>NC_089016.1:15290953-15593414 GCF_963932015.1 Anas acuta
ATTGAGGACATAACTTCAACTACTTTATTGAGGAAAGACTCCCTTCTTATACTATTAACTTTACAGCAGTACTTTTCCACTAACTATTCATTGGTCAACAACTTTGCCTGGCAACAGCAAACACTTAGCAACTTCCATGTCTTAACGGTCTGAGAACAAGCAGTCCAAGACAGTAAGGCATCTCCTGAATCACTCTTTTTTGTTTCTTCTAACTTGTTTACATTCCTGATGAGGAATTTTTTACATCCTTAAGAGCCCCATGTTATCACCAACCATAGGGCTTGTCGACTTCAATGGCGATACTCCCACAGAGTTAGCCAGTCATTGAGGTCTCCTGTGTCCTGATATATGAGCACTTCGTAAATAGCCACTGAGGTCTTGAATATTCAGCATGATGGAATTTGTTTAGTCTAGAGGAAGGAAGAGTGAGGAGAGACATTATTATCTTCAAACATGTAAAAAATAGCTGCAGAAAGGAAATGAATAAAGTGTTTTTCACCTCCAGTGGGGCTAGGACAAGCAGTAATGGGCTTAAATTGCAGTAAAGGAGATTTAGGTTGGACATGAGGGAAAAAATCCTAACTCTAAGGATTGTTAAGGATAGCAATATATTGCATAGAGAGACTGTCGATCCCCCATTACAGCAGATTTTTTTAAATGAGTTAAATTGACTCTGTAAATGACTTAAATGACTCTGTCAAAAATTGTTTAGGTACAGTTAGGGTGGGCAAAAGATTACCTGGCTCCTGAAATCCCTTCTAGCCCTGCTAACTGTGCTTCTGTGGAAAGCCAACATATTCAGCAACCTGATGTATGGAAGCACCTGAGGACATATTTGTCTATATTGCATCTTGGTCATTGTTACTGGGGAAATTTAATTCCATTTCCCATGCATTTTCCCTAAGGAAAAGTGAAATTTTCAAAGGGATCCCACATGGTCTTTGTTTAGAACATTCTGCATGCTGTCCTACCCATTCTGCAAGGCATGTTTTAAAAACTCAGTTTGCCCTCAGCAGAGTTGTTTGTTTTTCAAAACTATTCAAATTGCATTCAGCTAGGATTTGATTAGTAGAAAGGTGAGATGACTTTGCTCTCTGTGCTAGGTAATAAACAGCCGCTCTAATCTTGATTATCTCAGCAACAGAACATAATGTGCTGATCAAATGACTTTTGCATTGACATGCTTTTCTGATGTTATATATGGAGTGGTAATTTGTGTCGAGAAAATGGTTGATATTAATAAAGAAGGGGGAGATTTGAGAGTGTGGCCATAGGGGTTGGAAAGCCCCGTGGTTGAGATGACATTAGACTCTTAAGGACGAGGCCATCAGGAATGTAAAAGAGTTTAGAGGGAACAAAGAAGGGTGATTCAGGAGACTCCATGCAGTCTCCGGTTTCTTGTTCTCCAGCCATTAAGGCATGGAAGTTGATGGGTGTTTGCTGTTGTTGTTACATTCAAAGTTGTTTGACCAATGAAAAGTTGTTTTGAAAAGAACTGCTGTGGAGAGAAGGGTATAAGAGGGGAGCCTACCCTCAAGACAAAAAAAAAAAGAGGGCAACACAATGTGATGAAGTTATCATCAATAAAGAAGCAGAAAGAAGGAATGAAAATGAACAGGCTAGCAGAATGGAGACCAGGACGGGAACAGGCACTTTGATCGCCTCCTGAAGACAGCAAAACGCTCAGAGAAGCTCATACAGAAAGTTGCTGGAAACAGGTGCACTGGAGCTGGAGAGAAGCTCGAGCAGAGAGAAGCAGACCTGTGCACACAACTGCCTCTTGCTGGTAAGCAGTTGCGCATTATCGGGAATCATATATCCTTAGAAACAAAGACTGTGCTGGTAACCTTACAGCTTATTCTCCTTATTAACAATTGGACAGTTTACGATCGTGAAACATGGAACCAAACTGAGGTCAAGGTGTGGGACTCTGCAACTAAAAATGACAACGTTGCAGTGGGGTTGCTCGGCACATGGCGAGCAATCTCTGAGGCCTTAAAGAGCCATGTGGGGCCACAGTCAGAAACGTGTGGTTTATCAGACAGTGAGGGAGCTGTGTGCTTGTTTACTGATCCGACTGCTATGCCATGGGCCCCTCTGCTGCTACCGCTATTGAAGGCTTTTGCTGTTACGCCCCCTGTTGACCTGAACGTGCCTTTTGACCCAGGCCTATTGGCCTTGAAAAGGAGATGGATATGCTTTTCTTCGATCCGGGAAGAACAGGATACATAAGGCCTGAAGACCGAGTTGCTTGACAACTTAAAGCAAGACATATTGTTCAAAAGGGAAAATGGAGACTTGTTTGTAATCAAGAAAAGGAATGGAAAATGGAGACTGTTGAGTCATGGAACTTAGAGGATTGTTTGTTACCTTTCCTGATTGTACGTATGTATAGGCATACTCGGGTTTAGTATGTAAAGCAATGTTCTGTGTATTTAGAATGTTTGATGTTCATGTGTGCATGTTGGTGGAGCGTAGACTCCCTGCACACCTAGCGCTGTTTACTTGCCTTTTATACCTTTTAGAAATATTCCTTTTATAAATATTACTAAATTCAGATTGAGTTGAGACGTCATTTATAACAAATTGGTGACCCTGACGTGATCTTCTTGGGCTTTGCATCTGCGACCGGTAAAGGGAGGCGCCCCACCTAGTGGCCCTTGCCGATAGTGGCACTAGAGTCCAACAAGATTTCGAACATAAGAGGCAAATAAAGAACCAAGAGCTCTTATTTTGTGACCCCTAACTCTGCGCGCGAAGACCCAAACGAAGATACCGTTCGGCTGGGGGCAATTCGGTTGTGTGACTGTGTGTAGGGGTGTAACTGAGACGGAATTTAGTTCCGAAGCTAAGAATTCATGGGTGGGTTAACCACTTACAAGACACCTCTAAACAAAGGCACATCCAGGGATTCATTTGGAAGCTTTTTAAGGGTTCCAGGGATTCGGAACTTATTTGAAGCTTCCAGGGATGCGGCCAGTGTCCTGGTTTCAGTTAGAACAGAGTTAATTTTCTTCCTAGTAGCTGGTAGAATGCTATGTTTTGGCTTAGGATGAGAAGAGTGCTGATAACACCCCAATGTTTTAATTGTTGCAGAGCAGCGCTTACACCAAGCCAAGGATGTCTCAGCTTCTTGCTCTGTCCTGACAACGGGCAGGCTGGGGGTGCAGCAAGAGCTAGGAGGGGACAGACCCAGGACAGGTGACCCAAACTAGCCAAAGGGGTTTTCCATACCATCTGACGTCATGCTAAACAATATATAGGGGTGGCTAGCCAGGGGAGGGGGGCCGGACTGCTCGGGGTTAGGCTGGACATTGGTCAGCGGGTGGTGAGCAATTGCATTGTGCATCACTTGTTTATACACATTAGTAGTAGTAGTACTATTTTCATCATTGTTATTATTATTATTGTTATTATTATTTTCCTGTCTTATTAAACTGTCTTTATCTCAACTCACGGGCTTCATTTTCCCATTTCTCTCACCCATCCCAGAGAGAGAGGGGGGAAGGGTGAGCGAACGGCTGTGTGATGTTTAGCTGCTGGCCGGGTTAAACCACGACAGTCCTTTTGGCGCCCAACATGGGGCACCAAAGGTTGAGATAATGACAGATCTAACCAGACTGTGTTAAACTAAAATTGGTATAAGTGGTAGACCTGCTTAATAGTTACTTGTCATAATGCTGATTGCTTTAATCTCAACTCTGCTGCGCCTGTTTTCCAAATTGAGTATTATAGCACGTTACTTTCTGTATGTGCTCTCTGTCATGTTGTTTATCCTCTCCGGGCCCTGGTTTAAGATCATTACGGTACTGTGTGTTTTAACAGTGGCTTATGAGACGATAAAATATCTGGTAGAGCGGGTTTACAATCAGACTGTAATTTGGGATGTGCATTCTCCAAAACCCCACAACACCTAGGAAAGTCTGTGTTTCTGTACTGCAGGTGTTCAGGAGCTTCCCCCTGCTCCAGCGCAGACTGGATCAGTCCATGGCAAATGGTAGGGCTGTGTTTCCACCCCTGGGGCAGCCGATTCCAAGTATATTGGACTCCCCTCCAAGTGAAGGCAAATTGTGGCCTGCACTCTGCTGCTAGAGGGATGGAGAAAAATGCATTAGCGATATCAATTGTGGCGTACCACTTGGCTGCCTTCGACTCAAGTTCGTACTGAAGTTCCAGCATGTCCGGCACTGCAGCACTCAGTGGTGGCGTGACTTCGTTCAGGCCACGATAGTCCACTGTTAGTCTCCACTCGCCATTAGACTTTTGCACTGGCCATATGGGACTATTGAAAGGTGAATGGGTCTTGCTGATCACTCCTTGGCTCTCCAATTGACGAATAAGCTTATGGATGGGAATCAGGGAGTCTCGGTTAATGCGATATTGCCGCCGGTGCACAGTTGTGGTAGCGATTGGCACTTGCTGTTCTTCGACCCTCAGCAACCCCACAACAGAGGGGTCCTCTGAGAGACCAGGCAAGGTAGATAATTGTTTAATGCCCTCTGTCTCTAAGGCAGCTATCCCAAAAGCCCACCGGAACCCTTTTGGGTCCTTGCAATATCGTCTTCTAAGATAGTCTATGCCAAGGATACATGGAGCATCCGGACCAGTCACAATGCGGTGCTTTTCCCACTCATTCCCAGTCAGACTCACTTCAGCCTCCAATACAGTCAACTGCTGAGATCCCCCTGTCACTCATAAATACAGATAGTTTCTGGCCCTTTATAGCTCGATGGCATTATAGTACATCATGCACCGGTGTCTACTAAAGCCTTATACTTCTGTGCGCGTGACGTGCCAGGCCATCGAATCCACACAGTCCAATAAACTCGATTGTCCCTTTCCTCCCCCTGGCTGGAGGCATGGCCCCCCTAATCCTGGTCAGAATCTTCTTCGTTTCTGTGTTTGAAGGACTGTCTGCTGGAAGTTGGAGCAGCAAACTTTTCAGAGAATCCCTTTTTCCTGATTGTTTTCTTTTGCAACTCACGTACCCGTGCCTCTAGGGTTGCGGTAGATTTTCCATCCCATTTTCTCATGTCCTCTCCATGGTCTCATAAGTAAAACCACAGGGTGGCACGGGGTGAGTACCCACCATATCGTCTTCCTTGTGTGGGTGAACGCCTACCCCTGACAGCTGAGACACTGCTTTGTACAGGTATGGAGGAGAATAATCTCTCTTCAAGTTGGTGAAACTTTTCAGAAAGTTTCTCCCAAGTGTTCTCTTTCGGTCGTTGGACACTGGTTGGTTCAGGTGGGGAGGAAGATAGATTCTCTTCAAATTGGTGAACCTTTTCAGAAAGTTTCTCCAAAGCTGAGACGCAGGCCTGTAAGGAAGAGGAGAGACTTTCTTCGTACTGCCGGAGTTGTTTAGCCACTTCATCCACTGTGGGTTCCTCATCCTCTTTCCAGGCCATTATTGCCAATGAGCTGGCATATGATGATGGTGCACTCCGTACAAACTTCCGCCACATGGGTTGTGTACACCTGACTTCATCTGGATCTTTGGATGTTTGTCTGAGGTCTGGATCCTCATAAATCACTTCCCGTACAGCTAATTCTCTCAGGTACTGGATTCCCTTCTCCATAGTGGTCCACTTGCCTGGTAGACATAAAAGTTCTTCCTTGAAGGGATACCTTTCCCTCACAGCTGAGAGGAGACGCCTCCAGAGGCTGTGAGATTGTGCTCCATCTGCAATTGCTTTGTCAATGCCGGCATCTCGAGCAAGGGATCCCATCCGCCTGGCTTCCTTTTCCTCTAATTCCACACAATTGGCTCCAGAGTCCCAACATCGGAGCAGCCAGGTGACAAGCTGCTCACCTATACAGCGACCAAAATCTTTTCGCACATCTCGTAACTCACGCTCGTTTAGGCTTCGGGTAGTTACTGTTGATTTTTCGGCATCCTCATCTTCCTCCTCTTGAATCCTTGATGGCCCAGCGTCGTCGTCGTCTCCGTCGTCTCTATACCTAGATTTGGCAGAAGACTCTCTGCGTTCTAAACGACCTGAATCTCTATACCATTTTTTCACCTTCTCTACAGGGGCAGCTTGCACTGCTACTGCTCGTTTCTCTGACCTTGTTACAGGGTCTGCCACAGAGGTTGGAATACCCTCTGCAGGGGCAGCTTGCACTGCTACAGCTTGTTTCTCTGACCTTGTTACAGGGTCTGCCACAGAGGTTGGAATACCCTCTGCAGGGTCCACTTGCACTGCTACAGCTCGTTTCTCTGACCCAGCCACAGGAGCTGGAGCAGCTGCAGGAACCGGAGCTGGAGCGGCTGCAGGAACTGCAGTTGGAGCAGTTGCAGGAGCTGGAGCTGGAGTAGCGGCAGGAGCTGGGACTGGAGCGGCTGCAGGAGCTGGAGCTGGAGCGGCTGCAGGAGCTGGAGCTGGAGCAGCTGCAGGAGCTGGGACTGGAGCGACTGCAGGAGCTGGGACTGGAGCAGCTGCAGGAGCTGGGACGGGAGCGGCTGCAGGAGCTGACACTAAGTTGATAGCAGTATCAATGGCAGCTCGATAGGCATGAGCCAGGCCCCAGCACGTTACAATGATTTGTGTTACTTTGGAACTGCCAGATTCATGACACCTTTTTTTCAAACATTCTGCCAGTTTTTGAGGATTTTGCAGTTGTTCAGGGGTGAATTTCTAAAACACTGGGGGTGCCAACTACTCTAGATGCCTGCCCATATCCTCCCATACTCCCTGCCACCCACAACTATACTGCCTCTGGGCAGATCTCCGGATGAGACTCCTAAGTAGTTGTTTAACTTTAAGCAGAATCTGAAGTGCATTCAGGAGGCAGAACAACAAGACTATGGTGGTCTGAGTATCCCAAGAATATTCAATATCTTCGAGAGCTATTGTGACAAGCTCGGGGGATAAGAGGGTGGTGAAGGAGAAAGGGAGAGTAATCAAGTAAGAAAAAATATCTTCCCCTTTCCCCTCCACAGACTGACTCCCTAATGGAGAAAAACAATATGTATAATTGCTAATAGTTTCCAAGATACAGTTTCCAAAGTACAGAGTCGACGATGTTACTGAGTATAAATACCAAGTTAGAGTCATGACCAGATATCTTATCGTCTCATAAGCCATTGCTGCAACACAGTACCATAATGATCTGAAACCAGGGCCTGGAGAGGATAAACAACACGACAGAGAGCAAATACGGAAAATAATGTACTATAATACTCAATTTGGAAAACAGGCGCAGCAGAGTTGAGATTAAAGCAATCAGCATCATGACGAGCGACTATTAAGCAGGTCTAATCCTTACACCAATTTTAGTTTAACACACTCTGGTCAGATCTGCCGTTATCTCAACCTTTCGAGCCCCACGTTGGGCGCCAAAAAACTGTCGTGGTTTAACCCGGCTGGCAGCTAAACACCACACAGCCGTTCGCTCACCCTCCCCCCTCCCTCTCTGGGACGGGGGAGAGAAATGGAAAGTGAAGCCCGTGAGTTGAGATAAAGACAGTTTAATAAGACAGGAAAATAATAATAACAAAAATAATAATAACAATAATAATAATAATAATAATACAATGGTGATAATAGGAAAGTAATAATAATATGTACAAACAAGTGATGCACAATGCAATTGCTCACCACTCGCTGACCTAACCCCGAGCAGTCCGGCCCCCTCCCCCCGGCTAGCCACCCCTATATATTGTTTAGCATGACGTCAGATGGTATGGAATACCCCTTTGGCTAGTTTGGGTCACCTGTCCTGGGTCTGTCCCCTCCCAGCTCTTACTGCACCCCCAGCCTGCCCGTTGGCAGGACAGAGCAAAAGGCTGAGATGTCCTTGGCTTAGTATAAGCACTGCTCTGCAACAATTAAAACATCGGGGTGTTATCAGAACTCTTCTCATCCTAAGCCAAAACACAGCATTCCACCAGCTACTAGGAAGAAAATTAATTCTGTTCTAACTGAAACCAGGACAATGAGGAATAAACTGGATGAGCTAGAAGTCTTGGCCCAGTCCCACAGCTATGACATGATTGGCATAAGCAAAACCTGGTGGGATGAGTCTTGTAACTGGTGTGTCGCAATAGATGGTTACAGGCTCTTCAGGGGGGGCAGGCAGGGTAGGTCAGGGGGGGCAGGCAGGGTAGGTGAGGCAGTGGAGTGGCGCTGTATGTGAAGGAGGGGCTGAACTGTGTGGAACTTTAAGTTCCCTGAAGAACCCTGGATATACATACAGACTGGCCGACAAGATGCTGGAGAGCAGCCCCGCAGAGAGGGATCTGGGGGTTGTGGTTGACAGCAAGTTGAATATGAGCCAGCAGTGTGCCCTGGCAGCCAGGAGGGCCAACCGTGTCCTGGGGTGCATCAAGCACGGCATCGCTAGTAGGTCAAGGGAAGTGATTGTCCCGCTCCACTCTGCGCTGGTGCGGTCTCACCTCGAGTACTGTGTGCAGTTCTGGGCACCACAGTACAAAAAGGAAGTAAAACTGTTGGAGAGTGTCCAGAGGAGGGCAACGAAGATGGTGAAAGGCCTAGAGGGGAAGACGTATGAGGGGTGGCTGAGGTCACTGGGCCTGTTCAGCCTGGAAAAGGAGACTAAGGGGAGACCTCATCATGGTCTACAGCTTCCTGACAAGGGGGAGTGGAGGGGCAGGCGCCGATCTATGTGGCAAGTGATAGGACCTGTAGGAATGGGGTCAGGCTGTCACAGGGGAGGTTCAGGCTGGATATCAGGAAGAGGTTCTTCACTGAGAGTGTTGTCATGCACTGGAACAGGCTCCCCAGTCTGAATTTAATATGGTCTGAATTTTTGGGTAGACCAGTGTGGTGCCAGGAGTTGGACTTGATGATCCTTATGGGTCCCTTCCAACTCAGGATATTCTATGATTCTATGATTCTATGAAATATACGATTTTTAAGGTCTATTCCAACCCAAGCTATTCTGTGATTCTGTAATTTCACAGAAAGAAATAAACAAGTAATTAATTAATTGGTAAGTAATTAATTGGACCCCAGAAAATGAATAAAGCTGAATGGATTTATATGCCCTAGGATGTCCAGTTAATAATTAGTATTTGGTGTTCCAGTGCTTGATCTTGGTTTTTTATCTCATCCAAAGATCAACTGATACAAAATTTAACTTTATGCTGTCTATTAGAAGGCTCTTGCAGAAAGATAGAGATTACACTTGAACTATTTCAGGAAAATGGTAGATTATAGTTGGGCCACTCACTTTTTACGTTTTGATTTAATCACCGGATTCTCACATGAATATCAAGAAAACACTGCATTGCTTTGGGAAAAAAATGGTAATAAATATGTTTCAGAGAGTTTAGGATTGTAATCCTGATGCATGATAACGTCCTAGAGTTTGAGAAGATTTGGAAAAGGACGAGATCAGGAATATATATCTGTATTCCATGCTTCCTGCAGGCTAGTTCTCAACTGACCATGTTGGATGCTTTTCTTGTGATGATGGTCTAAATGTACTGTGCAGGGACACCAGGTACCCATCAAATGATTCTGTCTTTTACTGCTGTTTTAGGATCTACCTATGAGATCCCCAGATGTTTTGATGTTTCTTTCCTTTGCAGTTCTGTAGCCATGCTGCCAATGCTTTTTCCCCATTCCAGTATAGAGGTTTTTTACCACACACTGAAAGAAAACTGATACAATCTGTATTTGCAAATATGAATTTGAGGTACAGAAAGATACCATCTAACTGTGATATATGGAGTAATAATTCGTGTCAAGAAGATGGTTGATGTTAATAAAGAAGGGGAAGATGTGGGAGTGTGACCATGGGGGTTGACAAGCCCCATGGTTGGTGATAACATCAGACTCTTAACAATGAGGCCATCAGGAATGTAAAAAGTTTAGAGGGAACAAAGAAGGGTGATTCAGGATAAGATCTGAGAAAAATTAATGAAGTCATGGAAGATATGAGAGCACTTCAACCAGGATTACCAACTCCAACTATGCTCCCCAGTCATGGGCATTAATAGTAATAGACTTAAAGGATTGTTTGTTAAACACTTACCAGAATTCGGAAAACTTTGCCATGTTTATGTTTCAATTGATACCTTTTTTGATTGTACATATGTATAGGCGTACTCGGGTTTAATATGTAAAAGCAATGTTCTATATATTTAGAAAGTTTGACGGTTGTGTGTGCATGTTGGTAGAGCATAGACTCCCCACGCACCCAGCACTGTTTACTTGCCTTTTATAAATATTAATAAATTCAGATTGAGTTGTATCTTCATTTATAACATAACTTTCACATCACAAAAGGAGATGTATTGGAAACTTCTGCCTTGGTTTCAGCACTGTTGCTGTCTTTTTCCTGTGATATGGCATCTCTTTTTGATGTATCTGTATCATTAACTATTATTCTCAGCATCTCTAGCTAAAACACTAACTTGGTACCACTGTATATTGCACACAAGATGAATAACAGTATTTCCTTCTCTTGGCAAAGCTTTGGACATACTATTTGTCTAATACAATATATGCAGCATTAATTATTAGTACTTTCATGTCACTGTTCATTTCCATATTAGCGGGTGAAATACTTAAGTGCATGTAGCTATACTAGTTTTCATTACTGATGCCAATTAGGAAGTGGCTATAAACTTTTAATAATATTGTAACTATATAAATACTTACTGGGATATTTTCAATAATTTTTATCAGCCACATAATCAGTTAAATAAATGAATTCTGCTATAAATTTGTCACTTTTGCCACAAGTTTATTAAAGAGTGTTTAGGGTGTCAAGTAATTCTCTCCCAAACCTAAGCAGAAGGTACTTTCCCACTAGATATTAATTGGTTAACAACTTTGCCCAGCAACAGCAAACATTTAGCAACTTCTATGTCTTAAAGGTTGGAAAACAAGCATTTTGGACAGCAAGGCCTCTCTCGTGAATTGCCCATTCTTTGTCCCTTCTAACTTGTTTACATTCCTCATGGCTTCATGATCACCACTCCAATGTTATCACCAACCATAGGGCTTCTCCACCCCAATGGCGATACTCCCACATACATATATATATGTATAAAGAAATAACATTCTGAATTGAAGAACTGAGAATTCTATGAATTGGATTATGCTGCCTAGCCTCAGGTATCTTCTTTTACATGCTCTGGATGTCCTGGTTTCAGCTAGAATAGATTTAATTTTCCTCCTAGTATCTGGCATGGTGCTGTGTTTGGGATTTAGGATGAAAATAATGTTGATATCACACTGGTGTTTTAATTGTTGCAGAGCAGTGCTTACACTAAGCCAAGGACTTTTCAGCTTCTCACACTGTCCTGCCAGCAGGCAGGCTGGGGGGTGCAGCAAGAGCTGGGACAGCTGACTGAAACTGGCCAAAGGGGTATTCTATACCATCTGATGTCATGTAATAGACTTAAAGGATTGTTTGTTAAACACTTGCCTTTTAAAACTTTGACCTTTTCTGATTGTACATATGTATAGGCATACTCAGGTTTAATATGTAAAAGCAATGTTCTGTATATTAAGAAAGTTTGACAGTTGTGTGTGCATGTTGGTAGAGCATAGACTCCATGCACACCCAGCGGTGTTTACTTGCCTTTTATAAATATTACTAAATTCAGATTGAGTTGTATCTTCATTTATAATATTATCCTTTCTTTTCTGTCCTAATAAACTGTCCCTGTCTCAAGGCAAAGACTTCATTTTCCTGATTCTCTCTACCATCCCAGAGATGGAGGGGGGCGGGTGAGTGAACAGCTCTTGGCTGCCGACTGGGTTAAACCACAGCAGTCCTTTTTGGTGCCCAATGTGGGGCACAGAAGGTTGAGATAATGACAGATTTGACCAGAGCATGATAAAACAAGATTCTTGCATTACATTAGTTTAATAGTTGCTAATCAAAATGCCTATTTTTGTCATATCAAGTTTTTTATGCCTGTTTTCCAAAATGTGTCAAAAAGCACGTTACTTAGTGTATGTGTTCCCTGTTGCATTGCTTCTCACTTCTGGGAGTTGGTATATGGCTATTATTTTGCTGTATTGTGTAACAATGCCTTATGATATGATGAAATTACCATTCATGAGACTAACCTGGTATTTGTACTTAGCATTGCCATCAACTTCATACGTTGGGAACCCTACCTCAGAAACTATTAATAATTGGACCTTTTACACTTTTTCTTTAGGGAGCCAATCTATGGAGGTGTCAGGGGAAGATGTTTTTTCCCACTTGTTCGCTCTCCCTTACTCCCCTACGCATTTCTTCTCCTCCAGGTGAGTTATGGTAGCTTTCCAAATTTTTGAATATCCTTGGGATGTTCAGATCAGCATGTCCTTATTGTTATGTCTCCTGAATGCACTTCAGGTTTTGTCTCAGGTTAAACAAATACTTAAGAGTGCCATCCAGAGATCTGTCCTGAGTCAGGATAGTTATGAGTGGCAGGGAGAGTGGGAGGATATGGGCAGGCATCTAGAGCAATGGGCACCTCCAGTGCTTTGGAAATTTACCCCTGAACACCTGAAAAATCCTAAAAAACTGGTAGAGTGCTTGAAAAAGGTGTGTCATAATCCTGGCAGTACCAGACATACAGAAATCACTGCAACATTCTGGGCCTTGGCCTATGCTTACCAAGCTGCACAGAATGCCAATATAGCCCCAGTGACAGACCCTGCGGCCTCTTCAACCCCTGAGACAGGCCTAGTGACCACTCCAAGCCCTACAATGGGCCACAGCGCTGAGCCAGGGAAACAAACTGTACCAGTGTCAGTTGCATCCGTAACCAAGGTGAAAAAATGGTTTAGAGAGTCAAATTGTTTAGAACACAGAGAAAGTCCTGCTAAGACAAGGTATAGAGAAGATGACTCTGGGCCATCAGAGGAACAGGAGGATGAAGATGAAGATGTCAAAAAAAACAACAATAACTACCCGAAACCTATACCAGCGTGAGCTACAAGATGTGCAAAAAGATTTCGGTCACTGTATAGGTGAACAGCTTGTCACCTGACTGCTCCGGTGCTGGGACACCGGAGACAATTGTGTGGAATTAGAGGAAAAGGAAGCCAGGCGGCTGGGATCCCTTGCTAGAGATGCAGGCACTGACAAAGCAATTGGAGATGGAGCACAATCTCACACCCTCTGGAGGCGTCTCCTCTCAGCTGTGAGGGAAAGGTATCCCTTCAAGGAAGATATTTTATGTCTACCAGGCAAGTGGACCACTATGGAGAAGGGAATCCAGTACCTGAGGGAATTAGCTGAACAGGAGGTGATTTATAGAGACCTAGGCAATGGACTAGGCAAATATCCACAGATCCAGATGAAGTCAGGTGTACACAACCCATGTGGCGGAAGTTTGTACGGAGTGCACCATCATCATATGCCAGCTCATTGGCAATAATGGCCTGGAAAGAGGATGAGGAACCCACAGTGGATGAAGTGGCTAAACAACTCCGGCAGTACGAAGAAAGTCTCTCCTCTTCCTTACAGGCCTGCTTCTCGGCTGTGGAGAAACTTTCTGAAGAGTTCCACCAACTTAAAGAGAATTTATCTTCCTCCCCACCTGTACAAACCAGTGTCTCAGCTATCAGGGTGTCGTGGTTCCGCTCAAGTTGGCAGCCGAGCTCTACCACAGCCGCTCTCTCACTCCCCCTCCTCAAAGAGGAATGGGGAGAAAATATGCGAAAAGGGCTCAAGGATTGAGATAAGGATGAGAAAATCACACAATAATTATTGTAACGGGCAAAACAGACTCAGCATAAGAAGATAGATAGTAAGATTTATTGCTCATTACTAACAAGCTAGAGAAGTGAGAAACAAAGGAAAGAAACCAAAAGCACCTTCCCCCCCATCCACCCTCTTCCACCTCCTCCCCCCGAGCGGTGCAGGGGAACGGGGGAATGGGGGTTATGGTCAGTCTACAGCACTTCTTCTCCGCCGCTCCTTCTCGGTCACTCTCGTCCCCTGTGCTGTGGGGTCCCACCCACGGGATACAGTCCTTGATGAACTGATCCGGCGTGGGCTTCCCACAGGCAGCAGCTCTTCCAGAACTGCTCCAGATATGGGTCCGTACCACGGGGTCCATCCCTCGGGAGAAAACTGCTCCAACCTGGCTCCCCTACGGGCAGCAGCTCCTGCCAGGTCACCTGCTCCTGCGTGGTCTCCTCTCCACGGGCTACAGGTCCGGCCCGGAATCTGCTCCGGCAGGGGTCTTCCACAGGCGGCAGCCTCCATCGGTGCAGGGCCACCTGCTCCACCGTGGTCTCCTCCACGGGCTGCAGCGTGGAACCCTGCTCCAACGTGGTACTCCATGGGCTGCAGGGGGACATCCTGCTTCACCATGGTCCTCACCACAGGCCTCAGGGGACTTCTGCTCCGGCTCCTGGAGCACCTCTCCCCCTCCTTCTACACTGACCTTGATGCCGTTCCTCACTCCCTTCACTCTCCCAGCTGCTGTGTGGAGCAGCGGTTTTTTTCCCTGTCTTAAATATGCTCTCACAGAGGCGCAAAACAACATCACTTATTGGCTCAGATCTGGAAAACAATGGGGCCCTTCCCAAACATGGGGCAGCTTCTAGATCTTTCTCACAGAAACCACCCCTATGGCCCTCTGCTACCAAAACCTTGCCACGTAAACCCACTACACAGGGGTAAGTGTCCTTCTGTGCAAGGAAGACAATATACATAACCAGTGCCACCCTGTGGTTTTACCTATGTGACCATGGAGAGGACATGAGAAAATGGGATGGAAAATCTACTTCAACCCTAGAGGCATGGGTACGTGAGCTGCAAAAGAAAATAATTGGGAAAAAGGTGTTCTCTGAGAAACTTGCTGCTACAACTTCCAGCAGACAGTTCTCCAGACACAGAAATGAAGATTCTGACCAGGATTAGAGAGGCCCTGCCTCCAGCCAGGGGGAGGAAAGGGACAATCAGTTTTATTGGACCATGTGTGTTCAATGGCCTGGCACGTCAGACACACAGAAGTATAAGACTTTAGTAGACACTGGTGCAGTGTACTGTAATGCCATCAAGCTATAAAGAGCCAGAACTGTAGTGGTTTTACTCGGCTGGGCGGCTGAGCTCCACCTCAGATGCTCTCTCACTCCCCCTCCTCAAAGGGAAGGGGGAGAAAATATGACAGAAAGAGCTCAAGGTTTGAGATAAGGACGGGAGATTGCTCAACAGTTATCATGACAGGCAAAACAGACTCAGCATAGGGAGATATGCACCCTCTTCTACCTCCTCCCCACGAGTGGCACAGGGAAATGGGGGTTGTGGTCAGTCTATAGCACTTAATCTCTACCACTCTTTCTCAGTCACTCTCATTCCCTGCGCTGTGGGGTCCCTCCCACAGGATGTAGTCCTTGATGAACTGATCTGGCATGGACTTCCCACAGGCAGCAGATCTTCAAGAACTGCTCCAGATATGGGTCCATACCACGGGGTCCATCATCTGATTCGTGTCAATATGGAACAATGCTAGGGCCACATGGTATGATGAATGTGACCTTCTGTCTTACATACCCTTGTATAACCACAAGTCTAAGAAAAACAGAGTGGATAATGTATATAGTTCTTGTTCTTGTATCTTGCAAAGGAATGGTCCAGCAATTCGTAGGGGATAAGAGAACAAAGGGGTTTCAGAATAACTGCTAACTATTATGACTATTGCATGGGACACTATGCAAGCCTCTGATATCTGGCCAAGAGATTAAGGAGAAGGGGAAAGCTGAAGGACGACTAAAAGGCAAAGCTTGCAGGGGACGCTGCACAAGTCTCTGACATCCGGCCAAGATGGACAAAGAAGAAGGACGAGTTAAAAAGCCTGGGAAGAAGACTACAAGCCTTCAGCATGAGAGACCCCCAGAGGGACCACTGGAGACTGTGCCAGTGGGAGGGTTCGGATTCCGGGAATTAATTATAATAACCCTGTCTTTTCTAGAAGTAGTGATGAATATGTATTAGCCTAGGAGCATAAAAACCAACCGTCTGATATAACTTGTGTGCGTCTTGGTGGAGCAGAGACTCCCGGCACACCCTGCGCTGTTTGCTTACCTCTATTCCTTTAATAAATTGTAAACTTTGATTGTAGTCCTATTTGGGACTTAGCCATTTATTACACTCGGGAGCAAACTGCTCCAACCTGGGTCCTCCACGGGCAGCAGCTCCTGCCAGGTCACCTACTCCTGTGTGGGCTCCTCTCCACGGGCTACAGGTTCAGCCCAGAATACGCTCCGGCAGGGGTCCTCCACAGTCGACAGTCTCCGTCAGTGCAGGTTCACATGCTCCACCGTGGTCTCCTCCACAGGCTGCAGCGTGGAACCCTGCTCCACTGTGGTACACTGCAGGGGAACAGCCTGCTTCACTGTGGTCCTCACCACAGGCCACAGGGGACTTCTGCTCCAGCAGCTGGAGCACCTCTCCCCCTCCTTCTTCACTGACCTTGGCACCTGCAAGGCTGTTCCTCACTCCTCCCTCTCTCTGTTGTTTTTGTGTTTTGTTTTTGTTTTTGTTTTTTTTTTTTTCCCTTTCTTAAGTATGCTCTCACAGAGGTGCAAACAACATCACATATTGGCTCAGCTCTGCTCAGCAGCAGGGCCCTTACCTAACATGGGGCAGCTTCTAGATTCTTCTTGCAGAAGCCACTCATATTGACACCTGCTACCAAAACCTTGCCAATTAAACCCACTACAAGAACCCATCAGTATTTATGGGGTGAAAGGGGGATTCCATCAGTTAACCGTATTGGAGGCTGAAATAAATCTAACAGGGAATGAATGGCAAAAGCACCGTATTGTGACTGGCCCAGATGAAGTCACACCACCACTACAACCACTGAGTGCTGCAGTCCCAGACATGCTAGAACTCCAGTATGAACTGGAATCAAAGACAGCCAAGTGGTATAGAGAATCACAGAATAGTCTAGGTTGGAAGAGACCTCCAAGATCACCTAGTCCAACCTCTGACCTAACACTAACAAGTCCTCCACTAAACCATATCACTAAGCTCTACATCTAAACGTCTTTTAAAGACCTCCAGGGATGGTGACTCCACCACTTCCCTGGGCAGCCCATTCCAATGCCTCACAACCCTCTCAGTAAAGAAGTTCTTCCTAATATCCAACCTAAAACTCCCCTGGCGCAACTTTAGCCCATTCCCCCTCGTCCTGTCACCAGGCACGTGGGAGAATAGAAAAATCCCCACCTCACTACAGCCTCCTTCAAGGTACCTGTAGAGAGCAATAAGGTCGCCCAAAAGCCTCCTTTTCTCCAGGCTGAACAAACCCAGCTCCATCAGCCGCTCCTCATAAGACACGTTCTCCAGACCCCTCACCAGCTTCGTTGCCCTTCTCTGGACTCGCTCAAGCACCTCAATGTCCTTGTAGCGAGGGGCCCAAAACTGAACACAGTACTCGAGGTGCGGCCTCACCAGAGCCGAGTACAGGGGGACGATCACTTCCCTAGCCCTGCTGGCCACACTGCTTCTTATACAAGCCAGGATGCTGTTGGCCTTCTTGGCCACCTGAGCACACTGCTGGCTCATATTCAGCCGACTATCCACCAATACTCCCAGGTCCTTCTCTGCCAGGCAGCTTTCCAACCACTCATCTCCCAGCCTGTAGATCTGCCTGGGGTTGTTGTGCCCCAGGTGCAGGACCCAGCACTTGGCCTTGTTGAACTTCATACAGTTGACCTCAGCCCATCGGTCCAGCCTATCTATATCCTCCTGCAAAGCCTTCCTACCCTCAAGCAGATACGCCACAGTTGATATCACTAATGCATTTTTCTCCATCCATCTACCAGCTGAGTGCAGGCCACAGTTTGCTTTTACTTGGAGGGGTGTCCAGTACAACTGGAATTGACTTCCAAAGGGGTGGAAACACAGCCTTACCATTTGCCATGGACTGATCCAGTCTACGCTGGAGCAGGGGGAAGCTCCTGAACACCTGCAGTACATTGATGACATTATTGTGTGGGTTGACACAGCAGAGGAAGTTTTCGAGAAAGGGAAGACAATAGTCCAAATCCTTCTGAAGGCCGGTTTTGCCATAAAACAAAATAAAGTCAAAGGACCTGCACGAGAGATCCAGTTTTTAGGAATAAAATGACAAGATGGACGTCGTCAAATCCCAATGGATGTGATCAACAAAATAACAGCTATGTCTCCACCAACTAACAAAAAAGAAACACAGACTTTCCTAGGTGTTGTGGGGTTTTGGGGAATGCACATCCCAAATTACAGTCTGATTGTAAACCCACTGTACCAAGGAACCCATAAGAAGAATGATTTTGAATGGTGCCCTGAGCAATGACAAGCCTTTGAACAGATTAAACGTGAGATAGTTCATGCAGTAACCCTTGGGCCAGTTTGAACAGGACCAGATGTAAAGAATGTGCTCTACACTGCAGCCGGGGAGAACGGCCCCACCTGGAGCTTCTGGCAGAAAGAACCTGGGGAAACTCGAGGTCAACCCCTGGGGTTTTGGAGTCGGGGATACAGAGGATCTGAAGCCCGCTACACTCCAACTGAAAAGGAGATATTGGCAGCATAAGAAGGAGTTTGATCTGCTTCGGAAGTACTGAAGTGCAGCTCCTCCTGGTACCCTGACTGCTGGTACCGGATGTTCAAAGGAAAGGGTCCCCTCTACACATCATGCAACTGATGCTACGCGGAGTAAGTGGGTTGCACTGATTACTCAGCAGGCTCAAATAGGAAACCCCAGTTGGGAAGCGTGTCAAGATTGGGGGAAGTACTGAGCATAGAGATCAGGGCCGGGCAGAGAACTACATCACAACCAGTGTCACAAAAAAAGAATGGAGAGTCTTAGTGATCGGAGAGTCCTTGCTGAGGGGCACTGAGGCTTCCATTTGTCGCCCAGATAGCCTATCCAGAGAGGTGTGCTGTCTTCCTGGGGCACGTGTCAGAGACTGTAGGAAGGCTCTGCCACAGCTCATTAAAATAGAGGACTACTATCCTCTTGTTGTCATTCAGGTTGGATCCCAGGAAGCTGCAACTAGAAAAATTAGGAATATTAAAAAGGACTTTGCATCCCTGGGAAGGTTGTTGAAGGGATCGGAGGTGCAGGTAGTGTTCTCCTCTGTCGTCCTGCTGGGTGACCAGGACCCAGAAAGAAGGAGGAGAACAGGACAGGTGAACAACTGGCTGAGGGTGTGGTGTCTGGACCAAGGCTTTGGGTATTTTGATCTTGTGCAGTCCTTTGAGAAGCCGGGTATGTGGGCTGCTGACCGACTCCAACTCAGCAAGTGGGGCACAAGCGTGTTGAGGAGCAAGCTCTCTGGGCTGATTACCAGGGCTTTAAACTAGGCTTGACGGGGGAAGGGAGGGGAGCTAAAGGTGGCAGAGAAGGACTGGGAGGAGTTGTCACTGCTGTCACTGTTGAAGATAGTAGGGAAAAACCTCTGAGTTATCCCATAGGATCGTCCGAGGGCTTCTCAGACAAGTGGAGAGCTTGTGGGTGAGAATTAAGGGGTGGGCTGGTATGGGGGACACTGTTGTGGGGGTGTACTACAGGTCACCAGATCAGGAGGAGGAGGTTGATGAGGCCTTCTACAAGCAGCTGGTAGTAGCCTCGTGACCACGGGCGCTGGTTCTCATGGGGGACTTCAGTTTTCCAGACATCTGTTGGGTAAGCAACTCGGCCAGGCACGCGCAGTCCAAACGGTTCCTACAATGAGTTGAAGACAATTTTCTGACGCAGGTGGTGGAGCCGCTGAGGAAGGGAGTGCTCCTGGACCTTGTCCTTACCAACAGGGATGGCCTTGTTAGGGATGTGAAGGTCGGGGGCAGCTTGGGATGCAGCAACCACGAGATGGTGGAGTTCAAGATGGAACTTGGTGGAAGAAGTAAGGCTAAAAGCAGGATTGCAACCCTGGACTTTTGGAGAGCCAACTTCGATCTCTTCCGGGACCTGCTTGGGAGTATCTCATGGGATAGGTTGCTAGAAGGCAAGGGTGCTTGTGAGAGCTGGGCTACATTTAAGCAGCACTTCTTCCAAGCTTAGGATCGGTGCATCCCTAAGAGTAGGGATGTCGGGGAAGGGGGGGCAGGAAACCTGCATGGATGAGCAAGGAGCTCATTGATAAGATCAAAAGGGAGAGGAAGGTTTATGAAATGTGGAAAAAGGGCCTGTCCTCTTGGGAGGAGTATAGAAATGTTGTCAGGGCCTGCAGGGACACGACAAGGAAGGCTAAAGCCCACCTGAAGGTGAAACTTGAAAAAGAGATAAAGGATAATAAGAAGGTTTTTTTAAAGTATGTAAACAGTAAAAGGAAGACTAGGGATAATGCAGGTCCCTTGCTGAACAAGGGGGGTGTCCTGGTAACGGGAGACACAGAGAAGGCAGAGATACTGAATGCTTTCTTTGCTTCAGTCTTTGCTTCAAGGACTCCCCCCCGGGACTCCTCGACCCTGGAGGGAGGAGAAAGAGCCCGGGAAGTGGAGATCAACCCCCTTGTTGACAAGGGAGCGGTTCAGGAGCATTTTGATTGGGGTCAACGCACACAAATCCATGGGTCCCAATGGGATGCATCCACGTGTGCTAAGGGACTTGGCAGAGGTGATTCCCAAACCACTCTCTATCATCTTTGAAAGGTCCTGGAGAACAGGAGAGGTGCCTGAAGATTGGAGGATAGCCAGTGTCACTCCGATCTTCAAGAAGGGCAAGAAGGAGGATCCGGGAAACTACAGGCCAGTCAGGCTCACCTCTGTCCCTGGAAAGGTGTTGGAATAGCTTGTTCTGGATGCCATTTCCAAGCAATTGGAAGATAAGAAGGTTATGAGGAGTAGTCAGCATGGATTCACCAAGGGGAAGTTGTGCTCGACCAGCCTCATTGCCTTCTATGATAGCATCACCAGCTGGGTAGATGGGGGGAGAGCAGTGGATGTCATCTACCTTGACTTTAGCAAGTCTTTTGATACTGTCTCCCACAACATCCTGCTAGCAAAGCTGAGAAAGCATGGGATAGAGGAGTGGACAGTAAGGTGGGTTGAGAACTGGCTGACTGGCTGAGCTCAGAGGGTAGTGATTGGCAGCGCAGAGTCCGTCTGGAGACCTGTGACTAGCGGTGTTCCCCAGGGATCAGTGCTGGGTCCAGTCTTGTTCAACATCTTCATCGACAACCTTGATGAGGGAATAGTGTCTACCCTCAGCAAGTACACCGATGACACAAAGCTGGGACAAGTGGCCAACACATCAGAAGGCTGTGCTGCCATTCAGTGAGACCTGGACCAGCTGGAGAGATGGGCAGGAAGAAACCAAATGAGGTTTAGTAAGAGCAAGTGTAGAGTCCTGCACCTGGAAAGGAACAACCGCATGTATCAGTACAGGCTGGGGGACGACCTGCTGGAGAGGAGCTCTGAGGAGAAGGACCTGAGGGTCCTGGTGGACGACAGGCTGACCATGAGCCAGGAGTGTGCCCTGGTGGCCAAGAGGGCTAATGGGATCCTGGCGTGCATTAAAAGGAGCGTGGCCAGCAGGTCAAGGGAGGTGATCCTCCCCCTCTACTCTGCCCTGGTCAGGCCTCACCTGGAGCACTGTGTCCAGTTCTGGGCTCCCCAGTCCCAAAAAGACAGGGATCTCCTGGAAACAGTCCAGCGGAGGGCCACAAAGATGATACGGGGCCTGGAGCATCTTCCCTATGAGGAAAGGCTGAGAGACCTGGGTCTGTTCAGCCTGGAGAAGAGAAGACTGAGAGGGGATCTCCTCAGTGTATATAAATATCTTAAATGTGAGAGACAGAGGGATTTGGCCAACCTCTTTTCAGTGGTTTGTGGGGACAGGACGAGGGGCACTGGCCACAAAATGGAGCACAGGAAGTTCCGCACCAACAATACTCCTGGGAGTATTGGTTGATAGTCGGCTTAATATGAGCCAGCAGTGTGCTCAGGTGGCCAAGAAGGCCAACAGCATCCTGGCTTGTATAAGAAGCAGTGTGGCCAGCAGGGCTAGGGAAGTGATTGTCCCCCTGTACTCGGCTCTGGTGAGGCCGCACAGAATCACAGAATCACAGAATTTCTAGGTTGGAAGAGACCTCAAGATCATCGAGTCCAACCTCTGACCTAACACTAACAGTCCCCACTAAACCATATCCCTAAGCTCTACATCTAAACGTCTTTTGAAGACTTCCAGGGATGGTGACTCCACCACCTCCCTGGGCAGCCCGTTCCAGTGCCTAACAACCCTTTCAGTAAAGAAATTCTTCCTAACATCTAACCTAAAACTCCCCTGGCGTAACTTTAGGCCATTCCCCCTCGTCCTGTCACCAGGCACATGGGAGAACAGGCCAACCCCCACCTCGCTACAGCCTCCTTTAATGTACTTATACAGAGCAATAAGGTCACCCCTGAGCCTCCTCTTCTCTAGGCTGAACAAGCCCAGCTCCTTCAGCCGCTCCTCATAGGACTTGCTCTCCAGGCCCCTCACCAGTTTCGTCGCCCTTCTTTGGACCCGCTCAAGCACCTCGATGTCCTTCTTGTAGCGAGGGGCCCAAAACTGAACACAGTACTCGAGGTGCGGCCTCACCAGAGCCGAGTACAGGGGGACGATCACCTCCCTAGCCCTGCTGGTCACAGTGTTTCTGATACAAGCCAGGATGCCATTGGCCTTCTTGGCCACCTGAGCACACTGCTGGCTCATATTCAGCCGACTGTCCACCATCACTCCCAGGTCCTTCTCTGCCTGGCAGCTCTCCAACCATTCCTCTCCCAGCCTGTAGTTCTGCTTGGGGTTATTGCGTCCCAGGTGCAGGACCCGGCACTTGGCCTTGTTGAACTTCATACAGTTGACCTCAGCCCATCGGTGCAGCCTATCCAGATCCTCCTGCAGAGCCTTCCTACCCTCGAGCAGATCGACACACGCACCTAGCTTGGTGTCATCTGCAAACTTACTGAGGGTGCACTCAATGCCGTCATCCAGATCATTGATGAAGATGTTAAAGAGGACCGGCCCCAGCACCGAGCCCTGGGGGACGCCACTAGTGACTGGCCTCCAACTGGACTTGGCTCCATTTACCACAACTCTTTGGGCCCGGCTATCCAGCCAGTTTCTAACCCAACGAAGCGTGCGCCAGTCCAAGCCAAGAGCAGCCAGTTTCTTGAGGAGAATGCTGTGGGAGACGGTGTCAAAAGCCTTGCTGAAGTCAAGGTAGACCACATCCACAGCCTTTCCCTCGTCCACCCAGCGCGTCACTTTGTCGTAGAAGGAGATCAGGTTCGTCAAGCAGGACCTGCCTTCCATAAACCCATGCTGGCTGGGCCTGATCGCCTGCTTGCCCTGCAAGTGCCGCATGATGACTCCCAAGAGGATCTGCTCCATGAGCTTCCCTGGTACTGAGGTCAAACTGACCGGCCTGTAGTTCCCCGGGTCTGCCCTCCGGCCCTTCTTGTAGATGGGTGTCACATTTGCTAGCCGCCAGTCAGCTGGGACCTCCCCCGATAGCCAGGACTGCTGATAAATGATGGATAGGGGCTTGGCCAGCTCCTCTGCCAGTTCTCTCAGTACCCTTGGGTGGATCCCATCTGGCCCCATCGATTTGTGGACATCCAAGTGCCGTAGCAGGTCACCAACCAGTTCTTCGTGGATGGTGAGGGCCACATGCTGCTCCCCATCCCCTTCCACCAGTTCTGGGTACTGGGTATCCAGAGAGCAACCGGTTTTGCCGCTAAAGACTGAGGCAAAGAAGGCGTTAAGCACCTCCGCCTTTTCCTCATCTCTTGTAACTAAGTTTCCCCCTGCATCCAGTAAAGGATGGAGATTCTCCCTAGTCCTCCTTTTTGTGTTGATGTATTTATAAAAACGTTTTTTGTTATCTTTAACAGCAGTGGCCAGATTGAGCTCCAGACGAGCTTTGGCCTTCCTAATCTTGTCCCTGCACAGCCTCGCTACATCCTTATAGTCCTCCTTAGTGGCCTGCCCAATTTTCCAAAGATTATAAACCCTCTTTTTTCTCCTAAGCTCAAGCCACAATTCTCTGTTGAGCCAGGCTGGTCTTCTTCCCCGCTGGCTCATCTTTGGGCGCATGGGAATAGACCGCTCCTGCGCCATTAGGATTTGCCTCTTAAAGAGCGCCCAGCCTTTCTGGACCCCTCTGCCCTTCAGAACCGCCTCCCATGGGACTCCACCAACTAGTGTCCTGAGCAGATATACACAATACTCGCACCTCGAGTATTGTGTTCAGTTTTGGGCCCCTCGCTACAAGAAGGACATTGAGGTGCTTGAGCGAGTCCAGAGAAGGGCAACGAAGCTGGTGAGGGGTCTGGAGAACGTGTCTTACGAGGAGCGGCTGATGGAGCTGGGTTTGTTCAGCCTGGAGAAAAGGAGGCTTTTGGGCGACCTTATTGCTCTCTACAGGTACCTTAAAGGAGGCTGTAGTGAGGTGGGGATTTTTCTATTCTCCCACGTGCCTGGTGACAGGACGAGGGGGAATGGGCTAAAGTTGCGCCAGGGGTGTTTTAGGTTGGATATTAGGAAGAACTTCTTTACTGAGAGGGTTGTGAGGCATTGGAATGGGCTGCCCAGGGAAGTGGTGGAGTCACCATCCCTGGAGGTCTTTAAAAGACGTTTAGATGTAGAGCTTAGTGATATGGTTTAGTGGAGGACTTGTTAGTGTTAGGTCAGAGGTTGGACTCGATGATCTTGAGGTCTCTTCCAAGCTAGACAGTTCTGTGATTCTGTGATAAGAAAGAACGTCTTCACGGTGAGGGTGATGGAGTACTGCAACAGGCTGCCCAGGGAGGTTGTGGAGTCTCCTTCTCTGGAGATATTCAAGGCCCTTCTGGACGCTTACCTGGGCAACCTGCTCTAGGGAACCTGCTTTGGCGGGGGGGTTGGACCCGATGATCTCTTGAGGTCCCTTCCAATGCCTACAATTCTGTGATTCTGTGAGATCAGGAGCCTGTTTCCTCCACACTCCTATATGCAGAGCAAGTAGTGTTTCCAGAGGCTGAATGAGATCTTGAATGGAGCTCATCATCGTGGTGATGCAGAAGACATCTCTGTCCATCTTCATGGCATCAAAGGAAACCAGGGAAGACCAGAAGCATAAACTGAGAGCCTAAATGTGGGTAAATGAGTCCAGGCAAAAATGACTGAAAGAGCTGCTGACTCTCACACTGCTCTTGGTTTCTTTATGTGACTGGGATCTTTTAAATTTATTTGTATTTGCTTGTGGGTCACTTGTCACTACTCCAAGTTTAGTATTTTAATATGCAGTAAAAGAACATGTAAGAAGCCTTTTCCTGTACCCTCAGATTCTGCAACAGGGCAGTTTATTTGCTTCATTAGGAAGCTAGATGCATATTTTTTTAAGCACCGTCAGTTACAAATCAGAAACGACTAGCACATAATTGTGCATATTTTCAGATCGAGTCATAAGTGTGTATGCCAGTACCTGTTAGATTTGATTGGACAAGGTCACTGAGAAGAATATTAATAAAATTGAGAGAGAGATGTCAAAGCATTTCCAACAGCAACAACAACCACCCCACTCATATCAACAGGGGGGAAATGGAAGCATAAACCAAATTGCATCAAAATGATCACAATTGAGGCATGTGTTATGGGAAAGGTTTGAAGTTAGCACATGTACTGAGATAGCAATATGATGATGAGGGGGAAAAAATTCCAGCATTCAGTGTCTTTGCAGCACAGATGGTCGGGTTTGCTTTCCTGGCCTAGTTGTTCATTAAAATTAATCAGATGAATCTGTCTGTCCCAAACTGTTAGTTTATGTCTCTGTCTTCTTATTCTGTGCTTTGCAACAGTGATGATACTATATTGCCCATGGGCCAAATAGTGAATTGGTATGGATCACATGATTAACTGGTGGTGGGCTGTCAGTGCTTTAACTAAACAATCCATTCAGCAGAGAAATCTAGGAAAGGGTACAAAGGGTACAACTGGATTACATCTGTGGTCTAACCATGTTTTACAAAATCACTTAGTAGGTACTACACAGTCTCTAAGCAATTATGTGTGATTAATTACAGCATCACAAATGACACCCACTTTTGGGCACTTCTTTGCCTTTCACATTTTGATAGTACTGAGTGGTAAACACTACCAGAAGCATTTTTTATTTTTATGTTTTTTGTTTTTGTTTTGTTTTGTTTTGTTTTGTATTTTAATGTAGTAAAGGATCTGTATAATGCAAAGAACACCAGATTTTTTGTGTGTGTGTTTTCCTTCCAGAGAATGAATAACAGTTATGAAGAGTATGGTGATATATTGTTCTACTAGACAGCCATAAAGTATAAATTTCCAACATGAGATGCCTGTGGGGAGGGTAGATTTTCCTTTAGCCTCACAAGTCCCACTGACATTAACGAAGGAAGCATGCCTACAACACCCCTCACTGAATAATTTACATCTGCACAAACAAAGTCAGAAGGCAAAGCTGGAGAAACATCAGACAGCTGGCTTTAAATCAAGTCAAAAAATTGCCTGTGTTTGCGGGTGGTTTATTATTATAAAAGGGAAGCAATGCAAAGTGAAATTAAAGCTATTCTTTCAGCTTTGAGGTCTTTGGTATAGCAGGATGGTGCAGATTTCACTGGGAGGGGTAGGAAACTAAAAAGTATGAGACATGGCTGAAAGATAAAGAGATGTTTAAGGAGGAAAATTAATTATAAAGGTTGAAAGAACAGTAAAGTGTGTACTGAATTGAAAAGAGAAGTCAGAGTGGTTGTTTTGGGACTTCTTTTACAAATACATTAGACAACACAGGGGGAAAAAAATCCAGGAAGGTAGATGGAAACAGCGGGGATTTGAGACTCAGGTATTTATTTTCAGTTAGTAGCCATGATATAGACAAGAAATTAGGACCAAACTTTCAAAAGAATGTAGATGGTAAGAGATAAATATAGACAGCCAGAAACATCTTCAGGAATGCATCTTAGCAGATCAGGCTCCTAGAGGCACAAAATGAAACACGGGCTCATATGATTGTACCTATACCAGCCCTGGGTGGGCTAGCTGAGGTGTGGAAGGGATATTACTCTGTTAGTGTGGCTAATTCTTACTAATTTTAATTAAGTTGCACTTGAGTTGCACCCTGTCCAAACCTTACATAATTTCTCATGGGTGACTTAAAGTGGGTATGAAGCACTCTGGATATGAGTTTACATCCTGCAAGTGTGTGAGATCCAGATCTCCACAAGATGGCAAATTCTAAAGTATTAGATCACCACTGATTTTCTGAATAGAGAATAACTAATTCCATCTTGGGTAGGTTTTGGTGATCAAATCATTCAAGTCAGTTCAACTTTTTAAGCAGCAAATGATCTTTGACCTGCAGTGAAAGAGACAAGCCCCTTACAAAACAGTTACCTCTCAGAGGTAAATCCAGACCAAAAGCATTCATGAAAATGGTCATGCAGGCCCAGGAGAAACCAAAATTTTGGACACTATGGATTAATTTGTTGGATATTTACATGACAGTTTTGATTAGACCTAGTTTCTGGGCTGGACCCATTTTTTCTGACTGAGGAGACTCAAAGTAATGTGTCAGAGGCATACTTGATCCATCTTTGTGTCTGGGATTCTCTGGAGTTATTTTTCTCCACGAATTATAGGAGGAGGTAACTAGCTTAATTTTGAACACTAATCTTTCAAATACTTTTGCTAGAGAGAGAGATCCCAAATTCCAGATACAAACTGGGGGATCAGGAGTTTATTTGTAGTTCTGGGACTTTTTACTGTTGTCCCTTGCTCGGATTTCCTGTAATTTCCTGGGTGCTACCTTGTAGCCAAACTAAGCAACAAGTTATCCAGTAAATCATGCAGCCCTCCCAACTGAGTTCCTGGCAAGATCCTCCTGTGTTTGCTGGTGCATCAATACTCTTACATACCTGAATTGCCCACATTATCCTATATGAAGTTGTCTGCTCTGCACCTCTGATTCCAGGACTGGCTCTAGTGTAGGTGGTAGAAAGAAATCTGTGTCAATGATGTACACTGAGAATTTGTTTCCACTATTCACCCTACGCTGGTAAATCCATGTAATAGTTGCCATGGTCTTTTATTTTATCATGAGGAGGGATGAGTTCTATATCTTCTGATCTTATTCTACATTGAGAAGCAAGAAGAAATGCATTAATCTAAACCAAACAAGTGACCACTATATTGCTAAACTGTCATATCCCACATAGCTCTTATCTTGTGTTAAGTAGAGTCATCTGTTCCCCAGCTACGTAAGTCACAAGACGATACTGATTTTTTTTAATGCATTTTTTTTTTCTGAAGCTACCAAGCTTGGTGATAATTTAGCTGGAAAATGCTCCATCTGAAGAGATGGAGGAAAAATCTTTCACTGAAAATATATGCCTATCACTTTAACTGATGCGTAAGATATTTTTTGCTAGGTAAGAACCTGCTGAATATATAAAAATGTTATTGTTCTGTAATTATCATTATAACATTATTGTTAGGAATGTTTTAACAATTCCTGTCAATAAAGAACAGTCCTGTCTGCCTCTGGGTCCTGCACTGGCAATTTAATTCTTGAACCACAGATGCAGTGTGTCCCAGTCTCCCCCTCATTCTAGTCAATTTATCAAGTCTTCAGAAAATACTCCTCAAATTTATGAACCTGTTTGCTTTTGTTATTCCGGACTTTTATTTCTAACAGTTACAGCCTTTTGTTTTTGTCTTTGTGGAGATTAACTTAACACTGCTATAGGTGTGACTGTCCCTGTGAATGGCTGGTGAGGAATGTTTTAATTACTCGTGAAGTGTCAATAAGAAAGCTATTTGTGTTTGTATGAAGTCTTTGATGTCTGGGGGTTTCAGAACAACTGATAACAACTAGTGACTGTTATGGGATACTATGCAGGCCTCTGATATCTGGCCAGGTGGACAAGAGATTAAGAAGAAGAAAAAAAAGAAGCTGAAGGACGGCTAGGAGACAAGACCTGCAGGGGATGCTGTATAAACTTGACACAGTGCCAAAGGAGTACAAATGGGGGGGTCACGAAGCTGGTGAGGGGTCTGGAGAACAAGTCCTATGAGGAGTGGCTGAGGAAGCTGGGCTTGTTCAGCCTGGAGAAAAGGAGGCTCAGGGACGACCTTATTGCTCTCTACAGGTACCTTAAAGGAGGCTGTAGTGAAGTCCCTTCCAACCTAGACAATTCTGTGATTCTGTGAATCTGTGAAGTGCTTATCTCCAAGTAAATATACAGATAAGCTAACGGAACTATCCAGCTCCTGTCCTGGTTTTAGCTTGGATAGAGTTGGTTTTCCTCCTAATAGCTGGTAGGGTGCTATGTTTTGGATTTAGGATGAGAAGAATGTTGATAACACACTGATATTTTGGTTGTTGCAGAGCAGTGCTTACACCGAGCCAAGGACTTTTCAGCTTCTCGCTCTGTCCTGTTGGCAGGCAGGCTGGGGGTGCAGTAAGAGCTGGGAGGGGACAGACCCAGGACAGCTGACCCAAACTAGCTAAAGGGATATTCCATACCGTCTGACGTCATGCTGGACAATATATAGGGGAGGGTAGCCGTGGTTGGGGGGGGGTGGACTGCTCAAGGATAGGCTTGGCATCGGTCATTGGGTGGTGAGCAATTTTACTGTGCATCACTTCTTTTGAAGAAAAAGCAAAGACTTCATTTTCCTGATTCTCTCTACCATCCCAGAGATGGAGGGGGGAGGGTGAGCCAACGGCTGTGGTGTTTAGCTGCCAGCTGGGTTAAACCACAACAGACCTTTGGGTGCCCAATGTGGGGCCACGAAGGGTTGAGATAGTGACGGATCTGACTAGAGTGTGTTAAAACAAGATTCTGATAAGAATTACATCAGTTTAATAGTTACTAATCAAAATGCCTATTTTTGTCATCTCAAGTCTGCTTTGCCTGTTTTCCGAAATGAGTTATATAACACATTACTTAGTGTATGTGTTCCCTGTCATATTGCTTCTCACTTCTGGGAGTTGGTATATGGCTATTATTTTTCTCTACTGTGTAACACTGGCTTACGATATGATAAAATTACCGGCCATGAGACTTATCTCGTATTTCTACTCAGCATTGTCATCAACTCCATACTTTGGGAATCCTACCTCAGAAACTATTAATAATTACACCTTTCATGCTTTTTCTTCAGGGAGACAATCTATGGACGGGTCAGGGGAAGATGTTTTTTCCCATTTGTTCACTCTCCCTTTCTTCTCCAGGCAAGTTATGGTAGCTTTCCAAATCTTTGAATATCCTTGGGATGTTCAGATCAGCATGTCCTTATTGTTATGTCTCCTGAATGCACTTCAGGTTTTGTCTCAGGTTAAACAAATACTTAAGAGTGCCATCCAGAGATCTGTCCTGAGTCAGGATAGTTATGAGTGGCAGGGAGAGTGGGAGGATATGGGCAGGCATCTAGAGCAATGGGCACCTCCAGTGCTTTGGAAATTTACCCCTGAACACCTGAAAAATCCTAAAAAACTGGTAGAGTGCTTGAAAAAGGTGTGTCATAATCCTGGCAGTACCAGACATACAGAAATCACTGCAACATTCTGGGCCTTGGCCTATGCTTACCAAGCTGCACTGAATGCCAATATAACCCCAGTGACATACCCTGCGGCCACTTCAACCCCTGAGACAGGCCTAGTGACCACTTGTCGTGGTTTAACCCGGCTGGCAGCTAAACACCACACAGCCGTTCGCTCACCCTCCCCCCTCCCTCTCTGGGACGGGGGAGAGAAATGGAAAGTGAAGCCCGTAAGGTGAGATAAAGACAGTTTAATAAAACAGGAAAATAATAATAACAAAATAATAATAACAATAATAATAATAATAATACAATGGTGATAATAGGAAAGTAATAATAATATGTACAAACAAGTAATGCACAATGCAATTGCTCACCACCCGCTGACCGATGCCCAGCCTAACCCCAAGCAGTCCGGCCCCCTCCCCCCGGCTAGCCACCCCTATATATTGTTTAGCATGACGTCAGATGGTATGGAATACCCCTTTGGCTAGTTTGGGTCACCTGTCCTGGGTCTGTCCCCTCCCAGCTCTTACTGCACCCCCAGCCTGCCCGTTGGCAGGACAGAGCAAAAGGCTGAGATGTCCTTGGCTTAGTATAAGCACTGCTCTGCAACAATTAAAGCATCGGGGTGTTATCAGCACTCTTCTCATCCTAAGCCAAAACACAGCATTCCACCAGCTACTAGGAAGAAAATTAATTCTGTCCTAACTGAAACCAGGACACCACTCCAAGCCCTACAATGGGCCACAGCGCTGAGCCAGGGAAACAAACTGTACCTGTATCGGTTGCACCTGTAACCAAGGTGAAAAAATGGTATAGAGAGTCAGGTCATTTAGAACGCAGAGAGTCTTCTGCTAAGTTGAAGTATAGAGAAGACAAGGCCGGGCCATCAGAGGAACAGGAGGATGAAGATGAAGATGTCAAAAAAAATTCAGAATCTAACCAAAACCTATACAAGCATGAGGTACAAGATGTGCAGAAAGATTTCGGTCATTGTATAGGTGAACAGCTTGTCACCTGGCTGCTCCGGTGCTGGGACACTGGAGCCAATAGTCTGGAGTTATTGGGCAGGGAAGCCAGGCGGCTGGGATCCCTTGCTAGAGATGCAGGCACTGACAAAGCAATTGGAGATGGAGCACAATCTCACACCCTCTGGAGGCGTCTCCTCTCAGCTGTGAGGGAAAGGTATCCCTTCAAGGAAGAACTTTTATGTCTACCAGGCAAGTGGACCACTATGGAGAAGGGAATCCAGTACCTGAGGGAATTAGCTGAACAGGAGGTGATTTATAGAGACCTAGGCAACGGACTAGGCAAACATCCACAGATCCAGATGAAGTCAGGTGTACACGACCCATGTGGCGGAAGTTTGTACGGAGTGCGCCATCATCATATGCCAGCTCATTGGCAATAATGGCCTGGAAAGAGGATGAGGAACCCACAGTGGATGAAGTGGCTAAACAACTCCGGCAGTACGAAGAAAGTCTCTCCTCTTCCCTACAGGCCTGCGTCTCGGCTGTGGAGAAACTTTCTGAAGAGGTCCACCAACTTTATCTTCCTTATTTATCTAAATAAGAATTTATCTTCCTCCCCACCTGTACAAACCAGTGTCTCAGCTATCAGGGGTAAGTTTCCTTCTGTGCAAGGAAGACAATATAATGGGTACACACCCCGTGCTACCCTGTGGTTTTACCTACGTGACCATGGAGAGGACATGAGAAAATGGGATGGAAAATCTACTTCAACCCTAGAGGCATGGGTACGTGAGCTGCAAAAGAAAATAATTGGGAAAAAAGTGTTCTCTGAGAAACTTGCTGCTACAACTTCCAGCAGACAGTTCTCCAGACACAGAAATGAAGATTCTGACCAGGATTAGAGGGGCCCTGCCTCCAGCCAGGGGGAGGAAAGGGACAATCAAGTTTATTGGACTGTGTGGATTCGATGGCCTGGCACGTCAGACGCACAGAAGTATAAGGCTTTAGTAGGCACCGGTGCACAGTCTACTGTAATGCCATCAAGCTATAAAGGGCCAGAAACTATCTGTATTTATGAGGTGGCAGGCAGATCCCAGCAGTTGACTGTATTGGAGGCTGGAGTGAGTCTGACTGGGAATGAATGGCAAAAGCACCGTATTGTGACTGGCCTGGATGCTCCGTGTATTCTTGGCATAGAAGAGGAAATATCCTCCTAGAAGAGGATATTTCAAGGACCCAAAAGGGTTCCAGTGGGCTTTTGGCATAGCTGCCTTAGAGACAGAGGGCATTAAACAGTTGTCTACCTTGCCCGGTCTCTCAGAGGACCCTTCTGTTGTGGGGTTGCTGAGGGTCGAAGAACAGCAGGCACCAATCGCTACCACAACTGCACACTGGTGGCAATATCTCACCAACAGAGACTCCCTGATTCCCATCCATAAGCTAATTCGTCAATTGGAGAGCCAAGGAGTGATCAGCAAGACTCATTCACCTTTCAATAGTCCCATATGGCCAGTGCGAAAGTCTAATGGCGAGTGGAGACTAACAGTGGACTATCGTGGCCTGAACGAAGTCACGCCACCACTGAGTGCTGCAGTGCCGGACATGCTGGAACTTCAGTACGAACTTGAATCGAAGGCAGCCAAGTGGTACGCCACAATTGGTATCACTAATGCATTTTTCTCCATCCCTCTAGGGATGGAGAAATTTGCTTTCACTTGGAGGGGAGTCCAATATACTTGGAATCGGCTGCCCCAGGGGTGGAAACACAGCCCTACCATTTGCCATGGACTGATCCAGTCTGCACAGGAACAGGGTGAAGCTCCTGAACACCTGCAGTACATCGATGACCTTATTGTGTGGGTTGACACAGCTAGGAAGTTTTGGAGAAAAGGAAATAAACAGTCCAAAACCATTTAAAGTCTGTTTTTGCTAAAGTCAAAGGACCTGCACGAGAGATCCAGTTTTTAGGAATAAAATGACAAGATGGCCATCGTCAAATCCCAATGGATGTGATCAACAAAATAACAGCTATGTCTCCACCAACTAACAAAAAAGAAACACAGACTTTCCTAAGTGTCATGGAGGTTTGGGGAATGCACATTCCAAATTACAGCCTGATTGTAAACCCGCTCTACCAAGTAACCCATAAGAAGAATGAGTTTGAATGGGGCCCTGAGCAACAACAAGCCTTTGAACAAATCAAGCAGGAAATAGTCCATGCAGTAGCCCTTGGGCCAGTTCGAACAGGACCAGATGTAAAGAATGTGCTCTACACTGCAGCCGGGGAGAACGGCCCCACCTGGAGCCTCTGGCAGAAAGAACCTGGGGAAACTCGAGGTCGGCCCCTGGGGTTTTAGAGTTGGGGATACAGAGGATCTGAAGCCCGCTATACTCCAACTGAAAAGGAGATATTGGCAGCATATGAAGGAGTTTGATCTGCTTTGGAAGTGGTTGGTACTGAAGCTCCTGGCACCCCAACTTCTGGTACTGGGCTGGATGTTCAAGGGAAGGGTCCCCTCTACGCATCATGCAACTGATGCTACATGGAGCAAGTGGGTTGCACTGATTACTCAGCGGGCTCGAATAGGAAACCCCAGTCGCCCAGGAATATTGGAAGTGATTATGGACTGGCCAGAAGGCAAATATTTTGGAATATCACCAGAGGAGGAGGTGGATCGTGCTGAAGAAGCCCCACTGTACAACCAGTTGCCAGAGAATGAGAAGAAATATGCCCTGTTCACTGATGGGTCCTGTCGTATTGTGGGAAAGCATCGGAGATGGAAGGCTGCTGTATGGAGTCCTACATGACGAGTTGCAGAAGCTGCTGAGGGAGAAGGTGAATCGAGTTAGTTTGCAGAAGTAAAGGCCATTCAGCTGGCTTTAGATATTGCTGAACGAGAAAAGTGGCCAGTTCTCTATCTCTACACTGATTCATAGATGGTAGCAAATGCCCTGTGGTGGTGGTTACAGCAATGGAAGCAAAACAACTGGCAGCACAGTGGAAAACCCATCTGGGCTGCTGCACTTTGGCAAGATACTGCTGCTCAGGTGGAGAACCTGGCTGTAAAGGTACGCCACGTAGATGCTCATGTGCCCAAGAATGGGGCTACCGAAGAACATCAAAACAACCAGCAGGTGGATCAGGCTGCTAAGCTTGAAGTGGCTCAGGTGGACCTGCACTGATAACATAAGGGTGAATTATTTCTAGCCTGATGGCCCTGTGACACCTCAGACCATCAAGGTAGAGATGCAACATACAGATGGGCTCGTGATCGAGGGGTGGACTTGACCATGGACGCTATAGCACAGGTTATTCATGACTGTGAAACATGTGCTGCAATCAAGCAAACCAGACGGTCAAAGCCTCTTTGGTATGGAGGACGATGGCTGAAATATAAATATGGAGAGGCCTGGCAGATTGATTACATCACACTCCCTCAAACTCGCAATGGCAAGCGCCACGTACTTAGAATGGTGGAAGCAACCACCGGATGGCTGGAAACATATCCTGTGCCTCATGCCACCGCCCGGAACACTATCCTGGGCCTTGAAAAGCAAGTCCTATGGCGACATGGCACCCCAGAAAGAATAGAGTCAGACAATGGGACTCATTTCCCAAACAACCTTATAGACACTTGGGCCAAAGAACATGGTATTGAGTGGGTGTATCACATCCCCTATCATGCACCAGCCTCCGGGAAAGTTGAACGATACAATGGCCTGTTAAAGACTACATTGAAAGCAATGGGTGTTGGGACATTCAAAAATTGGGATACGCATTTGGCAAAGGCCACCTGGTTAGTCAATACTAGGGGATCTGCCAACCGAGCTGGACCTGCCCAATCCAACCTGTTACGTACTGTAGAAGGGGATAAAGTCCCTGTAGTGCACGCAAGAAATATGCTGGGTAAAACAGTCTGGGCTACTCCTGCCTCAGGAAAAGGCAAACCCATTCGTGGAATTGCTTTTGCTCAGGGACCTGGATGCACTTGGTGGGTAATGCAAAAGAATGGGGAGGTCCGGTGTTCACCTCAAGGGGATTTAATACTGGGTAGAATAGCCCATGAGTTGAATTGTATCATGTTAATTATTATATAATACAGTATGTCATCACTACCATGATTTCTATGTCCATGTGCTATTAATGGTATCACAGTAACAACCACGCACATACTGATGAATGAATTTTGATAGAATTGGACAAGCAAAGCAATGTGATGGAATGAGAATGGGCTTCAGTGTGTGACAATCCAACATCACACACCATCTCTTCTGCCCTGAAAGACTGTGATGACAGATGGAGCCTGAAGTCAGTCATGGACTATGTTGTGGTTTAACCCGGCCGGCAGCTAAGCACCACACAGTCATTCACTCACCCTCCCCACTCCCTGTCTTGGATGGGGGAGAGAAACAAGAAAACTGAAGCCTGTGGGTTGAGATAGAAACAGTTTATTAGGACAGAAAATAAAATAATAATAATAATAATAATAATAATAATAATAATAATAATAATAATAATAATAATAATATGTACAAAAGAAGTGATGCACAGTACAATTGCTCACCACCCAGTGACCAATGCCAAGCCTATGAGCTGACCGATGAGCAGCCCGGCCCCCTCCACCCTGGCTACCCTCCCCTGTATATTGTCCAGCATGACGTTAGATGGTATGGAATATCCCTTTGGCCAGTTTGGGTCAGCTGTCCTGGGTCTGTGCCCTCCCAGCTCCTGCTGCACCCCCAGCCTGGCCGCTAACAGGACAGAGCAAGAAGCTGAAAAGTCCTTGGCTCAGTGTAAGCACTGCTCTGCAACAACCAAAACATCAGTGTGTTATCAACATTCTTCTCATCCTAAATCCAAAACATAGCACCCTACCAGCCACTAGGAGGAAAACCAACTCTACCCTAGCTAAAACCAGGACAGCTTCTTAGAGAAAAATAGCGTATCCATTAGGATAATAGTGCCAGTCATAAAGCTGGATTCAGACCTGCTATATGCTGGGGAATTGAGGGGTGACCTATGCAAAGACATTTAAATCTACACTGCTTAACGGAGCACAGCACCCTCCAAGCTAGCATTATTCTGAGATGATGTGCCCACGGAAAGACAATGCCATGCAGGAGTTCTATTGCAGGGCTGGAAGCAACACTGTGGCGTTAGGATGGTGCTGTGCTCAGCTTGAAAGCAGGCTTGGCAGTGATTCAGGTCTCTCTGTACTGTGCTTCATTGCACCATGCAAATCTACAGCCCCAGATCCTCCAAAGAACTGAAGCCAGTGGGAATTAGAAACTTGCTCTAAACGTGTTTAAGATCCCTCCTGTAAATCAGGGATAATAAATAGAACTTTTAACTGGTAAGATGGCAAGAATAAATAGAATCATAGAATCATAGAATCATAGAATATCCTGAGTTGGAAGGGACCCTTAAGGATCATCAAGTCCAACTCTTGACACCGCACAGGTCTACCCAAAAGTTCAGACCATGTGACTAAGTGCACAGTCCAATCTCTTCGTAAACTCAGTCAGGCTCAGTGCAGTGACCACTTCCCTGGGGAGCCTGTTCCAGTGTGCAACCACTCTCTCTGTGAAGAACCCCCTCCTGATGTCAAGCCTAAACTTCCCCTGCCTCAGCTTAACCCCGTTCCCGCAGGTCCTGTCGCTGGTGTTAATGGAGAAAAGGTCTCCTGCCTCTCGACACCCCCTTACGAGGAAGTTGTAGACTGCGATGAGGTCTCCCCTCAGCCTCCTCTTCTCCAGGCTGAACAGGCCCAGTGCCCTCAGCCGTTCCTCATACGTCTTCCCCTCCAGGCCTTTCACCATCTTCGTAGCCCTCCTCTGGACACTCTCCAACAGTTTCATGTCCTTTTTATACTGTGGTGCCCAGAACTGCACACAGTACTCGAGGTGAGGCCGCACCAGCGCAGAGTAGAGCGGGACAATCACCTCCTTCGACCTACTAGCGATGCCGTGCTTGATGCACCCCAGGACACGGTTGGCCCTCCTGGCTGCCAGGGCACACTGCCGGCTCATATTCAACTTGCTGTCTACCACGACCCCCAGATCCCTCTCTTCTAGGCTGCTCTCCAGCGTCTCATCGCCCAGTCTGTACGTGCAGCCAGGGTTTCCCCGTCCCAGGTGCAGGACCCGGCACTTGCTCTTATTGAACTTCATGCGGTTGGTGATCGCCCAGCTCTCCAACCTATCCAGATCCCTCTGCAAGGCCTTTCCACCCTCAACAGAGTCCACAACTCCTCCAAGTTTGGTGTCATCAGCAAACTTGCTCAAAATACCTTCTATTCCTACATCCAGATCGTTTATAAAAATATTGAAAAGTATCGGCCCTAAAATGGAGCCTTGAGGGACCCCACTGGTGACCGCCCGCCAGCCTGACGCAGCCCCATTCACCATAACCCTTTGGGCCCTGCCCGTTAGCCAATTGCTCACCCATCGTATGATGTTTTTATTTAGCTGTATGCTGGACATTTTGTCCAGTAGGATCCTATGGGAAACCGTGTCAAAAGCCTTGCTGAAGTCCAAAAAAATCACATCAGCTGGTTTCCCTTGGTCCACCATACGGGTGATCTTATCATAAAAGGAAATCAGGTTAGTTAGGCAGGACCTACCCTTCACAAACCCATGCTGGCTGGGACCAATGACTGCTTTGTCCCCCAGGTGCGCCTCAATAAGTTCGAGAACCATCTTCTCCATGATTTTACCAGGCACTGACGTGAGACTGACAGGCCTGTAATTGCTAGGGTCTTCTTTCTGACCCTTCTTGAAAATCGGCACAACATTTGCCAGCTTCCAGTCTACCGGGACCTCTCCAGACTCCCAGGATCGTTGAAAAATAATTGAGAGAGGTTCCGCGATGACGTCCGCCAGCTCTTTCAGCACCCGGGGATGAATCCCATCCGGACCCATGGACTTGTAGGGATCCAGGTGGAGTAGCAAATCCCGCACACGTTCAGGGTCGGTTGGGAGTTTGTCTTTCCCACCGTCATGGTCCTCCAGCTCAGGGCACCCTGGGTCCCGAAGCCCATCATCGGCATTGAAGACAGAGGCAAAGAAGGCGTTAAACGTCTCTTCTTTGCCTATGTCATTGTCTGTGAGGAGACCTTCCCTATCAAGGAGCGGCCCTATGTATTCTTTAGTTCTCCTTTTTCCATACACATCTATTCTGTGTATATTTTCATTTGAAATGTTGCTTTCAGTGAAGAATTTGGTTTTTATCAAGACAGACTTTTTACAGGAATAAAATATTTTATTTAAATATTATTTTTATTGAAAATACTGCCCTCTGTTTGGCTCTGTTTGGGAGAGAAGATATGTACTGGCTGACCAAATCTCTCCAAAAGCCTTTAGTGGCTAAACATCTAAGAAAATTAATCTTTGCAGGTTTGAACTTTTCTTTACATCAAACACAGAGGTGGTCATGGAAAAGGACTATCCAACCTATTCAGACAGATTGTCATTATCCAAGTAATAGGGTTTGATGAACGAAGTGCTTGACAGACTGAAAAGAAGTGCTGTTTTATCCAAGTTTTGAGTGGTGGTGCCTAATATATGGGCCTGGCGGTGTATCTTGTGTATCCTATTTTTGCTCTTAAATGTTTTGACTGTGACAAGAAAAAGGCGGGAGCATGATCTGACTCTACTGGTGTCTGTCGTGCTTTCGGCCGTGCTTCCTGCAACATATGAGGCCCGCACAGGCCGAGACCTGGACTTACTAAGACCCAGACTCGCTGAGACCTGAACAGGCCGAGAGACCGGAGCGGCGCCGAGAGCCTGGAGCGGCGCCGGGAGACTACGAGACACTACGGAGGGACTACCGCTGGACGGAGAGAGCCCTGAGAGACGCTTCAGAGCCACGGACGGCTCTGAGAGACACAGAATAGACCGGACAGAAGCCGGAAAACGCGGGGAATTGAAGTAATTGCGGTGCGACGCGGGACATCCGAGATCGAGTTGCTACGGGAGACCAGAGGCGTCAGTGGACAACAGCAGCCGACCCTCACCGTGTGGCGAGTTGGCACATAGCAGAGGGGCGGACATCAGGACCCTGCAGCCTGTCTGACGTAACCATGGAGGCAGCGGCAGCTGTGCTGAGCTGTGCTGCTTCACTCTAGCATTCTTTTTATAAAAGGTTTATCTTGCAATGCAAAAAAAGACTATTCGTCCCCAGATCGGTGTTATAACTGTTACTAATGACAACTTAGCTCTATTGCGGGGCAGGAGTGCAGAGACGCAGATTACACTGCCAAATGACCACCGGCAGGCGCTTTCACAAACCGCTTCTAAGGTTGCAGCTGGCACTGCCTGCAGCCGTATAGCAGACGTTACACTCTCTTTCCTAACTAGTAATCATGTGTCTCATCCATTTGTGGTGAATGGTCAGTGGCAAAAAGAAAAGGAGGATGCCACTGACACTAACAGCATGGGTAATAGGAGTAGTATAAGTGACACAGGTGATGGTGCGGGGTGGCGGCAGGCACTGCCGCGCTGCGGGGCACTCTGCCTGCTGCTCGCCTTCGCCTGACTGTGCACTGCTGCCGACAGTGCTAGAGCAAAATGTGAAGACTGCTCAGATGGCAGTGATGAGAGTGCTTGTGTGAAGAAGACGTGTGCTGAATCTGACTTTGTGTGCAACAGTGGTCAGTGTGTGCCAAACAGATAGCAGTGTGATGGGGATCCAGACTGTGAAGATGGGTCTGACAAGAGTGCTGAGCTGTGTCAACCCAGTGTATCCCAGTGTCGTGGAAATGTGATGGTGAATGTATCTACAAGAAGTGGCGATGTGACAGAGATCCTTATTGCAAGGATGCAAGTGATGAAATTAACTGCCCTTCTCGGACCTGCAGGCCAGACCAGTTCAAATGTGAAGATGGGAACTGTGTCCATGGGAGTAGGCAGTGCAATGGTGTGAGAGACTGTCTGGATGGCACTGATGAAGCAAACTGTATGCAGTGCTCTGGACCTGGCAAATTCAAGTGCAGAAGTGGAGAATGCATAGATATCAATAAAGTGTGTAACCAGCAGAGAGACTGCAAGGACTGGGGTGATGAGCCCCTGAAGGAATGCAACATACATGAATGTGACTGTCCAGCTGGGAAACTGTGGAGATAGTGATGAATGCCAAAACCCTGGTATCTGTAGTCAAATCTGTATCAACCTGAAAGGTGGCTACAAATGTGAATGTAGCCGTGGCTATCAGATGAATTCTGCTACAGGAACCTGGAAAGGGCCATACGGCAAAGCAAATTACATAACCGTTGCTTAACTTGTCAGAAGATAAAAAAGAAAGTGTTTCAACAAGCAGCCACGGGAGGGAAGAATCACTGAACCCCCGATGTGAGGGACTGTACCTTGTTTTACTGACTACTGAAACAGCTGTGAGAACCGCAGAAAGGGACCCACGCATCCAGAATAAAAGGACCAGTAACTACTGAAACTTGGAGGGTTGAGTCCGCTCCTGGGAAACTGAAACTCAAGCTAAGGAAGAACTAATATTCTGGCAACGAGGCTCTGCATGAATTAAGGATGCCAAATAAAGGGGACAAGCCTGAAGGGAGGAAAGGGAGAAGGCAAGACCGGGGCAGGACCCTCCACTGCGGTGTGTATGGTCTACCGAGGGAGGCAACCCCTACGGGTATTGACTGCCGAGTGAGAGGGCCTCGACCGGACTTCTCCCACACTAAGGTCAGGTTGTCCCGAGAAAATAACTTAAGAACCTTTTTTTAACCTATATAAAATTGTGATTCGTTTTCCAGGAGCTGGATCACCCTGACAGGCCGAACGGTAACACAAGCCTGAATCGACCCTGAAAGCGGGCCCAACCCCTTGATTGAAGGCGTTTGCCTATTATGATCCAGCTACGTGGGCAGAAGACAGATCCTGGGGCTATAGGACCCCAGTATATATATGTATTTAATAGAATAATTAAGTTATTAGCTGTAATAGAAATAGTTATAAATAAAACCGGAGATGCACTTGGACTAATTGCAAAGCAAAATACCAAGATGAGAACTGCCTTGTATCAAAATTGCCTAGCTTTGGATTATTTACTAGCACAAGAAGGAGAAGTCTGTGGAAAATTTAACTTTAGTAATTGCTGTTTAAAGATTGATGAAAAGAGTGTTTCTTCCTAGCAGCTGATAGAATGTTATGTTCCGGTTTAGGATGAGAAAAATACTAATAATATGCTGATGTTTTAATTGTTACAGAGCAGTGCTTACGCCAAGCCAAGGATGTTTCAGCTTCTCACTGTCCTGCCAGCAGGCAGGCTGGGAGGAGGGCCGGACTGCTCGGGGTTAGGTTGGGCATCGGACAGCAGGTGGTGAGCAATTGCATTGTGCATCGCTTGTTTTGTACACATTATTACTAGTAGTACTATTATTGTTATTATTTTCTTGTTTTTATCTCAACTCACAGGCTTCACTTTCCCATTTCTCTCTCCCATCCCAGAGAAGGAGGGGGGGAGGTGAGCGAGCGAGCACAAACCTGGAAGGATATGGAATGGAATTTATTTTCATGGCTGCCTGGTGGACCATGGGTTAAAAGAGTGTTATTTTTATTGTTATGTGGTGTAATGATGTTATTGTTTATACCTTGTATGATACCTTACCTTACATTACTAATACACCGGGTGATAAATAGTACATTGGTAATAACTTCATTAAAAAAGGAAGGGGATATGTCAATTATGATGCTTAAGAATTGGACCCTCCAAGAACGGACTGATGAATCCAGTTATTAACAACAGAAGAGACACGAATTGAGGATATTAAAAAGAAGATAAGGGATTGTGAGGAATGTTTTAACAATTCGTGTCCATAAAAAACAGTCCTGTCTGCCTCTGGGCCCTGCACTGGCAATTTAACTCTTGAACCACAGATGCAGTGTGTCCCAGTCTCCCCCTCATTCTAGTCAATTTATCAAGTCTTCAGAAAATACTCCTCAAATTTATGAACCTGTTTGCTTTTGTTATTCCGGACTTTTATTTCTAACAGTTACAGCCTTTTGTTTTTGTCTTTGTGGAGATTAACTTAACACTGCTATAGGTGTGACTGTCCCTGTGAATGGCTGGTGAGGAATGTTTTAATTACTCGTGAAGTGTCAATAAGAAAGCTATTTGTGTTTGTATGAAGTCTTTGATGTCTGGGGGTTTCAGAACAACTGATAACAACTAGTGACTGTTATGGGATACTATGCAGGCCTCTGGTATCTGGCCAGGTGGCCAAGAGATTAAGAAGAAGAAAAAAGAAGCTGAAGGACGGCTGGGAGACAAGACCTGCAGGAAATGTTCTATAAACTTGACACAGTGCCAAAGGAGTACAAAGGGGAAGGACGAGAAAAAAGCTTGGAGAGGAAGACTACGAGCCTTCAGCATGAAAGACCCCTAGAGACCCCCAGAGGAGACTGATGCGCATGCTCCAGTAGGAGGGACTGGACCCCGGAAGCTAATTATAATAACCTGTTTTTTTTAGAAGTAGTAATGAATACGTATTAGTCTAGGAGCATAAAAATCAGCTGCTTGATGTAACTGGTGTGCGTCCTGGTGGAGCAGAGACTCCCGGTGCACCCAGCGCTGTTTGCTTACCTCTATTCTTTTAATAAATCCTATTTTTTTTTATTTAATCCTATTTTGAAGATTGAGCCATTTCTAACACAACTCATGCACAGAAAGAACAATGCTTGAGCATCAAATCATGTCAAACCTATAAAGTTACTATGGTCTTGTCTGCACCAAACTTCCCAGAAACATTTATTTAAAGTGAATCATGCAAAGATACTCTGGTTCTGCATGGGGCCAGCTTGTGTCCTCCATGCTAACTAACTTGGGCTCTGAGCATCATGAAAAGGTGATAATTTGGTCTTGAAACAACCTTAGATATACTTTCATGTAGTGCCATGCACCCAGAAACCTGATGGACTCAGCTGGCTGTCACAGTCTTTGTCAGACTTGAGGTGACTGAAAGTGGAATTCATCTCACTTAATGTTAGATGTCTATGCTACAGACATCTATGTCTTGATTAGTCACCCTTTATCTCCCTTTGTAGTAAATGGAAAGAAACAAGCATGATTCACCTCACCCTAAAACAGACATCTCAAATTTGGATGAATCATACCTCTACAGTGTCAGTTTTGCTCAGGCAGGGAGGGGAAATGATGGAAACACAGAGCTGCTGTCAGGAAACAGACTAGAGCTTGAGAGCTACAGATTGGCAGCACCTCATGAGAGGGGTCACTGTCAGACATACAGGTAAACAGAGACAAAAAGCATATAAACTACTTATTTATCATCATGCAGCAACTGATTCAGAAAGCCAGGAACCAGATCATTGCCTCTCAGTCAGGAATAAAGACAGTCTCTGGTCTTGGTTTCAGCATTCATGGTAAAACTAGGGGGCTTAATCAAAGAACTGTATGTATTTGCTTTCTCTCCAAGACAATTCACTGTGTGCTACATATCTACAACATCACTTCATTAACTGAGCTAAATGAGATGCAGATGACTTTATAGGCTTTAGTGATCAACCTTAGCCCTACTTCTTATTTGTTGTTGTTTTTTTGGTTTTCTTTTCTTTTCTTTTCTTTTCTTTTCTTTTCTTTTCTTTTCTTTTCTTTTCTTTTCTTTTCTTTTCTTTTCTTTTCTTTTCTTTTCTTTTCTTTTCTTTTCTTTTCCTTTTAGTGATTTACCAAAAACAGTGAAGCCCATTGTTACCAGTGTCCTATAGCTCCATTGACCCAGGCAAGTTACTTCATCTCTCCATGCACAGATTTTACAATCTCAAAAAATGAGATAACAATTCTCTACTACTTTTTGCACAGCAATATGACAATAAAAGTTTTAGAAGAGAAAGGTGCTATCTAATACTATACTGCAGCTGGTCCTTCTCCCTAGATAGTGACAAGGATTAGTTTTGTCCCATCCATGAGAAAACTTTTATGTAATTATATCTGGATGTTTACAAACTTCATGTTTTCGGGCAGCGCTTGCTTCTGACCTCTGTAGTGTCTGCAAGAAGCTTGGAGAATTCTGTGGTCTAAAATAAAGAAAACCAATGTGTAATGAAAAAGCATCTAAATGTGGCATTCTTGTAAAGCTTGAAACATGAGCAGTTAGTCAGGGATACATAATGCAATGCCCTCATTTTCTCAAACTGGAGCTCTTTTAAGCTTGAATCCCCTGCCTTTGCTGTTGACATTCAAATTGACTTTTTGCATTTCATAATGGTAGTTCCTGCCTTGCTTTCCACTTTATCTGCCAAACCTACTGCTGGGTCTTTCTGAGATGCACAAGAGTCAAGGATAAAGCTGACTGAAAAATGCATCGCTTATTTCAGTCATTTTACTAAAGTACACTCTAGTACGAGCAAAGCAAGACAGCAAATTATTAGAATTGGATTGCTGTCATCAATTGCTTTCTCATCAGTGGCTCAATTTTCTGACAAGCCCCAGTTCTTCTTAGATTACTGCCATAATAATAATAATAATAATAATAATGCAGTCCAGTAAGCACTCAGATAAAAACAAGGCAACCTCCCAGTTGTTTGGACAGGAAAGTGCCATGTTATTGTCAGAGAAGGCTGTAATCTACAAGCAACCTACAGAAGTGCCCCCAACCCACTGCTCCCAAGCTACAGCACTGCCAGGGGCTCTTGTCTGCATGTTCTTCAGTATCCTCATGTCTACAGGATTGGTATGATTTATCTGCTTTCAAAATTCATTCCTGTCTGTTGGAGAAAGAATTAGACACTAGAAAGGAACTTACATGAAATGCAAGTCATGGGGGAGGAAAGGCTGCACTTTCACTCCCTGAGCTCCAGTCCTGAAGGTACAACTTTATACCTTATGGCTTCTAGCAAATTTTATTGTTATGAAGAAACACCTGTTGGCATTCCAGACCCTGGATTTGTGCATCTGCTAGCCTGCCCTACAACAGGAGTTCTTCAGACACAAAACATTCCCTCTTGTACAGTTGGAAAGTGTCTAGCCTGCATAGCTCTGCAACAAATAAGTAGGTAGATTTGGGAACAGAAACCACACATATTTTGTTTTTACAGATGAACCAGGGCAAATTGTATTGTCAGCACCACCAGTCTGTATCCTGATAATCCCATTGACCTCAGCAGAGTGTAACTGAGAAGAAAATTCAGCCGCAGTGCATATCCCTTATGGCTTACCATAGTACATAATTATTGCTGTTTGTTATTTCTGTTGCAGTAGAACCCACAGGATCAAATAAAGATCTGGATCCCCATTGTGCTAGGTGCAATGCAAACATATAAGCAGTCATGGTGCCTGCACTAAAGAGCTTACAGCCCTGTCTCTTAGGAGAACATTTCTTAGTCTAATAGACTTCTTTATTAAGAACTGCTAGTTACTTAATTCAGCCTAATTTTTTTCTTTGCTCAGTTTCTTCTGTTTTTCCTGCTTAGCCCCCCTAGACCATCTGTAATAATTCTCCTTCCTCTGTAGTATTGACAGCTTTCTACACCATGCAAGCAACTATTATTCCCCCTTTTGCTTCTTGATAGTCTCATCAGACACTTCTCCCTCAGCCACTTTCTGCTTTTCAAACATTTTTGTTAAAAGCAAGCATTTCTTTTTATATTTTTCATTGCAACATCTTCTTTAGATCATTATTATTCCAGCATGGCTGAGTGGCACTACAGTTGTGCTATAGTGCCACAACAGCACAACTTTTTTTGTAGTGCCACAACAGCACAAGTTGTGCTGTAGTGCCACATGGCCCTGGGCCATGACGTGAAGTTTCCTTGCAGAACTCCTCAAAAGCACAATCGCACTCTCTGTTGTTCCCTTTCCTTGTCTTTTAATACCAGAGAAATGGCTCATTGTCACCTCACAGGTTTCCTTCACTGTGATTGCAACCTAAATATCACGTCTTCCATTTACTGAATGTCTGTTTCAGACTACCTCTTTGAGCACCTCTCTCCAGAGACATTAGATGATGGTTTTTTTCCACTGTTCAATAGGGGCCCCAGAAAATTAAAGAGTAAATTAAAAATGATCCAGTATTATATGATAGAATGACCAAAAGAACCCTTAAGACCCCATGTATTTTGATCCACGGAGGACGGGGTCTGTCAGGCTTTGAACATTAATAGTAGAATACCCGTGGATCCAGAAAAGAGCAAGCTGAAACACTGGAATTAGAAATTAGAGAGCAATTGATTAAGAATGAATCATGTGCTACATTTGTGCCTGTGCTGCACTTATACCTCCAGATAACAGGAGCCTCTCGGACCCCGAGAACCAGATCAAAAACAACCTCACGGTTCGGACTTTAATCAAGGGGTCTGAGATAAGGAGGACTGTTCACAAAGGGACAGGTTATGCATGTGTATAGGAATGTTCATGTATATGTAACTCTTTACTAAAGCAAGTTGCCACATTAGGCGTGCATGACTTTGGTGGGACTACCCGCCCCGTGCCGCCCAGAACTGAGTAAACATACCTACTTTACAATCTTACTGATTGTGGAGTCAGCTTTCTGTGAGTCATTTTGGTGAGCCAGGCAGGAGACACTCTGCTCGGCTGCGGGATCGGCTGTAGCGCGGACGCCCCTAGGTGCACCCTGAGTGTTTTGCTCGGAGGGGACTCCACTCTCAGCTGCTCACCGCGGGAGCAAAGATCTCCTGAAACTGCAGACAAACGGTATGTTTTCAGCTGCTGGAGGGATACTAACTGGAGTGTTAATAATTGTATGTGTTTTTATGTATTTATTTTGTGTTGAAAGTGTTTGTGTAAATGTAAGGGTTTGAAACAAAGTGTTCCAAGTCACTTCACGAAGAACACAGTCAGAGACAATACTTATTTGGTTGGTTATCATTGTAAATTATATTCCTGTGGTATGAATGAGATGTGCTAGAGGCCTCTGTGTGATTGTGCTGTGCTGTGTGAGTGCAGAGTTCCGATCCGTGGTCCCGTACTCTCCGCAAGGGGAGTGGGCGGAGACGAACGAAGTGCTTGACAGACTGAAAAGAAGTGCTGTTTTATCCAAGTTTTGAGTGGTGGTGCCTAATATATGGGCCTGGCGGTGTATCTTGTGATCCTATTTTTGCTCTTAAATGTTTTGACTGTGACAAGAAAAAGGCGGGAGCATGATCTGACTCTACTGGTGTCTGTCGTGCTTTCGGCCGTGCTTCCTGCAACATATGAGGCCCGCACAGGCCGAGACCTGGACTTACTAAGACCCAGACTCGCTGAGACCTGAACAGGCCGAGAGACCGGAGCGGCGCCGAGAGCCTGGAGCGGCGCCGGGAGACTACGAGACACTACGGAGGGACTACCGCTGGACGGAGAGAGCCCTGAGAGACGCTTCAGAGCCACGGACGGCTCTGAGAGACACAGAATAGACCGGACAGAAGCCGGAAAACGCGGGGAATTGAAGTAATTGCGGTGCGACGCGGGACATCCGAGATCGAGTTGCTACGGGAGACCAGAGGCGTCAGTGGACAACAGCAGCCGACCCTCACCGTGTGGCGAGTTGGCACATAGCAGAGGGGCGGACATCAGGACCCTGCAGCCTGTCTGACGTAACCATGGAGGCAGCGGCAGCTGTGCTGAGCTGTGCTGCTTCACTCTAGCATTCTTTTTATAAAAGGTTTATCTTGCAATGCAAAAAAAGACTATTCGTCCCCAGATCGGTGTTATAACTGTTACTAATGACGACTTAGCTCTATTGCGGGGCAGGAGTGCAGAGACGCAGATTACACTGCCAAATGACCACCGGCAGGCGCTTTCACAAACCGCTTCTAAGGTTGCAGCTGGCACTGCCTGCAGCCGTATAGCAGACGTTACACTCTCTTTCCTAACTAGTAATCATGTGTCTCATCCATTTGTGGTGAATGGTCAGTGGCAAAAAGAAAAGGAGGATGCCACTGACACTAACAGCATGGGTAATAGGAGTAGTATAAGTGACACAGGTGATGGTGCGGGGTGGCGGCGGGCACTGCCGCGCTGCGGGGCACTCTGCCTGCTGCTCGCCTTCGCCTGACTGTGCACTGCTGCCGACAGTGCTAGAGCAAAATGTGAAGACTGCTCAGATGGCAGTGATGAGAGTGCTTGTGTGAAGAAGACGTGTAAAAAAAAAATATTTTGAAAGGAAAAATTAGGGAATTCTTTCAAGAAGTTGATATGCAGAGCAGCCCCTGCACTGTGAAAGCACATGACTCAGCTGGCATAAATTACCAGCTCCCCGAAGCACAATTGGCTGCGAGCTCCAAAAAACTACCGTAGGTTTTAAATGCCCAAACCAAGATGGCCCAGTGGCTGCCCGCAGACAATAATGAGTTAATGAATCGGAAGGAGATCGAGCGCAAGTTTTCTGTTCGGTAGAGGGTCATCTCTGGGAGCTGATGAAACAGCCCTCGAGGCTTACAATTACAAAGCCTGTTTTAAAAATAATCAACGCCCCGCGCGCTGGGGGAAAGCACAGTTCAGCAAATATATGTATAGAGCTTTGCTAATCACCCCCACGTGATGTTTATTAGCTGGGAAACGTATAGATAAACAACGATAATATATAGATAAACAACACGATAATATATAGATAAACAATGGGTGCAGCAAGAGCTGGGAGGGGACAGAACCAGGACAGGTGACCCAAAGTGGCCAAAGGGGTATTCCATCCCATCTGACGTCATGCTAAACAATATATAGGGGTGGCTAGCCGGGGTGGGCTGGCTGAACTGCTAGGCAGCAATTACATTTTGAAGGAAAATGTTTTATGATTGTAATTAGACATGGAATGGAGGAATGCATTTTTTCCCTTTATCCGACTCCCATGGTGAGTCAATTTAATTTTTAAACACAAAAGACATAATTGATTTTATCCCTAGATAAATAGGGGTATTTTATCCCTCTATTCTTGGCGAGGCCAGGAAGGGGACCAGTAAAAACACTGTATTGGACTTTCGGAGGGCTGATTTTGAGGTGCTCAGGACACTGGTTGGTAGAGTCCCTTGGGAGGCGGTTCTGAAGGGCAGAGGGGTCCAGGAAGTCTGGGCGCTCTTCAAGAAGGAAATCTTAATGGCGCAGGAGCAGTCTGCCCCCACGTGCCCAAACACGAGCCGTCGTGGAAGAAGACCGGCCTGGCTCAACAGAGAGTTGCAGCTTGAGCTTAGGAGAAAAAAGAGGGTTTATAATCTTTGGAAAAAAGGGCGGGCCACTGAGGAGGACTATAAGGATGTTGCAAGGCTGTGCAGGGACAAAATTAGAAAGGCCAAAGCTCATCTGGAGCTCAATCGGGCTACTGCCGTTAAAGACAACAAAAAATCTTTTTACAAATACATCGATGCAAAACGGAGGACTAAGGAGAATCTCCATCCTTTACTGGATGCGGGGGGAAACTTAGTTACAAGAGATGAGGAAAAGGCGGAGGTGCTTAATGCCTTCTTTGCCTCAGTCTTTAGCGGCAAGACCAGTTCTTCTCTGGATACCCAGTACCCTGAGATGGTGGAAGGGGATGGGGAGCAGGATGTGGCCCTCACTATCCATGAGGAAATGGTTGGCGACCTGCTACGGCACTTGGATGTGCACAAGTCGATGGGGCCGGATGGGATCCACCCAAGGGTACTGAGAGAACTGGCAGAGGAGCTGGCCAAGCCACTTACCATCATTTATCAGCAGTCCTGGCTATCGGAGGAGGTCCCAGTTGACTGGCGGCTAGCAAACGTGACACCCATCTGCAAGAAGGGCCGGAGGGCAGACCCGGGAAACTACAGGCCTGTAAGTTTGACCTTAGTGCCAGGGAAGCTCACGGAGCAGATTATCTTGAGTGTCATCACGCGGCACTTAAAGGGCAAGCAGGCGATCAGGCCCAGTCAGCATGGGTTTATGAAAGGCAGGTCCTGCTTGACGAACCTGATCTCCTTCTATGACAAACTGACACGTTTGGTGGATGAGGGAAAGGCTGTGGATGTGGTCTACCTTGACTTCAGCAAGGCCTTTGACACCATTTCCCACAGCATTCTCCTCAAGAAACTGGCTGCTCTTGACTTGGACTGGCGCACGCTTCATTGGGTTAGAAACTGGCTGTATAGCTGGGCCCAAAGAGACATGGTGAATGGAGTTAAATCCATTTGGAGGCCGGTCACTAGTGGCGTTCCCCAGGGCTCGGTGCTGGGACCGGTCCTCTTTAATATCTTCATTGATGATCTGGATGAGGGCATTGAGTGCACCCTCAGTAAGTTCGCAGATGACACCAAGTTAGGTGCGTGTGTTGGTCTGCTTGAGGGTAGGAAAGCTCTGCAGGAGGATCTGGATAGGCTGGACCAATGGGCTGAGGTCAACTGTATGAAGTTCAACAAGGCCAAGTGCCAGGTCCTGCACCTGGGGTGCAATAACCCCAAGCAGAGCTACAGGCTTGGAGAGGAATGGTTGGAAAGCTGCCTGGCGGAGAAGGACCTGGGAGTATTGGTGGATAGTCGGCTGAATATGAGCCAGCAGTGTGCTCAGGTGGCCAAGAAGGCCAATGGCATCCTGGCTTGTATAAGAAGCAGTGTGGCCAGCAGGGCCAGGGAGGTGATTGTCCCCCTGTACTCGGCTCTGGTGAGGCCGCACCTCGAGTACTGTGTTCAGTTTTGGGCCCCTCGCTACAAGAAGGACATCGAGGTGCTTGAGCGAGTCCAGAGAAGGGTGACGAAGCTGGTGAGGGGTCTGGAGAACGTGTCTTATGAGGAGCGGCTGAGGGAGCTGGGCTTGTTCAGCCTGGAGAAAAGGAGGCTCAGGGGCGACCTTATTGCTCTCTACAGGTACCTTAAAGGAGGCTGTAGAGAGGTGGGGGTTGGTCTATCCTCCCACGTGCCTGGTGACAGGACGAGGAGGAATGGGCTAAAGTTGCGCCAGGGGAGTTTTAGGTTGGATATTAGGAAGAACTTCTTCACTGAGAGGGTTGTTAGGCATTGGAATGGGCTGCCCAGGGAAGTGGTGGAGTCACCATCCCTGGAGGTCTTTAAAAGACGTTTAGATGTAGAGCTTAGTGATATGGTTTAGTGGAGGACTTGTTAGTGTTAGGTCAGAGGTTGGACTCGATGATCTTGAGGTCTCTTCCAACCTAGAAATTCTGTGATTCTGTGATTAGTACTAAAAATTATCTATATGTGCTCTCACTAATGGAACAAGGGAATTGGCATTCCTCGTGGACCTTAACCCAACCCCGTTCTTGGCAAGAAGTATTAGACCCTGACAGGTTAGCTAGTAGGAAGAGGGGGCACAGAATTCCCTGCTGATTAACAATCTAGTGAAATAATTAGTGTTATTCTCTTTTCATTTAATTATGGAATATTCACAAATATATTTTTATTAGATACCACAAAAGGAAGTGTCTGTGCAGAATTTTGACTTCATCTATGCTGTTCAGAAGGCCTTTTGTAAAGGGTTTAGGGAAACCTCTCCCTTCTCACTTTATTTCCGAACATATTTTAAACAAATAAGGAGTTTTTATAATTTTATTAAGATGTGGTTCAACATGCTCAGAAATAGAAAGATTTATATTGATTTCATTAGGATTATATCAGGCTTAAATGCATAAGACTGCATTGCAATTTCCAGACTACATGTTCACTCAATATATTAGAGCAACAGGTGAACAATCAGCAATGATGAACCCTATTCAGATTCTAATATGTCTTTCTTCCTGTCTGTCATAATAGTTTATATCAATCAAAACATGTCATTTTACAGGATATTATGAGAAACAATAATAGGGAAAGGACTTTACACTACATGTGTTATTTTAAATAAAGTGAAAGTGAAGTGAATGAGAAAATGTTTGTGTTATCTGGGAAATGCCAGACCCTGTAGTTCACTGACCAGCCCAATTATTTACATGTATTCATGCATCAGTACTGAGATGTGTGCTGGGGTCCCCTTGCAATACACATGCAAGAACAAAGTCATGTTCATAGTAAGAAGGGACCTACTTCACTGACAATCCAAGTGCAGCATGGAGTTACTGTTCATACAAGTCTATGCAAATGTATGAAACAAATCCTATTAGGCTAATATCCAGCTGTATATTTTAACTACCAAACAACTCCTTTCCCATTAGAGGGTATAGTCATCACCTCTGCAAAGCTAGAGTGTCACTAGAGGCGCTAAAAAGAGACCAGATGAGCTTCCCTTCTGTTTCCCTGAGAAGTGTGATGCTGTGAAAAAACTACAGGCAGTGTGAGCTGGTGTTCGAACAGAGCTAACAGCGCCATGAATTAAAACACAGCATTCGTTTTAGCTCTTGTGCTAGAAGTCATCACATAAAGAGGAAACTCACAATGATAAATGGACTCCTTCTGTGTAAATTACTATGGAAAGGGGAAAGAATATTAAAACCTAGTAGCAGTTTGGGATAGCATGGTCAAAATGGGACACTGTCTGGTCAGATTACAGTACCAGCCACGTGAACCATAGACTTATTTTCAGGTCATCTCCAATCTGTGCTGCTTATCTTCTGTGGGGTGTTATTAGTTCATGATAATCACACTCACTGCAGTTCTTTTACTGCTATTATAAAAAATACTTTTATGTTGGGTAGATGTATTATTTATTATGTGTTGGGAGGAAATGAAGTTGTTAGTTCTGAATGTTGTACAGCAGTTGGAGCTGAGCTGCACAGTTCCAGGTCCAAAGAACTCTGTCTCCTGTTTCATAATATTAGTGATTTATTCCCTGTGCTATTAAGCTGTTTGAATGACTCCATGCAGATCTTGGGGCCAGCATTTTATTTCTGCCATCTAAGCTAAAGCTGTAACAGCAAGGGCTGACATTTTCTTTTCCTTCTTTTCTCACTATTTCTCACTATTTCTCACTATTTCTCACTATTTCTCACTAATTCTTTTTCTTTCTTTCTTTCTCTTTCTTTCTTTCTTTCTTTCTTTCTTTCTTTCTTTCTTTCTTTCTTTCTTTCTTTCTTTCTTTCTTTCTTTCTTTCTTTCTTTCTTTCTTTCTTTTCTTTCTTACTTTTCTCACTTTCCCCATGTTAAATGAGACAAAATGTCCTATTGTTATTGTGGTGGTTTTACTCAGGTGGGCAGCCGAGCTCCACCACAACCGCTCTCTCACTCCCCCTCTCCTCAAAGAGGAAGGGGGAGAAAATACAACACAGAGAACTCGAGGTGTGAGATGAGAAAGGTTTAATTAAAGGGAAAGGGAATGGGGAGAAAAAGAAACAAAAGAAACAGTAAGTCCACGAGGAAGCACAGAGAGAAGGGAAAAAATTATTCTCTACTTCCCATCAACGAGCGATGTTCGGCCACGTCCTGGGAAGCAGGGCCTCAAAACACGTAGTGGTTGTTCAGGAGGAACAGCCCCCTCCCCCACGAGAGGCCCCCCTTTTATTGCTGAGTGTGACATCAGGTGTTATGGAATATCCCTTTGGTTGGTTTAGGTCAACTGCCCTGGTTATGTCCCCTTCCCATCACTTGCCCACCCCCAGCCTGCTGGCTCTTGGGGGCTTGGAAGTAGTCCTGATGCTGTGCCAGCATTGTGCAGCAATAGACACAACACTGGAGTGATATCAGTGCTGTTCCAGCTATGAGTGCAGAGCACAGCACTGTGTGGGCTGCTGCAGGGAAAAGGTGACTCCAGCTCAGACAGACCCAACACAGTTATGTGTAACAATTCTCATAGTTGTACATCATTTAAAGCAATCAAGGTGTTGTGCTGCCGCTGAACGTATCACTTTGATTTCATCCCATTTAGTTTCACACTTATGAGGGACTACACTGATATGATTCTGCCTATCATTTTACTACTTTTTTTCTCTATTTGGGATGTATGTCTACCTCAAAAATACAACAAAATGATATCTTTCTGTGCAAAATTTAAGACAATTTACATAACACTGAATCTTCTAGAGAGGTCCCAGACAGAACTGCAGTGACTCTAATGGTGTTGCCTTATCTGCCCCAGCAATTTATTGCACCTAAAGAAGAATTTCAACTTACATTCCATTCAGGAAGTGTCCTCAGTTGGGTAGGTGATAAAGTTAAGCATTCATTGACTTATGCCTTTTGAATTAATTCTTAAGGATCAACTGTGGATTTATAAGATTTTTTAATCTATTAAAGAACTATCCTAATATGAATACAATAGTCTTTTGTAAAGTGTGTTGACTTCTGTCCTGGTTTCAGTTAGAACAGAGTTAATTTTCTTCCTAGTAGCTGGTGGAATGCTGTGTTTTGGCTTAGGATGAGAAGAGTGCTGATAACACCCCGATGCTTTAATTGTTGCAGAGCAGTGCTTATACTAAGCCAAGGACATCTCAGCCTTTTGCTCTATCCTGCCAACGGGCAGGCTGGGGGTGCAGCAAGAGCTGGGAGGGGACAGACCCAGGACAGGTGACCCAAACTAGCCAAAGGGGTATTCCATCCCATCTGACATCATGCTAAATAATATATAGGGGTGGCTAGCCAGGGGAGGGGGCCGGATTGCTCGGGGTTAGGCTGGGCATTGGTCAGCGGGTGGTGAGCAATTGCATTGTGCATCACTTTTTTGTACATATTATTAGTAGTAGTACTATTATCATCACTGTATTATTATTATTATTATTATTATTATTATTATTATTATTATTATTATTATTATTATTATTATTATTATTATTTTCCTGTCTTATTAAACTGTCTTTATCTCAACTCACGGGCTTCACTTTCCATTTCTCTCCCCCATCCCAGAGAGGGAGGGGGAAGGGTGAGCGAACGGCTGCGTGGTGTTTAGCTGCCGGCCGGGTTAAACCATGACAACTTCATTCATATTTCTGGAAGTACACTGATGCAACTCAACTAAAATAGGACTCCACCTCTGAATGGCATGGCCTTTTTTCAGACCAAGCTTTTTGAACAGCTATAGTCAAATTATGTTTTCTAAATATTAAAAATCTTTGTTATAGTTAATAGATTCAAATATAAAATAATTACTAGAAAGCAAGATTGCAACTTTTTATTTAACAGTGAAATACCCTGAGTTTAAATTTCTAACTTTTTACTGAAAATAAAGTTCTTTGATAATAATACTGGTAGGTTCTCCTCATATCAGGCATAATGTAGTATTTAATTTTGAAGTGTTTATAGAATATTTATGAGGATATTAGGAAAATATAAAAAGCCAAGCTAAAAATGATTAATTCTTTTCCCCAGAATCTAATTTCTTACTTTCAGCTACAGCTGTAACTAAACCTGGGTGGCATTTTCTGCCTCAGTGCTTTTTCTTTCTTGTTTGTTTTTTTTTTTTTTTTTTCCACTGGGGGGAAAAACAGGAAAAAAAGAAAGTGACACTGATGAATACTATAAATGCCTGATGATTTTACAGCTTTTTTTTTCCTTCTAAAAGTGAAAAAATAAAGCTGTCAAGCAATAATAGGTCATTCTGTACATGTTTTCTAATGGTTGAAATGAACTTTTTGCTTCAATATTTATACATTTATAAATCTAAAAGATAAAAAAAAAATCTGCAAAATCAAGTCCTTGGATTTTTTTCAAAAGGTTGCTTTGTTTTGCTTTTTCCTTCATCCACAATGTACAAAAGTTGTGCTCACATTTGAGTATCAGTCAATGCTATGCTTATTTGGTAGGCTTCAGCTCATCTTAACTTAAAAGGCAAGATTCAGTTCACAAGTTAAAAGTCTAAATGAAAGTGTTTTTATGTATATAAATAAGTTTGCGTTTCAGTAAGCAAAGGTTTGAGGTTTCATTTGGTTGCCCAAACTCTGTGAGAAGGATCTCATGGTGATATCTGGAAATATAAGTGCTACAGTTTCCCCTTTTGTAAGAAATGGCTTCTCCATAGCAAAGGAATACAAATTGCTTCATTCTTTCAATGTATATGCCACCAACCATGCAAAGAAATTCCTTAAATTGTGATAAAATTGCTCATTTCCTGAAGTGAACACAACAAACTAACAGACACAGTAATTTTTAGTAGATTTTGATTCAATTCAGTTTTCCAGATGTTTGCCTGTAATCAGCTTAGGAACTCAAATCTCAGAATGGTAATATTCACACAACAGCTGTTGCAAATTTTTATTTTGAATCACACCAATCTAGGATTGGATTTCTTTACAGGCAGCCTCAGTGTTACATGAGGAACTGAATGATTACATTAAAAAAAAAAATGTTCTGACCATTTAAACAGTTTTGTTTTTATATTATAGCCCAATTTTCAAGTTTGTTTTTTTTTTTCATGATTTGATGGACTTATTTTTCTTCACCATTCAGTGAATTTTTTTATTGATTTTTTTTTTCCAGCTAGTTTTATAATAAAAATGTATTTGAAGAAAATATTAGAGTAGCCATAACATCAGCTCTCTCTTACTGAGGGCCTAACTTCATATCTCATATTGAGGACAGACTCCCTTCTTATACAATTCGCCCCACAGCAGTACTTTTCCACTAACTATTCATTGGTCAAACAACTTTGCCTGGCAACAGCAAACACCCAGCAACTTCCATTCCTTAACGGCTGGAGAACAAGCAAACAGCTGGAGAACAAGCAAGACAGCAAGGCGTCTCCTGAATCACCCTTCTTTGTTGACATATATATACTATCAGAAAAGGTAACAAACAATCCTTTAAGTCTATTACTATCAATGTCCATGACTGGGGGAGCACAGGTGGCCTGGTTGAAGTGCTCCCATATCTTCCATGACTTATAACAGTCTCCATTTTCCATTCCTTTTCTTGATTACAAACACCGGAGAATTCCAGGGCTAGTTGTGGGAACAATATGTCTCGCTTTAAGTTGTTAAGCAACTCGGTCTTCGGGCCTTATGTATCCTAATCTTCCCGGATTGAAGAAAAATGTATCTATCTCCTTTTCAAGGCCAATAGGGCCTGGGTTAAAAGGCATGTCAACCCAGCAGATTATATGAGATTATATGAGTAATATCTCCTTAGAACACAAACTTAGAGATATAATAATCAATGAGATCTGGCATCCTTATTATAACATGAATTCATTGCTATAAACGATGCCACCAAAGTTGTTGATGTAAACTACAAAATCCACAGAACTGTAGATGGCAGGCCTGAGATCAGGAAAAAAAGGAATTAAAGATTTACTAAATGTGACAGTGATGGTCTCTGGTTTTACAGTAATATATGCCATTATAGTGTATGTTTTGAAACATCCTGCTTGTTTTATGCTGAGATTTCACAATGAAGGAGTCAGATCAGAGACCTTTAACTTGGGTTTGTCTCAAGATACTCTGATTTTTTTGCCTGCACTGATCCAGCCCCGTTTAAGCAGAAGTATATGCACCGCAGTGCTGCCCATCACTGTTGAGAACCATATGAATTTGCTTTAGTATGGCACCTGCTGTCCTCAGAGATACAAATACGTCCTGCAGTGTTTTGTCTGTAAAGTAGTTTTCAGACCAATAGCTTATTTACTGACCCACATTGCCTTTCATAAGGAGCAAAATATTAGAAGGCATTTCAGCCTTGGCTTCACAGCCTAATATTAGATAAGAATGTTTAAAATGCCGAGGAAAGGCTTTTGTCCACAGTCTGAGGTCAGGTTTTGAAATCTTTGAAAACTCTCTCTCCGGGGAGGCTGTGTAGAGAGAGAGAGAGACATCCTTTCAACTCACCCTTGAATGCACTTTGAACAAGCAGCTGCTTTTACTGTAAGCATGTTATTAATGGTCTCTTTTCAAAAGCAAAGATAGCACCCTGGAAAATGTTCTATTGATTTCAGCTTTCCTGTAGGCCCCCTTTAAGTATTGAAAGGCTGCAATTAGATCTCCCCAGAGCCTTCTCTTCTCCAGACTGAACATCCCCAGCTCTCTCAGCCTTTCTTCATAGGAGAGGTGCTCCAGCCCTCTGATCATCTTTGTGGCCTTCCTCTGGATGCGTTCTAACAGGTCCACATCTTTCTTGTACTCGGGGACCCAGACCTGGACACAGTACTCCAAGTGGGGCCTCACAAGGGCAGAGGGGGACAATCACCACCCTTGACCTGCTGGCCACGTCTCTTTTGATGCAGTCCAGGATACAGTTGGCCTTCTGAGCTGCAAGCACACATTGCTGGCTCATGTCCAGCTTCTCATCTATCAGAACCCCCAAATCCCTCTCCGTAGGGCTGCTCTCAATAGGTTCTTCTCCCAGTCTGTACTCATGCCTGGGATTGCCCCATCCCAGGTTCAGCACCCTGCACTTGGACTTGTTGAACCTTATTTGGTTCACATGGGCCCACTTCTCAAGCTTATCCAAGTCCCTTTGGATGGCATTCCTTCCTTCTGTTGTATTAACTACACCACTCAGCTTGGTGTCATCTGCAAACTTGCTGAGGGTGCACTCAATCCAATCATCTAGGTCACTGATGAAAATATTGAAAAGCACCGGTCCCAAGACAGACCCCTGAGGGACACTGGTTGTCACCGGCCTCCATCTGGACATAGAGCCATTGACCACTATTCTTTGGGTGCGACCTTCAAGCCAATTCCTTATCCACCAAATGGCCCACCCTTCAAATCCATATCTCTTCAATTTAGAAATCAGGATGTCATGTGGGACCGTGTCAAAAGCCTTACAGAAGTCCAGGTAGATTACATCAGTTGGTCTTCCTTTGTCAACTGATGATGCTGTCACTCCATCACAGAAGGCCACCAGACTGGTCAGGCATGATTTGCCCTTGGTGAAGCCATGCTAGATGTCTCGGATCACCTCCTGGTCTTGCATGTGCCTTAACATTGCTTCCAGGAGGATCTGTTCCATGATCTTGCCAGTCACAGAGGTGAGGCTCACCGGTCTGTAGTTCTCCGGGTCTTCCTTCCTACCCTTTTTAAAAATGGGAGTGATGTATCCCTTTTTCCAGTCACTGGGGACTTCACCTGACTGCCATGACTTTTCAAATATGATGGAGAGTGGTTTGACAGCTACATCAGCCAATTCCCTCAGAACCCTGGGATGGATGTCATCAGTCCCCATAGACTTGCAGCTGTTCAGTTGTATCAGGAGGTCCCAAACCTGCTCTTCACTTACAGTGGGAGGGACTCTGCTCCCCCAGCCCCCACCTAGAGGCACCTAGAGGTTCAGAGACTTGAGAGATGTGGGAAGCCTGACTGCCAGTGAAGACTGAGGCAAAGAAGTTGTTAAGTACCTCAGCCTTCTCCATGTCTGTTGTTACCAGTCCTCCATCTACATTTTTCAGAGGTGGTACACTCTCCTTAGTCTTTCTTTCTGGCCAATGTACCTGTAGAATCCCTTCTTGTTATTTTTTGCATCCCTTGCCAAGTTTAGCTCTGTCAGTGCCTTGGCTTTCCTGATCCCATCCCTGCACATCCCGACAGCGTTTCTGTACTCTTCCCAGGGCACATGGCCCTGTTTCCAATACCTATGCAGTTCCTTCTTTTGCCTAAGTTTGACCAGAAGGTCCTTGCTCAGCCATGCTGGTTTCCTGCCTTCCCTGCTTGATTTATTGCACATGGGGATGGAGAGCTCTTGCGCTCTAAGAAAAATATCCTTAAAGAGTTGCCAGCTCTGATCAGATCTTCTTTCCTTAAGGACAGTGTCCCACAGGATCTCATCCACTAATTCTTTGAATAACTGGGAGTTTGCTCTTCTAAAGTTGAGGGTTCTGACTTTGCTCTTTGCCAGGCCCACATCCCTCGAGATCACAAACTCAACCAGGGTGTGGTTACTGCAACCCAGACTGCCTCCAATCTTAACCTCTTTAATGAGGTCATCCACACTGGTGAACACCAGATCCAGAAACACTTCTCTGGTTGTTTTGTCTAATACCTGGATGAGGAAGTTGTCCTCAATGCACTCCAGGAGTCTCCTGGATTGCTTACTGCCTGCTGTGTAGCTTTCCCAGCAGATATCTGGGTGATTGAAACATTCTACCACATATTTTTATATAATATTCTTGAAGAAGAATCCATAAGTAAGAAATTGTGAACAACTTGAAATATGATTTTTTTTTGACTTTTTCTTTTTTTGATTTCTTTTTTTGGTTATAGTTGCTATTAATTAATTATATCACACAGAGTAAAGCTTGTTTCCAAACATTTTTGCTTGTGGCCTAAAAAGAAGTCTTGACCACTGGTTTAGAAACCTCTTAACTGATAATCCAAACGACACAGCAACCACATTGAATTATATGCTACATTAACACCTGGAGAGGGCTTGATCATGTCAGCTGCCCATGAGTGAATCTCAGAGTTACTGATACTTTAGAAGTCTGAGCTACAGAAATTGTGGGATGGTGTGAAAGGTTCTGCCGAAATCAAATGGGCATGGGCAGGGCAGGGTAGGGCAGGGCAGGGCAGGGAAGGGAAGGGAAAAGTGTTTTTGTATTTGTGTAAAGAGGATTTAGAATAGATCATAAATGTTTTAACGACTTCTAATCCCAAAACCCATATAAAAGAAGAAAATATCTTTTGATATTTTAATCAAATTCCAGAATTCTGAGAACTCATGATTTTTTAATGGTGGTAACTGCAAAACTCTACCTCTAAATAAATTGTATGATTTTTTCAGAGGCAGACAGTAGAGAAAATAACTACCATATATACTAGAAGGTGTAAGATATGAGCCAGAAGCACATCTACCTACTAAGCCAGAAACTATTATGCATAAAATGTACACAACATTAATAACGATACCCTTTTGACAAATTCTGTGGTTCCCTAACATCGCTTGTGTTGGTTGCACTGAACACAGACAATTAAAGTTTTTAATTGGAAGCCAAGACACAAATTTAAGTATAGGTAATGCTGTTTGAAAATTCTGGTTTAACTTTCCAAACTCTTTTTAACCAAGAACATCAATTTCTCCTTTCACGTGTCATTAGCTGTAGGAAGTGTATCAACCAACTGAAAAAAATGTCCATGAGATGCAGTCTTTGTGTTTTCAATTATTTGCTCATTAAGACTTAGATATACTCATCAATATGGTATACTCAGTATACCATATTTCATCCCATTTTCCTTCTCTCCTCCTTCTTCCACTCCGGATATTACTATTTGAAGCCACACTTAAAACATCTTATCAAAGCCTGTCCCTGCTAGGATTCAGGCTGCAACAAAGGCAGCCTTCCTTGCCTGCCATTCCTTCATCTCTCTTCCTCTCCTTTCCATCCTGGCCCTGACTCCCCCTGAAGATTTTCTTCCTGTTATAAATGAAGTCTAAACTCAATGTGAATTTAGTAATATTTATAAAAAGTATAAAAGGTATAAAAGGCAAGTAAACAGTGCTGGCTGTGTGGGGAGTCTACGCTCCACCAACACGCACACACAAACATCAAACATCCTAAATATACAGAACATTGCCTTTACATACTAAAACCCGAGTATGCCTATACAATCAGAAAAGGTAACAAACAATCCTTTAAGTTCCATGACTTAACAGTCTCCATTTTCCATTCATTTTCTTGATTACAAACAAGTCTCCATTTTCCATTCCATTTGAACTATATGTCTCGCTTTAAGTTTTTAAGCAACTCGGTCTTCGGGCCTTATGTATCCTAATCTTCCCGGATCGAAGAAAAATGTATCCATCTCCTTTTCAAGGACAATAGGCCTGGGTCAAAAGGCACGTCCAGGTCAACAGGGGGCATAACAGCAAAAGCCTTCGATGGCTGTAGCAGCAGAGGGGCCCATGGCGTAGCAGTCAGATCAGTAAAGGAGCCCGCAGCTCCCTCACTATCTGGCAAGCCACATGCTTCTGACTGTGGCCCCACATGGCTCTTTAAGGCCTCAGAGATTGCTCGCCAGGTGCCGAGCAATCCCACTGCAACCTTGTCGTTTTTAGTTGCAGAGTCCCACACCTTGACCTCAATTTGGTCCCATATTTCAGGCTCATAAACAGTCTCCCCTCTTATACCCTTCTCTCCACAGCAGTTCTTTTCAAAACAACTTTTCATTGGTCAAACAACTTTGAATGTAACAGCAACAGCAAACACACAGAAACTTCCATGCCTTAACAGCTGGAGAACAAGAAACCGGAGACTGCATGGAGTCTCCTGAATCACCCTTCTTTGTTCCCTCTAAACTCTTTTATATTCCTGATGGCCTCATCATTAAGAGTCTAATGTTATCTCAACCACGGGGTTTTCCAACCCCCATGGCCACATTCCTAAATCTCCCCCTTCTTTATTAATAACAACTATCTTCTTGACACGAATTACCACTCCATATATAACAGGTTCTACTGATTTAAAGATCAAAGCCGAAATTTCCTTAAGTGGTATATTCTTTATTGCAGCGCTGGATGCACGGGGGATCCTTCCGCCTATCGTGCATGTTCGAAGTGACAAAATATCTCATATTTATACAGCAAAACAATGAATATTCAATTAGCATCCATACATATTCATTACCTAACCCCGCCTACCCTCGCTTCGTATGCTAATTAGCTTATCAGTCCTTGCACTTGCGCAAAGCCTTCCAAGAATTGTGGGCCGGGGTCTCCAGGATGTGGGCAGTGGTCTTTGGCAGGAAGGCCGTAGGTCTTCCTCGTAATGCACTTTTCACCTTTGCTTAATCAGTTGTTTTCCAAGCTGTAAAAATGCTGAGTTGGCTTTCAGTTTAACTGAGGGTCGGCAGATAACAGGAAGTCTCAGTTAACAAGACAAGACAATTGACTCAAGTTATCTCAAGTCTCAGCCTGACTAACGGTTAACAGATACTGGGATGTTTTCAAATAACAAGATGCTTAAACATAACAAAAGGTCTACAGATAACAAGATGTTGTTTACTTTGTCCTTGCTAACTTTTAACCACAAGTTTTATTCTATCCTAAAGTGAGTTTATACTATATCACTACTTCACTTTTTTATATATGGAGTGGTAATATGGAGTGGAAATATAGAAACCCTTGAAGCAAATGGATTGGCAAAAAACAACAGTATCACTTCTGACTTAAATGACTGTCAGAATCCATACCCTAGTGGTATGGATCTTATAACTGTTATTATTGTTATTTTTTCAATAACTGTTATCTAACTATCACCATAGCTATCCTCCTAACTCCAAGGACAAACATTAACATTATCACACCATTTGCCCCTGTGACACTTTCATGGATTTTATCTTTTCTTGTTGTTTAACTTACATTTTCTTCAGTCCAATATTTTTGAAATACCTGCCACAAAGTCAGATTCAATTATACCTGTTTAACTCCTTAAGTGTTTTTATAGGTTCCTAATATTATGTATCTAAATTTCTTTGCATTCACCATCCAGATTCACCGCCTGTTAAACCTCATCTCACCAGTGAACTAGGAAAGTATTGCATGTTTTGAGAAAGAGGCTAGTGAGCTAGAGGCTAGTATTTCACAGTGCAAATTAAAATGGCATGAAGAATCAGGAAATTTGACAACAGTTTCTTTGCTTACCCTGTGAGACCATTCTTTGGGAAAAGGTGCGTAAAGTGAAATAGCTCCATGAAAGAAGAACACAGACTAAATTGGCTGGGGTTAACAGTTAGGAAAAAGCAGGACATAGAAAGGACAAGTCGGTATGCAAATGCTCATTAAACTTAGCAGAATCAGGTACCTAACTCTCACTTTAGCTTTTGTAAATATTCCTCCAAACTTCTGCATAGTGTAAGCAGCAGCATGTCAGATAGCTTGGACACATCAGATTCAGGATAATGCCAACTGGGCAATTACAGCATTTCAGTATCATAAACCTGGGGTAAAATATAGGTCTTCTGAGTTCATTACAGTTCATTACATAACACTGATGTTTCCACTAAGCAAGTCACAGTTTCTCCATTCACACCTAAAACAGTGAAAGAATAATAAAAAAATAAGGCTGCAGAACTAAAGGGATGCTGTGGACAGAGAAGGCATAGGGGCTGTTGAGGACTCCTTTATGATTAACGATTACTGGACAGACCCAAAACTTGAAATGACCAGACAGACCAATGTCCAGTAAGTGACAGACCATATAATTACCAAATTTCAGAGTATAAAACTAGCAGACTGCTTCCAATTATAATGTGAAAGGGCAACTTCACAGTTGTGCCACTTAGTAGTGCTGGGGAAAGGCAAAGGAAAATGTGTTAAAGGCCTAATGAGGTGTGTGGGTGGAAGTTACTGCCATAGTTTACGGCTGTTCAGGTTGTTAGTTCCTACAGTGTGTCACTATTTGTTATATATGGAGTGGTAATTCGTGTCAAGAAGACAGTTGTTATTAATAAAGAAGGGGAAGACGTGGGAGTGTGGCCATCATTAGACTCTTAATGATGAGGCCATCAGGAATATAAAAGAGTTTAGAGGGAACAAAGAAGGGTGATTCAGGAGACTCCATGCAGTCTCCGGTTTCTTGTTCTCCAGCTGTTAAGGCATGGAAGTTTCTGTGTGTTTGCTGTTGCTGTTACATTCAAAGTTGTTTGACCAATGAAAAGTTGTTTTGAAAAGAACTGCGAACATGGAGAGAATTGAAACTGCAACCTGAGTGGGACGGACTGTTCCAAGTGCTCCTGACTACTGAGACAACAGTAAGAACATCTGAGAAAGGTTGGACTCATACCTAGGTAAAAGCATCAGTTAACCTTGATACCTGAGAGACTGCTTTAACAAAGACTTTTAAGGTTAAAACTGTTAAAACTATCTATTGTGAACCTTTAACTTCTCCTTATATGAATTCTTAATGAATTAATGAGTAAAAGGGATTGAATTACACAGAATTGGCGTGTTTCCAGGGAACACTCTCTGGAAGTGGGAGAAAAAGAAAGGGCATTCAGTCCCCACCAGAAGAATCCTTATTAGTTTGTGATTTTTATTGTTTATCTTAATTATTATTTCTTAGTTATTAGAGGGGTGTATATATACATAGAAACAATGTGTTTTAAGTTTATCTTAGTAATACCTATTCTCAATGGATTAGTGATAGGATGGAGGGAAAAATCAGCATTTCCAATTAATCCAGAACATCTCTTGAGTTCTATCGAAATAATTGTTGGATTTGCACCTAGATGCCTAGGGAGACTGAAGAGGCCTTGTCCCTGATTGCTATTTCCAGCAGCAACTGTGTCTGGATTCTCTAGGTTTCTAAAAATGACAGATCATACTCAGTCCCAGGAAGGAATAGATTTTGAAGTTGAGTTCCCTACACATAGTCCTGGAACAAATATACTGTGTTATCAAAGGTGTCTTTTAAATAACATTGATAGAAAACTCAGGGGGCAATATTACTGGGTGTGGAAATATCCAAGAAAAAGGGAAGAATCCGTACTGTACTGAATATGCACACCAGATACAACATGAGAATCCTGTAAACGGATGGCCTGTCCTGAATGGCAAGGAGTAGTACTGGCTATGTGGCAATAAAGCCAGGAAGTTTTTGCTGCTAGGATGGAAGGGAGCTTGCACTCTAGAGGCAATAATTCCAAATGTAACTATTATTGAAGACCCACAAAGCCAAAGCCCCCTTGAGACCACACACAGAATTAAGCAGACTCCAGATAATCCTCTAGTAAAATTCTCAAGCATTTCACAGTTTTGCAAGGTGTTTTTTACCTTGGTTAGGGGTGAGCAAATTAGAAAACACTATTGTAAATAGCTATAATTGAAGAACTAGAAAATAAGTTAGATAAGTTTGCAAAAATAGTACTCTAGAATCAAATGGCATTAGATTTATTAATAACCTCATAAGGAGGAGCGTGTACTGTAATTAATACCAGTTGCTGTATATATGCAGATCTAATGGAACGAATTTGACTGATCTAAGAAAAAGATCTGGAAAAAACAAAAACAAAAACAAAACAACAACAAAAACAAACAAACAAACAAACAAACAAAAAAACACAACAAGATCCTATATAGAGTAGCTAGAGATGACAATTCCTGGGGATTTAGAAACATTTGGGAGAAACTAATTTCGTGACTATCTGAATAGAATTGGCTCAAACAACCATTTGTTGGTATTGTAATAATAATGGCATTGTGTATCTGTCATCCCCCATGACATCCGAAGAAGAAGATTGCACCTTAATGTTGGAAAAACTCAAAAATGCGGTATGTGAAGAGGTGTAAAAACAACAGTAGGAGTTAGAAAAGAAGAGGGGGGAATTGTGAGAAACAAAGTTGTGTTTTTGCAGTAGAGAATTACTTTTCTGTATTCCAAGGTAGTTGTGTAGTCATATAAGGAGAAATGCTAAGTAGATAAGTGGACAGTAGAAGGCCTCACTGTTCCAAAATAAGGTAAAAGCTTGAGAAAAACAGAATGAGCAGTGTGAGAACAGTAAAACAAAGATCACAAGTTCTCAAAACATAAGAATGGAGCAATTGAAGGGTTGAAAAAAAGAAAAATTGTACATATATGGTATAGAGGAGCATCGAGTAGCTTGTGAACCTGTAGTATTCAACCAATGAGGAAACAGGGGAGGTGATCAGGCGTCAGGTAATAGGGAATAAAAGGTTATGATTTGTTTACAGAAATGTGCTGCTGATTGACAGGACGCCCGCCATTGCAATCGTGATTAAAATAGCTTCACAGAAGATCCTGTCTGAAGAAAATTATTTGAGATTTTTCTCACATTATGTAACAAAAGAAAAATTAGAGTAGCAAATTCAGTCCTAACAATTCTGACATAGTATCTCCTGCTGAGCTGTCACCACCTAGCAAATTCGTTGCAATGTTCCTTGTTGTAATTCAGGTTAAAGTCATAGGTGCATAGCTGACTATCTTTAAATGATATGTACTTGGTTGAACGCATTTATTTCTTAAGCAAGTCAAATCATGGATAATCAAAATTATTTGCTTTCATCAAATTAATGGAATCACAGTATCTTTTAGGATGGAAACAACCTCAGGAGGCCTATAGTTCCTGCTCAAAGTAGGGTCAACCTTTAAGTTAGACCAGTTAATCAGGCCTTTGTCCAGTCTGATCTTGAAAAACTCCAAGAACTGAGACTGCATAAATTTTCTGAGCAACCTTTTTCAATGTCTGACAGCTCTCCTGAGAATTATTTTATTTATTACAAGGCAGACTCTTCCTTGTTTTAGTTTGTGCTCATTGTCTTATATCCATTCATCATGCATCTCCATAAAGAGCCTGGTTCCATCTTCATTATAAATTCTACTGTTTTAAAATTAGTAGTTCAGTTTGGAAAGTGCTAAATTTCTGCATAAAACATTTATTAATTTCAAAACATTTTTAATACTGTTGTTTCAAAATGGCATATTACTATTAAACAAATGAAAAAGAAAATAAAATTGTATAGTGTGGGTGAGGTTAAACATTTTATTTTAGTGAAAAAGAAGGTGTTGGGTTTTTTTTGTTTTTCTATTGGCCCCTAAAATGAAAAAGTGTATATTCACAAAGTTCTAGGTAAGCTTTAAGTTTATAGTGATTTAGGAACTGCTGGTGGAAAATTGGTAGAAGTTCTTTTCTGTCAACTAAAGAAAATAATACAACCTTCAATCTACAAGAAGAGCTGTGATTTGGAAAATACAACATGATAGAAATGGATTATGGTGACATTCCATTCGGATATATGACTTCACTGCTTCTGTAAGCCTTGTCCATTTAATATGGATTTAATAAAGTCAGGCAACACAAGGAAGTCATAGCACTATGTCCAGGTGCTTCTTGAACACGGCGAGGGATAGTGACTCCACCACCTACCTGGGCAGGCCATTCCAGTGCCTAACCACTCTTTGAGAGAAAAAGATTTTCCTGATATCTAATCTAAATCTCCCCAGGTGCAACTTGTGGCCATTTCCTCAAGTCCTATCATTAGTTACCTGAGAGAAGAGGCCTACCCCCTCCTCATCACAACTTCCCTTCAGGAAGTTGTAGAGTGCAATGAGGTCTCCCCTGAGACTCCTCTTGTCCATACTAAACAAGCCCAGTTCCCTCAGCCGCTCCTCATAAGACTTGTGCTCCAGACCCCTGTACCGGGTCTGGCTGGGATGTTAACTTTTCCTGCAGCAGCCCATACAGTGCTCAAGAGAGAGTACTTCAATAATCCAAAAGGGTACCGGTGGGCTTTTGGCATAGCTGCTTTGAGCACAGAGAAGATTAGGCAGCTGTCTACCCTGCCTGGCCTTTCAGAAGACCTTTCCGTTGTAGGATTGCTGAAGGTTGAAGAACAGCAGGTACCAATCACTACCACAACGGTGCACCAGTAGCAATATCGCACCAACCGAGACTCCCTGATTCCCATCCATGAGTTGGTTCATCATCTGGAGAGCCAAGGAGTGATCAGCAAGACTCGCTCACCCTTTAATAGTCCTATATGGCCAGTGCGAAAGTCTACTGGCGAGTGGAGGCTAACAGTGGACTATTGTGGCCTGAATGAAGTCATGCCACCACTAAGTGCTGCAGTGCCAGACATGCTAGAACTCCAGTACGAACTAGTCAAAGGCAGCCAAGTGGTATGCCAAAATTGATATTGCTAATGCATTTTTCTCCATCCTTTTGGCAGCAGCATGCAGGCCGCAGTTTGCTTTCACTTGGAGGTGTGTCCAATACACCTGGAATCAACTTCCCCAGGGGTGGAAACACAGCCCTACCATTTGCCACGGACTGATCCAGTCTGCACTGAAACAAGGGTGAGGTGTTGGTAGCTCGATGGGCCCATGAAACATCAGGACATCTGGGGAGGGATGCCACATATAGATGGGCTTGTGATCGAGGGGTGGACTAGACAATTGAGGACATTACACAGGTTACCCATGAGTGTGAGACCTGTGCTGCAATCAAACGAGCCATAAAGGTAAAATCTCCCTGGCACAGGGGAAGGTGGCTAGGGTTTCAATATGGTGAGGCCTGGCAAATTGACTATATCGGACCACTCCCACAAACCCACCAAAGCAAACGGTACATACTTACCATGGTAGAAGCAACTACAGGGTGGCTGGAAACATACCCCGTAAACCATGCCACGGCCCAAAACACTGTCTTGGGTCTAGAAAGGCAAGTGCTATGGTGTCATGGTACACCAGAGAGAATTGAGTCTGACAACGGGAGTCATTTCTGAAATAATCTTGTCACCTCCTGGGCCAGGAGACATGGCATTGAGTGGGTATATCACCTCCCTTATAATACACAAGCCTCTGGGAAGGTTGAGAGGTACAATGGACTGTTAAAGACTATGTTAGGAGCATTGGGTGCTGGGACATGGAAACAATGGGACATACATCTACCAGAAGCCACTTGGCTAGTTAACAACAGGGGATCTGACAGCCATGCTGGTCCTACCGAAACAAAACCCCTACACACAGTGAAAGGAGCTAAAGTCCCCATAGTGCATGTGGGAAAGTGGATGGGGAAGGCAGTGTGGGTTGCTCCTGCCTTGGGAAAAGGCAAACCCACTTGCCCACAGGGACCAGGATACACCTGGTGGGTCATGCAAAAGAACGGGGATATCAGGTGCGTGCCTCAAGGAGATTTAACCTTGAGAGAAAACTAATCTGTAATCTAAGTTATATGTTTTAGGAAGACGCTGCAGGATCAACGACAGGTCAACTTTGCAAGGAGCCGGGCAAGTGCAACAAAGACTTGAGTCTCTTCCAACCTAGAAATTCTGTGATTCTGTGATTCTGTAAGCTGGTGCTGGAGTCCAGACATCCAACTCCGCCTGCCCTGAGTGACCATTTTGGCAGATGAAGACCAAATCGTCAACAGTTCTTATGAACATTTTCTGAGAAAGACCTATAGAATGAAAAGATATACCTGCCTATTAATCTGTTAAAGGACAAGGAATAATGGTGATGAGAATACTTATATGCTAAAGTATGGGGGATCTGAGAATGACACAAATGTGTACTGGGTCTGGCTGGAATGTTAACTTTCCCGGCAGCAGCCCATACAGTGCCGTACTCTGTACTTGTAGCTGGAACAGCAGCGTTATCACACCAGTGTTGTGTCTACTGCTGAGCAGCAGTGGCACAGTATTGGGCCTCTCTCTAACACTCCTAGGGGATGGGCAAAAAGTGAGGAGAGAAACATCACTAGGGCAGCTGACCTAAACCAATCAAAGGGATATTCCATACCATGTGATGTCACACTCAGCAATAAAAGGTGGAAACAGGAAGACGAGGGGAGGGGTGGGCTCTCGTTGAGAAGACATCGGTCCTCCTCTTGAACACCGGCTATGTGCGTTGAGGCCTTGCTTCAAGGACGTGGTCAATCATCGCTCATTTGTGGGAAGTAGAGAGTAATTTCTTTCCTCTGCACTTCCACACAGCCTTTACTTGTTTTGTTTTGTTTCCCCTTTCCCCCTCCCTTTTCTCCCTTCCCTTTTTTCCCTTTAGTTAAATTGTTTAATTAATAATAATCCTTCCTTAATAATTATTTTTCCCTTTAATTAAATTATCCTTATCTCAACCTGTGAGTTGTTCTTTTCTTTACTTCTTCCCTTCCTCATCTAAGGAGGGGGAGTGAGAGAGCAGTTGTGGTAGAGTTCAGCTGCCTAGCACGGTAAAACCACCACAGCCCCTCACCAGTTTTGTTGCCCTTCTCTGGACAGGCTCCAGGGCCTCGATGTCCTTCTTGTAGTGAGGGTCCCAAAACTGAACACAATACTCGAGGTGTGGCCTCATCAGAACAGAGTTCAGGGGGATGATCACCTGCTGGCTACACTATTTCTAATACAGGCCAGGATGCCATTGGCCTTCTTGGCCACCTGAGCACACTGCCGGCTCATGTTCAGTGGATCATCGATCAACACTCCCAGGTCCCTTTCCTCTTCACAGTCTTCTAGCCACTCTGCCCCAAGCCTATAGCACTGCATGTGGTTATCGTGGCCAAAGTGCAGGACCCGGTACTTGGCCTTGTTAAACCTCATCCCATTCACCTCAGACCAGCAGTCCAGTCTATCCAGATCCCTCTGAAGGGCCATCCTACCCTCAGGCAGATTGACACTACCTCCCAATTTGGTTTCACCTGCAAACTTACTGAGGATACACTCAATCCCCTCATCTAAGGATGCCGAGGTGATCGGCTCCAGGGCAGACGTGTTCTGTAGCGGAGCGGGGGATCAGACAGGCAGGGCTAATTTTTCCAGCATCGAGCTTACTTGAGGGAGCCGCCAGGACCCAGCAGCCCTCGTGAGGGAGGCTGATGAGGTGCAGGTGGAGCCAGCAGCACCCCCTCCCCCCAGCTCCCCCTAGGGAGCGCGAGCAACTTGGAGCATGGCGAACAGGGTGGGCAAACAGGGCGTGGCGCGTCAGAAGGGAGTGGCGCGGCAGTTCGCACAGGCAGGGCGAGCAGGAAGGGCAGATCATTCCACCCTGCCCATACGAACACCTCCTGTAATGACAGCCTCACATTAGCTAGGCTGCAATGGTCTCCACCAGGCACGGTGCGCTCTCCAGGAAGACAGTACACACCCAGACCAACTACCCGTCCAAAAATGCAGCAGTTCAGTTCACTGGATGCGGGGAGTGTCTGAGCCTGTTGCTGCCATCGGCAGGAGGAAGAGAAACTGTGTGCGTGAGGTGTGAGCAGGTGGATGACCTGGTCCGCATGGTGGCCGAGCTCAAGGAGGAGGTGGAGAGGTTGAGGGATATCAGGGAGTGCGAGCGGGAGATAGACTGGTGGAGCAACTCCCTCAAGGAGAGGTACCGGGGTGAGACACCCCAAATGGGGGTGGACCCCCTGCCCTGTCACTGTCGGGCAGAGGGAGGGGACCTGGGAGTTGAGGAGGAATGGAGACAGGTCCCTGCTTGACCTCGCAGGCGATGCCCTCCCCTTCCAGCCCCGCCTTCCCAGGTGCCCTTACGCAACAGGTTTGAGGCCCTGGAGCTTGAGAGACCTGTGGGTGAGGATGACGTAGGAAGCCTACCCAGGAGGATGCCTAGGGCAAGGAAGTCAACTCCACGCCTCAGGATTGCCTCCACCAAGAAAGAAAGAAGGGTGATTGTTGTAGGTGACTCTTCTCAGGGGAACAGAGGGCCCTATTTGTCATCCTGACCCTACCCGTAGGGAAGTCTGCTGTCTCCCTGGGGCCAGGGTCAGGGACGTTGCCAGGAAGCTTCCCAACCTGGTTTGCCCCTCCGACTATTATCCTCTTTTGATAGTCCAGGCTGGCAGTGACAATGTTGAAGAGAGAAGCCTCAAGGCTATCAAACGGGACTTTAGGGGGCTGGGACGATTAGTGGAGGGAGCGGGAGTACAGGTATTGTTTTCGTCTATCCCTACGGTGGCAGGGAGGGGTACAGACAGGACATGGAAAGCCCACCTGATAAACACATGGCTCAGGGGCTGGTGCCAGCACAGAAATTTGGGGTTTTTTGACCATGGGACGCTTTACTCAGCACCGGGCCTGATGGCCGAAGACGGGTCCCTATCTCTAAGGGGAAAAAGGATCCTGGGATCCGGAGCTGGCAGGGCTCATTGAGAGGGCTTTAAACTAGGTAAGAAGGGGGATGGGGCTGAAACAAGGCTTGTTGGAGCTGTGCCAGGGGGAACAATGGCAAGGCCAAGGGATAAGGCAATGGCCCAGCTGAAGTGCATCTACACCAATGCACGCAGCATGGGTAACAAACAGGAGGAGCTGGAAGCCATCGTGCGGCAGGCAGGCTATGACTTGGTTGCCATCACGGAAACGTGGTGGGACCACTCTCATGACTGGAGTGAATCATAGAATCATAGAATCATAGAATCATAGAATATCCTGAGTTGGAAGGGACCCTTAAGGATCATCAAGTCCAACTCTTGACACCGCACAGGTCTACCCAAAAGTTCAGACCATGTGACTAAGTGTACAGTCCAATCTCTTCTTAAATTCAGACAGGCTCGGTGCAGTGACCACTTCCCTGGGGAGCCTATTCCAGTGTGCAACCACCCTCTCTGTGAAGAACCCCCTCCTGATGTCAAGCCTAAACTTCCCCTGCCTCAGCTTAACCCCGTTCCCGCGGGTCCTGTCGCTGGTGTTAATGGAGAAAAGGTCTCCTGCCTCTCGACACCCCCTTACGAGGAAGTTGTAGACTGCGATGAGGTCTCCCCTCAGCCTCCTCTTCTCCAGGCTGAACAGGCCCAGTGCCCTCAGCCGTTCCTCATACGTCTTCCCCTCCAGGCCTTTCACCATCTTCGTAGCCCTCCTCTGGACACTCTCCAACAGTTTCATGTCCTTTTTACACTGTGGTGCCCAGAACTGCACACAGTACTCGAGGTGAGGCCGCACCAGCGCAGAGTAGAGCGGGACAATCACCTCCCTCGACCTACTAGCGATGCCGTGCTTGATGCACCCCAGGACACGGTTGGCCCTCCTGGCTGCCAGGGCACACTGCTGGCTCATATTCAACTTGCTGTCTACCACGACCCCCAGATCCCTCTCTTCTAGGCTGCTCTCCAGCGTCTCATCGCCCAGTCTGTACGTGCAGCCAGGGTTTCCCCGTCCCAGGTGCAGGACCCGGCACTTGCTCTTATTGAACTTCATGCGGTTGGTGATTGCCCAGCTCTCCAACCTATCCAGATCCCTCTGCAAGGCCTTTCCACCCTCAACAGAGTCCACAACTCCTCCAAGTTTGGTGTCATCAGCAAACTTGCTCAAAATACCTTCTATTCCTACATCCAGATCGTTTATAAAAATATTGAAAAGTACCGGCCCTAAAATGGAGCCTTGAGGGACCCCACTGGTGACCGCCCGCCAGCCTGACGCAGCCCCATTCACCATAACCCTTTGGGCCCTGCCCGTTAGCCAATTGCTCACCCATCGTATGATGTTTTTATTTAGCTGTATGGTGGACATTTTGTCCAGTAGGATCCTATGGGAAACTGTGTCAAAAGCCTTGCTGAAGTCCAAAAAAATCACATCAGCTGGTTTCCCTTGGTCCACCATATGGGTGATCTTATCATAAAAGGAAATCAGGTTAGTTAGGCAGGACCTACCCTTCACAAACCCATGCTGGCTGGGACCAATGACTGCTTTGTCCCCCAGGTGCGCCTCAATAAGTTCGAGAACCATCTTCTCCATGATTTTACCAGGCACTGACGTGAGACTGACAGGCCTGTAATTGCTAGGGTCTTCTTTCTGACCCTTCTTGAAAATCGGCACAACATTTGCCAGCTTCCAGTCTACCGGGACCTCTGCAGATTCCCAGGATCGTTGAAAAATAATTGAGAGAGGTTCCGCGATGACGTCCGCCAGCTCTTTCAGCACCCGGGGATGAATCCCATCCGGACCCATGGACTCGTAGGGATCCAGGTGGAGTAGCAAATCCCGCACACGTTCAGGGTCGGTTGGGAGTTTGTCATCCCCACCGTCCCGGTCCTCCAGCTCAGGGCACCCTGGGTCCCGAAGCCCATCATCGGCATTGAAGACAGAGGCAAAGAAGGCGTTAAGCATCTCTGCTTTGCCTATGTCATTGTCTGTGAGGAGACCTTCTCTATCAAGGAGCGGCCCTATGTATTCTTTAGTTCCCTTTTTCCATACACATTTTTAAAAACCCCTTTTTATTTTCTCTCACAGACACAGCCAGCTTCAACTCTAGGTGTGCTTTAGCTACACGAATTTTCTTCCTACAAACACGAACAGCATCCCTGTATTCTTTCCATGTCACCTGGCCCTCCTTCCAGTAGCGAAATACTCTCTGTTTCCGCCTAATCTCCATAAGAATGTTCCTGGTCAGCCACGCCGGCCTCCTGCCGCGCCTGCCTGACTTGCGATATTTAGGAACTGCCTGTTCTTGTGCTTCTAGGAGGCATCGCTTAAAGAATGACCAGCACTGGTGGACATCAAGGCCTTCAAGAGCAGCTTCCCAGGGGACCTTGCTGACTAGTTCCCTGAGCAGCCTGAAGTCCGCCTTCCCCATATCTAGGGATGAGGTTTTGGTGGCACTTTTCCTTCTGTCACCGTAAATTTTGAACTCAACCACTTCATGGTCGCTATGACCGAGGCGGCCACCAATCACCACATCTCCCACCAGACCCTCTCTGTTTTCTAGCAACAGGTCTAGGAGGGCACCTTTCCTAGTTGGCTCCGTTAGCACCTGCACCAAGAAGTTATCATCTAGGTGCTTCATGAACCTCCTGGACTTGCTCGTGTCAGCCGTGTGGCACTCCCAGTTAACGTCTGGCAAGTTGAAGTCCCCCATAAGGACAAGGGGAGTTAATCTCGAGGCCTCTCTTAGTTCTGTAAAGAATAATTTATCGGCGCTATCGTCCTGGCCAGGCGGTCTGTAATAGACTCCCACAACGACATCCCCTTTATTCGTTCGTCCCTTGATCCTTACCCAGAGGCTCTCAACTTTGCCATCGCCGACCTGAAGTTCCACACAGTCCAGCCCCTGCTTCACATACATCGCCACCCCACCACCTCGCCTACCCTGCCTGTCCCTCCTGAAGAGCCTGTAACCATCTATCGCAACACCCCAGTCACAGGACTCATCCCACCAGGTTTCGCTTATGCCGATGATGTCGTAGTTGCTGCAATGACTGGCTAGAAGCTCTTCAGAAGGGACAGGCAGCATGGAAGGGGTGGTGGTGTGGCTCTCTATATTAGAGAGTCTTTCGATGTTGTGGAACTTGAGGCTGGGAATGACAAGGTTTAGTCCCTTTGCTTAGGATCGGCGGGAAGGCCAACAAGGCTAGCATCCTGGTTGGGGTCTGTTATAGACCGCCAAACCAGGATGAGGAGACGGATGAGGATTTCTACAGGCAGCTGACAGAAGTTGCAAAATCGTTGGCGCTTGTTCACGTGGGGTACTTCAACTTCCCAGACATATCCTGGAAACACAACACAGCCCAGAGAAAGCAGTCTAGGAGGTTTCTGGAGAGCGTGGAAGATAGCTTCCCGACGCAGCTGATTAGTGAGCCTACCAGGGGTGGCGCCCCGCTAGACCTTCTGTTCACAAACAGAGAAGGACTGATGGGAGATGTGGTGGTCGGAAGCTGTCTTGGGCAGAGTGACCACGAAATGGAAGAGTTCTCTATTCTTGGAGAAGCCAGGAAGGGGACCAGTAAAACCGCTGTAGTCCAGGAAAGCTGGGCACTCTTCAAGAAGGAAATCTTAATGGCGCAGGAGGGGTCTGCCCCCACGTGCCCAAACACGAGCCGTCGTGGAAGAAGACCGACCTGGATCAACAGAGAGTTGCAGCTTGAGCTTAGGAGAAAAAAGAGGGTTTATAATCTTTGGAAAAAAGGGCGGGCCACTGAGGAGGACTATAAGGATGTTGCAAGGCTGTGCAGGGACAAAATTAGAAAGGCCAAAGCTCATCTGGAGCTCAATCAGGCTACTGCCGTTAAAGACAACAAAAAATCTTTTTACAAATACATCGATGCAAAACGGAGGACTAAGGAGAATCTCCATCCTTTACTGGATGCGGGGGGAAACTTAGTTACAAGAGATGAGGAAAAGGCGGAGGTGCTTAATGCCTTCTTTGCCTCAGTCTTTAGCGGCAAGACCAGTTCTTCTCTGGATACCCAGTACCCTGAGATGGTGGAAGGGGATGGGGAGCAGAATGTGGCCCTCACTATCCATGAGGAAATGGTTGGCGACCTGCTACGGCACTTGGATGTGCACAAGTCGATGGGGCCAGATGGGATCCACCCGAGGATACAGAGAGAACTGGCGAAGGAGCTGGCCAAGCCGCTTTCCATCATTTATCAGCAGTCCTGGCTATCGGAGGAGGTCCCAGTTGACTGTCGGCTAGCAAACGTGACACCCATCTGCAAGAAGGGCCGGAGGGCAGACCCGGGGACTATAGGCCTGTAAGTTTGACCTTAGTGCCAGGGAAGCTCATGGAGCAGATTATCTTGAGTGTCATCACGCGGCACTTAAAGGGTAAGCAGGCGATCAGGCCCAGTCAGCATGGGTTTATGAAAGGCAGGTCCTGCTTGACGAACCTGATCTCCTTCTATGACAAACTGACACATTTGGTGGATGAGGGAAAGGCTGTGGATGTGGTCTACCTTGACTTCAGCAAGGCCTTTGACACCATTTCCCACAGCATTCTCCTCAAGAAACTGGCTGCTCTTGACTTGGACTGGCGCACGCTTCATTGGGTTAGAAACTGGCTGGATAGCTGGGCCCAAAGAGTCATGGTGAATGGAGTTAAATCCATTTGGAGGCCGGTCACTAGTGGCGTTCCCCAGGGCTCGGTGCTGGGACCGGTCCTCTTTAATATCTTCATTGATGATCTGGATGAGGGCATTGAGTGCACCCTCAGTAAGTTCGCAGATGACACCAAGTTAGGTGCGTGTGTCAATCTGCTTGAGGGTAGGAAGGCTCTGCAGGAGGATCTGGATAGGCTGGACCGATGGGCTGAGGTCAACTCAGCCCCAAGCAGAGCTACAGATGGAGAGGACCTGGGAATATCGGTTGATAGTCGGCTGAATATGAGCCAGCAGTGTGCTCACGTGGCCAAGAAGGCCAACGGCAGAATGAAGGCAGGACGAGGAGGAATGGGCTAAAGTTGCGCCAGGGGAGTTTTAGGTTGGATATTAGGAAGAACTTCTTCACTGAGAGGGTTGTTAGGCATTGGAATGGGCTGCCCAGGGAAGTGGTGGAGTCACCATCCCTGGAGGTCTTTAAAAGACGTTTAGATGTAGAGCTTAGTGATATGGTTTAGTGGAGGACTTGTTAGTGTTAGGTCAGTGGTTGGACTCGATGATCTTGAGGTCTCTTCCAACCTAGAAATTCTGTGATTCTGTGATCTAGGTCATCAATAAAGATATTAAACAAGATAGGCCCCAGTACAGACCCCTGGGGAACACCACTTGTAACGGGACGCCAGCTGAAGTAAACTCCATTAACGACTACTCGTTTGGCATGGCCCTCCAGCTGGTTCTTTACCCTGGGAAGTATATACCTGTCCATGCCACGGGCATCCAGTTTCCCCGGGAGAATACAGTGAGAGACTGTGTCAAATGCTATTCTGAAGTCTAAGTAGACTACATCAACAGCCTTTCCCTCATCTACCAGCCTTGTCACATGATCATAGAAGGAGATGAGTTTGCACAAGCACGACCTGCCTTTTGTGAACCAGTGCTGGCTGGGCCTGATCCCCTGGATGCCACGCAAGTGCCGTGTGATCTCACCCAAGATGATTTTCTCCATAACTTTCCCCGGAACTGAGGTCAGGCTGACAGTCCTGTAGTTCCCCAGGTCTTTCTTATGGCCCTTCTTGTAGATGGGAGTCACATTGGCAAGCCTCCAATCTTCTGGGACCTCTCCAGATAACCAAAAACGCTGATAGATGGTGGAAAGCGGCTTGGCAATCACCTCTGCTGACTCCCTCAGCACCCTAGGGTGGAGCTCGTCTGGACTTGTGACATTCCAGATGGAGGAGCAGATCTCTAACTGTCTCTTCCTGGATCACAGGGGGGGATTCTCTACCTCCATCACAGGGAACATACAGGTCAGGGCATAAAGTACCCTGAGGATAACTGATCTGACTGTTAAAGACAGATGTAAAGAAGGTGTTGAGGACCTCAGCCTTATTCTTATCCTCAGTGATCACATTCCCTGCTGTATCAAGTAAAGGATGGAAATTTTCCTTGGTTCTTCTCTTGCTGTTAATATATTTGTAAAAGGATTTATTGTTCTCTTTTACTGCAGTGGCCAATCTGAGTTCAAGCTGGGCTTTTGCCTTTCTAACTTCCTCTCTGCATATCTTAGCAACTTCCTTGTAGTCACCCCAAGTAGCTTGTCCCTTCTTCCAGCAGATGTAGACTCTCTTTTTCTCCCGGAATCTCAACAAAAGTTCATGGTAAAATGTTTGAGCTGATTTTGATTTAAAACAGGGATTGAGGGAATACCTTTTGCCCAGTTCCTACCATGACTGTTGGATGCTGATGCTGATTTATCTGATCCAAAAATAAAACCTTGGATACACCAAGGAAAGATCACTTTGAAGATCCTCTGGTGATATTCTTTTTATGTTTCTCCTTATCATTAGCTACCATCCAGTGTTGAAGTAAGGAGACCAATCACAAGAGGTCTTTGATTTGAATCAGTTCAGCCATTATGATTTTGCTTTTCTTTGTACCATCTTCTTTCAAAAGTGCCACAAAATTCTTGTGTGCAGTGCAGTTGATGGTGTGTGACTGTACTTGGTTGTTCTCTAGGAGTGTCTTTGATAATTTATGTTAGTATGACACAATATTGGACTGCAAAATTAGTAAAATTAAATAGGTTTCCATGCACTGTGTAGGCTCAAAAGCCCTAGGTGGGTGTTGTGTAGCAAAGAAAAGAGGTGTTCTCTGTGAACACCTGAGTTCAGTGTGCCCAGCACATTGCCTCCTCAGTCCCCATCCACCTGGCTGTTGTTCTGGCCAGGTTTGTGTTTACACTGACACTGCTCCAGCAGGTGTGAGTATGACAGGACACCAGTGCCCTCTGCCCAGCTGCTCTGCAGGACCCTTCTGTCTGCTGTGTGCAGCAGCCATCTGAAATGACTGAGAAACTCCAGATAAGGAAGCATTTTGATGGCTGCTGTGAAGTATAAGGGGACACTAACATTTTTGGATAAAAGGGGAAAATTTAACTCAAGTGCCTTTGACTCCTGTAAGGTTTTTAATGACTCAGCTCAGCATGTCACATTTACTGCCACCTATCAGTCATCTCCCTAACTCTTTTCTAGGCTTTTACAGCATTCAGAAACTGGTTTACCACAGTGGAAAGATCTGTAGTGTTCTTTCAGTCCCTGACCGGCATTTTGTATGACACATACCCTGTGTGCCTTCTTTTATATAAAAATAATAATTTGGGTTCCAGACAAATAAACAAAACAAGCAAACCTCAAACCCTCACTAGATCTGATTTCACTTCAGACAAGTATAATCTTCATTGAATGGCAGAGGGACTGTGGCACTGAGTCCTCAGGCAGTCAGTCTCAGGCAGGTGAAAGTAATATATACATCTGACACTGGTATGAACAGTACCATAAGCAGTACCATAAGTACCATAAGTACCATAAGGAGGTAGAGGAAGGATGTGTGAGTGTCAGGAGCACTGCTGGAGTAACTTTGCAGACAGCCTCGGTTCCTTGTTTTTTCCTCAGACTCTTCTTCTCCCCACAGCCATTGTGAAGTGAGGCATTCACCCCCTTGACTTTTGCCACTTCAGTTGTGGGTATTTAATCAGTTAGTCTTTCCCTAAATGCAACAAAGAAGCAAGTAGATCTAGAGGATAATCTACCCTATCCAGAAATAAATGTGGCAGAACAGCTCATGGAGATCTCCTTGCTCCATTTGTTACAGAGGAAACTTCAGTGACTGCTTGGAGTGGGCAACTCACTTTCAGATGGCTGAAGTTAAGACCAACCATAATTTCTACCCCCTGTCCATTGGTATCCCAATTAGTCAGAAAGTGACAACAGCACAGAGAATTGAGAGAATAAATACTTAAAATTAAGATAGGTATATTGATTAAGGATTATTGGTGTGGAAAAGACCTAGCTTCCCTCCCCAGTGCCTGGCTTTGGAGCAGGACACAGCATAAGTACTCTCTTATTCACATTTGCTCTATAGTGTAAGTGTATTGCTTACTGTCTCTTGTTTAAACGTTACAGCCACAAAACGAGCTAATAAATTCCTGGCTGACATGCCTGACAGAGCAATAAGTAAAAACAGGAAAGCATCTATTACATATTACCCTGAATTTATCAGCTTTCCCTTCAAAAGGGGAAATAACATAAGGCAAATTATGGGAAGTTTTTGGTTTTTTTTAATCTGCTAGAAAAATATGCCCTGTGTCCCAGTCAAAAAACAAGCTGTTGTGAAGTAACCACATTATTTAAAGATACAAGTCAAGCAGGAAGAGGAAAACCAAACAATAATGGCTTGAAAATTTCCCACAAGTATGCTCTGACAGTCAGAAGGCAGTGATGGACTTGCTGACAGAGCCTGGGCTGCAGGGCTTTTCCAAGGCCAGAGGGATAGGAAAGGGAATGAAGGGGACTCTCTTCCCTTGCAAATATTTGTCTCTGGCTATACATTTCTGCTGTTTGCTTTACTGTTGTCTTTAAAGTCAAATCAATATGTCAGCAGCTAAAATTTCATCTCATCTTCCAGCCTGAGGTCACTCCTAAACACGGAGGTGTGTCTGAGATACCACCAGTTACCAATGCAAGAAACCACAGGCAGGATTTCTTGGAGTGTGCATGCAAGTTTAAGCCACACTCCTTTAAACACTTCAATCCATGCATAACTTAAAGCAAACTAGAATTTAAAACTGAATGCCACATAGGCCTAATGTTTGATCACTGAACCTGTTAGCTGGTGAAAGGGTCCATGTGTGTTTTCACATTTGTCTGGCTGCTCTGACAAGATGCATTGTCATGTAGAACCAGATTAATACACAGGGAGACTTTGTCGTTAAAGAAATACAAGGTGATTTATTTTATTATGAACAACGAGAGGGCTACATTTGCAGTACAAACAGCTACAGTGTTCTCTGAGCTCATATTCCTCTGTGTGGCACATGGATAACTTGTAGTAACCTGGATCCTGAAACTGGGGCAATGCATTTATTTAAATCCTCAGGGAAGAAACTACTTCTAATCCAGGTGCTTAATGGCATAACCATGTGTAAACCGAAATGTACAACATACCTTCATCCTGCTATTAAAGCAGCACATTAAAAGGAAAATAATGAGGAAGGAGTGTCAGAAGAAACCTTAAGAATTTTCATCTTACTAACAATTCAAATATTGTGGATGATGTTATGTATGGCCAGAATTTTACCCTTGAATTCAAGCTGACACTAAAACACTTCTTGAAGGAGAAGCTAAATTCAGCTCCTGATGTTAAGAAGACAGAATAAAACAAATGATCTAGTCCAGCACCTCCACTCTGACCCTGACTCAGGAAGAGATGCTTCACTCTCCCCGGGTGCACTAAGTGCCCTTGCTGCATGCTTTCCCGCCAGCTGCTGCAGAGAAACAGACAGGCAGAAAGTCAGAAAACACAGAATAATATGCCCTGAGCAGAATTATCTTCCCCTCAATCAGATGGGAAGAAAGCAGGTGAATTAATAGTCAAATACTGCAAGAAAACAAGGTGCATTGCTTAGACCCAAATCAAAGTGCTGGAATTCTGATATATCCCAGCCTGGTGAGACTTGCCAAAATTTTCAGTAGCACTGGAAAAAATATATGAGCATTTGTACAGTTGTTAATGCTATTCAACCCCTAGTCTTAGTGATCCAGCTGGGCTGAGCTGCTTTATATACCTGATATCTTAGATTTGGTGAAAAAAACTGCTGGAACAGATTTGATAACAAGAAATTAGCTTAAATGATGTCTCTGCACATCTAATCAGAGGTGAAGCTGTGTCCAGACTGAACAAATCTTTAGTTTCTTTTTCACTAGTTTCATTGTTTCCTTCTCCTTCTGAGGGAGGAAAAACAAGACAAAAATATTTTTTCATGGTATTTTGGCACTTCTGTTTCCTGCATGAAAACAGCCCCTCACCTTCACACCTACACATACAGTAATAGAGGAAGGAAAGGCTTTCAGTTTCACTAGGAACAGAAATGCCTGTTTCTACTCTCAAGAAAAAAAAAAAAAAAGTTTTGAGCTACTTCATGGAAACATCTGGGTGAGAGAGAACAGGAGGTGTCAAGAGAAAATAACAACTCATATCACATGGTTTTGATGTGGAATGTTTTTGACACATTTATCATACTTGCCATTCTGGAGGAGCAGGGTTAGATGTATGCCAGATAAGAAAAGCAGCAGTGAAAGCCCTCTCTTTTCAGAAAGAGGCAGCCTCATTTAATCCAAATTGCATTTCTGAGCATAGCAAATTAGCTGTAAATGCAATTTTATGGTTGTTCTAGGGAGAAAATGTGGGTGGAGCAGACTGCAAGAAGAGAGAAAATAAGCAAATTGAGCAATAAAGACACAGACTAGTTGCAACAGGATATGAAAAGTTCTAAAGTAAGTTTCCTCTCATCTTGCTAATCTTGTATAAAAGGCTCTACATTTATTTTCCACCAAAACATTCTTTGTGGCTGAACATTTTTTTTCCTACTGGCTTTGAAGCCCAACCTTTATTGTTAATATTCAGAACAAAAATATGAACCAACTGTTTGAAAAACTGCAAAGTTTTCTAAACTTATTTGTATAGGAGACTATGTAGTACCTATCTCCATGATATCTAAACAGCAGCTTAGAAGCAGAAATTACAATAAATCAGTAACACATGGATAAAGAGAATTTTTCAGACATATTGTGATTAAATCAGTGGACAATATTGTAAGTAAGTGTTGTTCATCTGACTGTAATGCAAGTTTAAAAATTCGTGCAATTCTTTTTAGTTTCACAGCTGCCTTGAGAAAGAGACATGGGGTTCCTCTTTACCATGAAATATACCAAAAACAGAGCATGAGAACTAAAGCTGCCCAAATTGATAGCTGCCTTTTAGCTCTCCTTTGGACCACAGCAATTAACTTTCTCCAAGGCAATTCTGCAAGACAGAGACCTATTTCTGAGAAGCAATATGGATGTGAACCTGTTGCTGTCATATAGCCTCTGGACCAGAAATTGGTCCTTGACTTCTTTTGTTTAGCTGTAGAGACGTATCAATGAATCATTCAGATACTGTTGAGGGATTTTTGAAACAGCAAGGAGGCCATGACATGCTGCAGCTAAGCAAACCAAGCTACCAGTTGGTAGTTTGCTATAAAAGTCAGGCTATTCGAGTAATAAAGAGAGAGCATGATCTGACCATACTAGTGTCTGTTGTGTTTTCGGCCGTTCTTCCTGCAACATATGGCACCCGAACAGGCTGAGACCCGGCAAGACACGGAGATGCTGAGAGACTCCAAGCATAGACCCGGACAGAGGTATTGCAGTGAGACGCGGAGACAGAGAATCGCGGTGAGACGTGGAGCAGAATCGCGATGAGACGCGGAAGAGTGAAGTATCGCGGTGAAACACGGGACAGCCGGGGTCGAGTTGCTATGGGAGATCGGCGGCGTCAGTGGAAACAGCAGACGACCGCCACCGTGTGGCGAGTTGGCACATAGCAGAGGGGTGGAGATCACGACCCTGCGGCTCGTCTGACGTAACCACGGAGGAGGAAGCGGCTATCCAGCTTCTCTCTAGTATTCTCTCTAAGACAGGTCTATATTCCAATGTAAAAAAAGATCAAATCCTTGGTGCACTGGGCTCAAAAGGAGGATTTCTGAAGGGAATCCCTCTAATATGTAGCTCAGCTGAGTGGTGGCACATAGCAGATCGCTTATGGGATAAAGCCATCTCAAGTGGACAGCTAGATAAAGATGTAAGTGGGACGTGGCACACAGTGATTAATGTGCTGTACGGTATGAAAACTGAACAGCAGCTGGCTATGGCGGTGGCGCAAGCTTTATCAGTACTGTCTGGGACTTACAGAACGCCGAGTATAAAACCTGAGACCTCAGGAACGCGGCTGACACAATCGTTGGTTCCTGCACCCACCCCTGTTCGGGATATGACCTCTCCAATAAAGTTATCAGCAGCACAAATAACTAAGGGACTACCGGAGGAGAGTGCTGATGGGGAGTGGGGGCTGCCCTCCCTACCCCACGCGCCGGAAAATCTTGATGAAGCTGTGCTGCCAGCATCTGTGCCACTGCCAGGCAGCAATAAATCCACTCGGGATGCTTCACCAATGAGAGGTGCAGCAGCAGCTTGCGAAAATCGACCTTCAGTGGAGGAGCTGTTCCAAGAACTGCTAGAGAAATTGGAGAACTTAAAAATTACATATTCGGAGGAGCTTCCTCTCTCGTCTGCCCCACCGGAGCCGACTCCCTCATTATCCGCAGTGCTTGGTCAGTGGCAAAAAGGGGAGAATAAGGGGCGACAAAGACAGAAACAGTATCAGGAGGATGCCACTGACACTAACAGCACTGGGAATAGGAATAGCATAAGTGAAACAGGTGATGGCAAGGTGTCCTGGTTTCAGTTAGAACAGAATTAATTTTCTTCCTAGTAGCTGGTGGAATGCTGTGTTTTGGCTTAGGATGAGAAGAGTGCTGATAACACCCCGATGCTTTAATTGTTGCAGAGCAGTGCTTATACTAAGCCAAGGACATCTCAGCCTTTTGCTCTGTCCTGCCAACGGGCAGGCTGGGGGTGCAGTAAGAGCTGGGAGGGGACAGACCCAGGACAGGTGACCCAAACTAGCCAAAGGGGTATTCCATACCATCTGACGTCATGCTAAACAATATATAGGGGTGGCTAGCCGGGGGGAGGGGGCCGGACTGCTCGGGGTTAGGCTGGGCATCGGTCAGCGAGTGGTGAGCAATTGCATTGTGCATCACTTGTTTGTACATACTATTATTACTTTCATATTATCACTATTGTATCATCATTATTATTATTGTTATTATTATTTTTGTTATTATTATTTTTCCTGTCTTATTAAACTGTCCTTATCTCAACTCACGGGCTTCACTTTCCATTTCTCTCCCCCGTCCCAGAGAGGGAGGGGGGAGGGTGAGCGAACGGCTGCGTGGTGTTTAGCTGCCGGCCGGGTTAAACCACGACAGTCTTTTTGGCGCCCAACGTGGGGCCCGAAAGGTTGAGATAACGGCAGATCTGATCAGAGTGTGTTAAACTAAAATTGGTGTAAGAATTAGACCTGCTTAATAGTCACCTGTCATGATGCTGATTGCTTTAATCTCAACTCTGCTGCGCCTGTTTTCCAAATTAAGTATTATAGTACATTATTTTCCGTATTTGCTCTCTGTAGTGTTGTTTATCCTCTCCGGGCCCTGGTTTCAGATCATTATGGTACTGAGTGTTATAGCAATGGCTTATGAGACGATAAGATATCTGGTCATGACTCTAACTTGGTATTTATACTCAGTAACATCGTGGACTCTGTACTTTGGAAACAGTATCTTGGGAACTATTAGCAATTATACCTATTGTTTTTCTCCACTAGAGAGTCAATCTGTGGAGGGGAAAGGGGAAGATACTTTTTCTTACTTGATTACTCTCCCTTTCTCCTTCACCACCCCTGTATCCTCCTGGATCACTCTGCCTTCCTCCTTCACCACCCTCTTATCCCCTGAGCTTGTCACAATAGCTCTCCAAGATATTGAATATTTCTGGAATACTCAGAATACCATAGTCTTGTTGTTCTGCCTCATGAATGCACTTCAGGTTCTGCTTAAAGTTAAACAACTACTTGGGAAGCTCATCCGGAGATCTGCCCGGAGGCAGTATAGTTGTGGGTGGCAGGGAGTATGGATGGATATGGGCAGGCATCTAGAGCAGTTGGCACCCCCAGTGTGTTGGAAATTCACCCCTGAACAATGGCAAAATCCTCAAAAACTGGCAGAATGCTTGAAAAAAAGGTGTCATGATTCTGGCAGTTCCAAAGTAACACAAATCATTGTAACGTGCTGGGGCCTGGCTCATGCCTATCGAGCTGCCATTGATACTGCTATCAACTTAGTGACAGACCCTGCGGCCACTCCAAGCCCTGTGACAGATCCAACGGCCACTGTGACCCCTACGGTGGACTCGGCAGCCGCTCCAGATCCGGTTCCTGCAGCCGCTCCAGATCCGGTTCCTGCAGCCGCTCCAGTCCCAGCTCCTGCAGCCGCTCCAGATCCGGTTCCTGCAGCCGCTCCAGATCCGGTTCCTGCAGCCGCTCCAGTTCCAGCTCCTGCAGCCGCTCCAGCCCCAGCTCCTGCAGCCGCTCCAGTCCCAGCTCCTGCAGCCGCTCCAGTCCCAGCTCCTGCAACTGCTCCAGCTCCAGCTCCTGCAGCCGCTCCAGCTCCAGCTCCTGCAGCCGCTCCAGCTCCAGCTCCTGCCGCTACTCCAGTCCCAGCTCCTGCAACTGCTCCAGCTCCAGCTCCTGCAGCCGCTCCAACTCCTGTGGCTGTGTCAGAGAAACGAGCTGTAGCAGTGCAAGTTGATCCTGCAGAGGGTATTCCAACCCCTGTGGCAGACCCTGTAACACGGTCAGAGAAACGAGCTGTAGCAGTGCAAGTTGACCCTGCAGAGGGTATTCCAATCCCTGTAACGGGGTCAGAGAAACGAGCTGTAGCAGTGCAAGTTGACCCTGCAGAGGGTATTCCAACCTCTGTGGCAGACCCTGTAACAAAGTCAGAGAAACGAGCTGTAGCAGTGCAAGCTGCCCCTGTAGAGAAGGTGAAAAAATGGTATAGAGATTCAGGTCGTTTAGAACGCAGAGAGTCTTCTGCCAATCCAGGTAAGGCTTCTGCCAAAACTAGGTATAGAGATGACGAAGATGATGACGACGCTGGGCCATCAAGGATTCAGGAGGAGGAAGATGAGGATGCCGAAAAATCAACAGTAACTACCCGAAGCCTAAACGAACGTGAGCTACGAGATGTGCGAAAAGATTTTGGTCGCTGTATAGGTGAGCAGCTTGTCACCTGGCTGCTCCGGTGCTGGGACTCTGGAGCCAATTGTGTGGAATTAGACGGCAGGGAAGCCAAGCGGCTGGGATCCCTTGCTCGAGACGCCGGCATTGACAAAGCAATTGCAGATGGAGCACAATCCACCAGCCTCTGGAGGCGTCTCCTCTCAGCTGTGAGGGAAAGGTATCCCTTCAAGGAAGAACTTTTATGTCTACCAGGCAAGTGGACCACTATGGAGAAGGGAATCCAGTACCTGAGGGAATTAGCCGTACGGGAAGTGATTTATGAGGATCCAGACCTCAGACAAACATCCAAAGATCCAGATGAAGTCAAGTGTACACGACCCATGTGGCGGAAGTTTGTACGGAGTGCACCATCATCATATGCCAGCTCATTGGCAATAATGGCCTGGAAAGAGGATGAGGAACCCACAGTGGATGAAGCGGCTAAACAACTCCGGCAGTACGAAGAAAGTCTTTCCTCTTCCTTACAGGCCTGCGTCTCAGCTGTGGAGAAACTTTCTGAAGAGGTCCACCAACTTAAAGAGAATCTATCTTCCCCCCAACCTGAACCAACCAGTGTCCAACGACCAAAAGAGAACACTTGGGAGAAACTTTCTGAAAAGGTTCACCAACTTGAAGAGAGATTATTCTCCTCCGTACCTGTACAAAGCAGTGTCTCAGCTGTCAGGGGTAGGCGTTCACCCACACAAGGAAGACGATATGGTGGGTACTCACCCCGTGCCACCCTGTGGTTTTACTTACGAGACCATGGAGAGGACATGAGAAAATGGGATGGAAAATCTACTGCGACCCTAGAGGCACGGGTACGTGAGTTACAAAAGAAAACAATCAGGAAAAAGGGATTCTCTGAAAAGTTTGCTGCTCCAACTTCCAGCAGACAGTCCTTCAAACACAGAAACGAAGAAGATTCTGACCAGGATTAGGGGGGCCCTGCCTCCAGCCAGGGGGAGGAAAGGGACAATCGAGTTTATTGGACTGTGTGGATTCGATGGCCTGGCACGTCACACGCACAGAAGTATAAGGCTTTAGTAGACACTGGTGCACAATGTACTATAATGCCATCGAGCTATAAAGGACCAGAGCCCATCTATATTTGTGGAGTGACAGGAGGATCTCAGCAGTTGACTGTATTGGAGGCTGAAGTGAGTCTGACTGGGAATGAGTGGGAAAAGCACCGCATTGTGACTGGTCCGGATGCTCCATGTATCCTTGGCATAGACTATCTTAGAAGACGATATTGCAAGGACCCAAAAGGGTTCCGGTGGGCTTTTGGTATAGCTGCCTTAGAGACAGAGGGCATTAAACAATTATCTACCTTGCCTGGTCTCTCAGAGGACCCCTCTGTTGTGGGGTTGCTGAGGGTCGAAGAACAGCAAGTGCCAATCGCTACCACAACTGTGCACCGGCGGCAATATCGCACTAACCGAGACTCCCTGATCCCCATCCATAAGCTAATTCGTCAATTGGAGAGCCAAGGAGTGATCAGCAAGACCCATTCACCTTTCAATAGTCCCATATGGCCAGTGCGAAAGTCTAATGGCGAGTGGAGACTAACAGTGGACTATCGTGGCCTGAACGAAGTCACGCCACCACTGAGTGCTGCAGTGCCGGACATGCTGGAACTTCAGTATGAACTTGAGTCAAAGGCAGCCAAGTGGTACGCCACAATTGATATCGCTAATGCATTTTTCTCCATCCCTCTAGCAGCAGAGTGCAGGCCACAATTTGCCTTCACTTGGAGGGGAGTCCAATATACTTGGAATCGGCTGCCCCAGGGGTGGAAACACAGCCCTACCATTTGCCATGGACTGATCCAGTCTGCGCTAGAGCAGGGGGAAGCTCCTGAACACCTGCAGTACATCGATGACATTATTGTGTGGGGTGACACAGCAGAGGAAGTTTTCGAGAAAGGGAAGAAAATAGTCCAAATCCTTCTGAAAGCCGGTTTTGCCATAAAACAAAATAAAGTCAAAGGACCTGCACGAGAGATCCAGTTTTTAGGAATAAAATGGCAAGATGGACGTCGTCAAATCCCAATGGATGTGATCAACAAAATAACAGCTATGTCTCCACCAACTAACAAAAAAGAAACACAGACTTTCCTAGGTGTTGTGGGGTTTTGGAGAATGCACATCCCAAATTACAGTCTGATTGTAAACCCACTCTACCAAGTAACCCGTAAGAAGAATGAGTTTGAATGGGGCCCTGAACAGCGACAAGCCTTTGAACAAATCAAGCAGGAAATAGTCCATGCAGTAGCCCTTGGGCCAGTTCGAACAGGACCAGATGTAAAGAATGTGCTCTACACTGCAGCCGGGGAGAATGGCCCCACCTGGAGCCTCTGGCAGAAAGAACCTGGGGAAACTCGAGGTCGGCCTCTGGGGTTTTGGAGTCGGGGATACAGAGGATCTGAGGCCCGCTATACTCCAACTGAAAAGGAGATATTGGCAGCATATGAAGGAGTTCGATCTGCTTCGGAGGTGGTCGGTACTGAAGCGCAGCTCCTCCTAGCACCCCGATTGCCAGTACTAGGCTGGATGTTCAAGGGAAGGGTCCCCTCTACGCATCATGCAACTGATGCTACATGGAGCAAGTGGGTTGCACTGATTACTCAGCGGGCTCGAATAGGAAACCCCAGTCGCCCAGGAATATTGGAAGTGATCATGGACTGGCCAGAAGGCAAATACTTTGGGATATCATCAGAGGAGGAGGTGGGTCGTGCTGAAGAAGCCCCGCTGTACAACCAGTTACCAGAGAATGAAAAGAAATATGCCCTGTTCACTGATGGGTCCTGTCGTATTGTGGGGAAGCATCGAAGATGGAAGGCTGCTGTATGGAGTCCTACGCGACGAGTTGCAGAAGCTGCTGAGGGAGAAGGTGAATCGAGTCAGTTTGCAGAAGTGAAAGCCATTCAGCTGGCTTTAGACATTGCTGAACGAGAAAAATGGCCAGTTCTCTATCTCTACACCGATTCATGGATGGTAGCAAATGCCCTGTGGGGATGGTTACAGCAATGGAAGCAAAACAACTGGCAGCGTAGGGGCAAACCCATCTGGGCTGCTGCATTGTGGCAAGATATTGCTGCTCGGGTAGAGAACCTGGCTGTGAAAGTACGCCACGTAGATGCTCATGTGCCCAAGAATCGGGCTACTGAAGAACATCAAAACAACCAGCAGGTAGATCAGGCTGCTAAGATTGAAGTAGCTCAGGTGGACCTGGATTGGCAGCATAAAGGTGAATTATTTATAGCCCGATGGGCCCATGACACCTCAGGCCATCAAGGTAGAGATGCAACATACAGATGGGCTCGTGATCGAGGGGTGGACCTGACCATGGACGCTATAGCACAGGTTATTCATGACTGTGAAACATGTGCTGCAATCAAGCAAGTCAAACGGTCAAAGCCTCTTTGGTATGGAGGACGATGGCTGAAATATAAATATGGAGAGGCCTGGCAGATTGATTACATCACACTCCCTCAAACTCGCAATGGCAAGCGCCATGTACTTACAATGGTGGAAGCAACCACCGGATGGCTGGAAACATACCCGGTGCCTCATGCCACCGCCCGGAACACCATCCTGGGCCTTGAAAAGCAAGTCCTATGGCGACATGGCACCCCAGAAAGAATAGAGTCAGACAATGGGACTCACTTCCGAAACAACCTTATAGACACTTGGGCCAAAGAACATGGTATTGAGTGGGTGTATCACATCCCCTATCATGCACCAGCCTCCGGGAAAGTTGAACGATACAATGGCCTGTTAAAGACTACCTTGAAAGCAATGGGCGCTGGGACGTTCAAAAACTGGGATACGCATTTGGCAAAGGCCACCTGGTTAGTCAATACTAGGGGATCTACCAACCGAGCTGGACCTGCCCAATCAAACCTGTTACGTACTGTAGATGGGGATAAAGTTCCTGTAGTGCATGTAAAAAATATGCTGGGTAAAACAGTCTGGGCTACTCCTGCCTCAGGAAAAGGCAAACCTATTTGTGGAATTGTTTTCGCTCAGGGACCTGGATACACTTGGTGGGTGATGCAAAAGAACGGAGAGGTCCGGTGTGTACCTCAAGGAGATTTAATACTGGGTGAGAATAGCCCATGAACTGAATTGTACCATGTTAATTAGTATATTATACTGTATGTTATCACTACCATGATTACTATAGGTGACTAATTAGAATGTATGGAAAAGAGTGTAACCTGAGCATGACATAAATGGTATGGAATAAGGGGTGGATAGATGTCCTGGTTTCAGTTAGAACAGAATTAATTTTCTTCCTAGTAGCTGGTGGAATGCTGTGTTTTGGCTTAGGATGAGAAGAGTGCTGATAACACCCCGATGCTTTAATTGTTGCAGAGCAGTGCTTATACTAAGCCAAGGACATCTCAGCCTTTTGCTCTGTCCTGCCAACGGGCAGGCTGGGGGTGCAGTAAGAGCTGGGAGGGGACAGACCCAGGACAGGTGACCCAAACTAGCCAAAGGGGTATTCCATACCATCTGACGTCATGCTAAACAATATATAGGGGTGGCTAGCCGGGGGGAGGGGGCCGGACTGCTCGGGGTTAGGCTGGGCATCGGTCAGCGAGTGGTGAGCAATTGCATTGTGCATCACTTGTTTGTACATACTATTATTACTTTCATATTATCACTATTGTATCATCATTATTATTATTGTTATTATTATTTTTGTTATTATTATTTTTCCTGTCTTATTAAACTGTCCTTATCTCAACTCACGGGCTTCACTTTCCATTTCTCTCCCCCGTCCCAGAGAGGGAGGGGGGAGGGTGAGCGAACGGCTGCGTGGTGTTTAGCTGCCGGCCGGGTTAAACCACGACACAAGGGTGGAATGATAGGGCAGCATTTTCGAATTCTGGAATGGATTTTCCTATCGATTCAGCCAAAAATGAGTGTTCAAACACGGGTAGAAGCTATCACAGAGTTAGTACGTGAGGGTTGCTCTCGGAGTATTAAGATCAGCGGGCAGGAACCAGGAGATATTAATCTGCTGATGACTCAGGATCATTTGGAATGGTGTTTACAGCAAGCCATACCACTACAAGAAGCTGTGTTAGGTTTCCCAGGATTGGTACATTCCCGAACTCCAAAGGGGCCTCTCTGGCAAGTTATAAGATCATATAAATGGCAGGTAGTACCACGGCTTTCGTCCTGACCAGTGGTGGGTCACACTGTATACACTGATGCAGGTGCGGTAAGTAGGAAGGCTGTGTGTGTGTGGTACGAGAATGGAAATTGGGAGAAAATCATAATTCCGGGGATCCCACATCGGGATCCCACAGCTCTGATTAAATATGTATCCTTTGTTCAGCTACATCGGAGTCAGATTTGGCCTACATATGTGTTTCGTTACTATTTTAAATAGGAAAAAACACTGAGAGAAGAAATAAACAGTTGCTGAACTTCTCCAATTACTGCTAATCACATTTACACCCTGTGGTTTGCAGATTTAGAAATCAATTGGTGGCTTCCCTTTTCTACAGCAGGCAGTAAATGTGACAATTTAGAAAAAGGACTAGAAGACACCTCAATTCAGCTTAGATACCCTTTTTAATATCCCCCAGTGAATTTATCGCTTCAGTGTTTGATGTGACATAAAGATTATACAGCATCATTTACTAAAATGATAGTGTTCTGTGAGATTGATACTGAAAAAACTCGTTATCATTCCTTTTTATATATAAATATATTTTCTTTCCATTGAACCTGAGGCATTTGGAAATTACATCCCAAGCAAAACTCTGCAGTGAAATCTTGCTGGAACATTTGATGGGCTACACATTTTCCTTTCAAGGTTATGAAAAATGAGCTCTAATAAAAAGCGGTATCAAATACAATGATCTCTGATTTGTTTTATGAAGTGGAGGACACTCCTCCCAGCATCTGATGGTGATTTAGCCATGCCAAATTGGTAAGAGAGTTACTGTCAGTGTCACTTAGTATGATCTTTACTTGAAGAGTTTCTTAAATGTGTAGATAAACTCAAATTAGCCATGTACATGTTTTGAGCATCATAAATGATGAACCAGCAGGGTCAAGCAGTCCAAAGCTGCTTATGATTACTTAATCTGGGAAAAGACTTAGCAGGAGACTGTCGAAGCACATCTTGCAATGCGTGTTTGCAAACATACATGCATTCATAAACACATGGCTGCAAAACCATGCTCCTATCCACTATTTAAATTGAAGGTGGAAAGAAATGATATCGTCTGAGCAGAAATCAGTATGTGGGGAGAGAGAATAACCTTTCTAATAGTTCTTTCTATTCCTTCTACACACAAGCAGGAGGTAGGAAAACAAATGAATGTCTGGAAAAAGACTGGTATGGAAGAAACACCATATCTACCCAAGCTTTTTGATTTTTCAAAATAGGTCTGAAAGACCTATGTTTTCTATGGGAATATGCATTCTGAAAGGTTTTTACAAACTTTATCTGTGTGTATAATTTTAGTCTTTACTGAAACAAGAAAACAGAGTGAAGTGAAAAATAATGGTGAGGTAAGGAGGAAGGAAAAGTTAACCAAACCTTTTTAAACTTAAAATTCAGTCAGTTCATGTTCGCACTGATGTTAAGAAAAAAAATAAATACAGACTTCTTTCTTTATTTTCTATTACTCAACAATAAAACTTAATTGTAGAGCTGTTGTAGTTTAACCCAGCTGGCAGCTAAACACCACACAGCCGTTCGCTCACCCTCCCCCCTCCCTTTCTGGGATGGGGGAGAGAAACGGGAAAATGAAGCCCATGAGCTGAGATACAGTTTATTAAGACAGAAAAATAATAATAATAATAATAATAATAACAATAATGATGATAATAGTTCTACTAATAATAATGTGTACAAAACAAGTGATGCACAATGCAATTGCTCACCACCCACTGACCGATGCCCAGCCTAACCCCGAGCAGTCCGGCTCTCCTCCCCCCGGCTAGCCACCCCTATATATTGTTTAGCATGACGTCAGATGGGATGGAATACCCCTTTGGCCACTTTGGGTCAGCTGTCCTGGGTCTGTCCCCTCCCAGCTCCTGCTGCACCCCCAGCCTGCCCGCTGGCAGGACAGATCGAGAAGCTGAAAAGTCCTTGGCTTGGTGTAAGCACTGCTCTGCAACAATTGAAACATCAGCATGTTATCAGCACTCTTCTCATCCTAAGCCAAAACATAGCATTCTACCAGCTACTAGGAAGAAAATTAACTCTGTCCTAACTGAAACCAGGACAAGAGCTTATTTTATAGTATTCCATAAATACATCAGTTGACAAAATTCAAGCTTTTGCTTGACAAATGATCTCATGAAGTATTCAGTCACTTCCATGGTTTTGGTACTATTTATGAAAATGTTAAATGAACAACAGTGACATCTCCAATAAAGTAGCATATATGACAGATATTACTCTGAAGTTCAAGAAATACTTTTCAACAGGAATGTTCTTATTTTGGACTCCAATATTTTATGTGATCAGTGGAAGAAAATATCCGACTGACCTTTTGTCAACTCAGAGATCTCTTAAATTTACGGGTTGATTTCAGAGAAGTAAAAATTGCATCATCAGACCTAATGTTTCCTTGAATCGAGCAATTCCCTTTTTTTTTCCTTCATGATATAAGATAGTGTTTTTCTGTCCTTAATACCAAAATAAGATAGTTAAAAAATCTTCTATCCCACTGTTAAATAGTAATCGTTTAAACTGTCATTGAATGTACAACTCTCATATTTTCAACTACACATTGGATCAGTGATAACATTTTTATAAAATGCATAGTTACATGAACTTGTAATCATGCACAAAGAATAAATAAATTTCACAGAAGCTGCTAAGCAGTTTTAATTTGATGTGACTGAAAGTTCAGAAGTTTACTCAAATCTTACATAAAATTGTTTTAATAATAAATATTGGTTTTGTTTTGATCCTTATAATGTCATTTCCATATGTCTCTGTATTTTATCAGTTGGGTGTCTTTTGTAGTGTCTATGAACAAAAACCAGATGTAAACCATCTCAATTATACTAAAATTAATACAGCTAAAGAAAGAGTTTTGAATTTCTCACACAACAAATTTGAAAAGACTAATGTTTTGCAAAGTATATCTGCATGTCAGCCCATGTTAGATATGTCCATGACCTATGTTCTCAAGGCACAGTCTACCTTGAAATTTTAGTGAAGCTCTGTAGATACTTTGCTTATATTTGCTGAAGGGTTCACAAACCTTTTCTAATCTTTTAGCAAATCAAAATTCAGTATGAGATTTCTTAATGTAATTTTGACTTTTTAAGAAATATGCTGTTAACTGAATATTCATGTCTGATTTATTATTATTATTATTATTATTATTATTATTATTATTATTATTATTATTATTATTATTACTTTTTAACTACTAGTTCAAATGTACCTCATCTTCACTGCATCCCCAGTCTGGATTCAGTTCATCATGCCAGGTAAAACTGAGATGTTTGTTACTTGTTACAGTTCATTATCTTGTGAATTACTCATAGGATTTGAAAAATGCTACCACAATCACCACTGGACAGCTAGTTTACTGGCTGACTCAGCAGGATGGTATAAGGGGAATGGGAAATGGGGGCTGCGGTCAATCCCTAACACTTCATCTCCGGCGCTTCTTCGGGGTCACTCTCTGCCCTTGCTCCACATGGGATCCCTCCCACAGGATGCCATCCTTCTCAAACTAATCCTGCAGGGGATGCCCACAGGCAGCAGATCTTCAAGAACTGCTCCAACATGGCTCCATACCACAGGGTCCATCCCCCAGGAGCAAACTGCTCCAGCACGGCTCCCCCATGGGCGGCAGCTCCCTCCAGACCCCCTGCTCCTGCGTGGGCTCCTCTCCACGGGCTGCAGCTCTGGCCTGGGGCCTGCTCCTGCAGGGGTTCTCCATGGGCCACAGCCTCCTCCAGGCCACATCCATCTGCTCCACCAGGGGCTCCTCCATGGGCTGCAGTGTGGAGATCTGCTCCACCATGGGACTCATGGGCTGCCGGGGGACAGCCTGCTCCACTGGGGCCTCTGTACAGGCCTCAGGGGAACACAGTGCCTGGAGCACTTCCTGCCCTCCTTGGGGGCAGGGTTTCACTGACCTTGGGGGCTGCAGGGCTGGTTCTCTCACATTTTCTCACTCCTCTCTCCCAGCTGCTGTGGTACAGCAGTTTTTTTTTTTTTTTTCCCTTTCTTAAACCTGCTCTCCCAGAGGCACAACCAACATCGATCATTGGTTCAGCTCTAGCCAGCAGTGGATCCCTTTTGGAGCTGGCTGGAGCTGGCTCTGATCTGATGTGGGGCAGCTGCTGGGCTCTGCTCACAGAGGGCACCCCTGCAAGCCCTACTGACACCAAAACCTTGCTACATAAACCCAATACACCATCCCATTAACTATATGAAGTATTTCTTATAGGCTGGCATTCATCTTACCTACCTCTGGATTCAGGACCTAGTATATATACACACAAATAAAAATAAATAAATACACACAAAATCTCATAGAATAATAGAATGTCTTGCGTTGGAAGGAACCTTAAAGATAATCTAGTTCCAACCCCCCTGCTCTGGGCAGGGATGCCACCCACTAGATCAGGTTGGCCAAGGCTCCATCAAACCTGGCCTTGAACACCTCCAGGGATGGGGCATCCATGACTTCTCTGGGCAACCTGTACCAGTGCCTCACTACCCTTACAGTGAAGAATTTCTTCTGAATGTCTAATCTAAATAAACCCTTTTTTAGTTTAAGACCGTTCCCCTTTGTCCTACCACTATCTACCCAAGTAAAGAGTCCCTCTCTATCGTTTTTATAAGACGCCTTTAAGTACTGAAAGGCTGCAACAAGGTCTCCCTGGAGCCTTCTGTTTTCCAGGCTGAACAGCCCCATCTCTCAGCCTTTCTTCATAGGAGAGGTGCTCCAGCCCTCTGATCACCTTTGCAGCCCTCCTCTGGACTCACTCTAACAGGTACAGAACCATCTCACAGAGAATCTTCCTGGGATGGAATGAACTGCCCTATAAACTTGTCCAAATTAGATGAAATGAATTGATCCCATGTATGTAGAGTTGTTTGGTTTTGCTTGTTTGTTTGGTTTTGTTTGTTTGTTTGCTTGCTTGCTTTGTGTTGTTTGTTTTTTTTTTCCCCTTGCTTTTCTGTCTTTTAGGGGGCATTATTTGTATTGACTCTGGAAGCATATCCTGCATTGCATCTGAGAGCAGTGAGACATTTGGCCGTTCTTACCTAGGAATAGGAGTGCTGGAATTGGCAGCCAATTGTCAAGACAAATCCTTTGAACTCATGGTTTTGATCCTGGAAACCGGTAGAAATCTGAATGAGCTCACAGCCCCTGTGGCACGAACACTCTTTTACAAAGCTTGGGTTGATGCCATAGAGAACTATAGACATGATCACTGTGGTTTTTTAATGACCCTACTATTCTCTCAGGAGCAATATTAGTAAGTATTATGAGTCAGTGCTTTTTAGTAGTAGCTTTATTATGTATCTGTGGAATTACAAGAATGAATGGTCAAAACTTTAACCTTCAGTTAACAAAATGGATAGCTGGGGAAAAGTTTTAACCAAAAATGAACTTTTATTTATATTTTTAACTGTGTTTATATCAATATTTTAATTGTGTTGTTCACAATGAATATGTCTCTAATATTTTTTTAGCTTGTGATCTCCTGTCCCTGACCAGAGCTGACATTTTGGCAGGATATAGGAGATTCCAGAATGGCCAATAAGTAAATCTAACTGTTCTCTAGAGATATTAAACTGGCAGATTTTACAGGCGCTAACTTCACACACAATCAGAGCTAGGTCACTGCATGAAGTACCAGCAATCCCTCTTTTCTAAAGTCTTTTGAGACAAGTTTTCATTATTGCAATACAAATCTCTGTCTTCCCCTTTGCAGCTTATCCTAATACTACCTACCAGCAGCAAGTGCCTGGAGGCAGAGGGTGTGTGCATTTTAGTGATAAAGTGAAGTAAAGGTATATATATCTCTACACCAGTGCTAACCTTAGCAAACACATCCTCAGTGGTAAAGAAGCTCCATGAGGAGTGAGTAGATCTTGTCCCAGAACTATCTAATTGAGCAATTGCAAATATATTTCAACATTTCCAGTCTAAATGTGTCCAACTTTTCTGTTTGTTCTGCTTTGAATGAGGTAGGTAGCACATTAAAATGCACAGACCATATCCTAATCATCTCATAGCCTAAACAGATAGATCACATGCAGGATAACTCACTACCTTGCCCTCCTCCTTTTACCTAATCAACCTTTCCTTTTCCTCCAGCAAACTGGGAACAGATTTCTTGCTTAGCTAATTAACTCTGAAATGCTTTCTACCATCACATCTTCAAGCCTGTCCCTTAAATATTATGTGCATGTTAGTGTGATAATGAGAGCAGATTTCTGATTCTCTGCATTTTCAAGGTAGAAGAACTGAGATATAGAAATGTTAAGTTATAATTTGCCTTACCTAAGTTTAAACATCTCAGAATTAGATCTCTGAGCTACTAATTTTAGGCTACGTTTATATTCATAAGGCAGCTGCAGAAGACAGTTATTTGACCTACCTTATGCTGATACAAATTTTTTCCGAATTATTAATTATAAAAATATGTTGCTAGAATGTAAATACACACCTATAGTGCATGTAGATAAAAATGTCATCAAAGCAAGTGTGTAACTGAGATGGTAGCTTATATTCCTTGAAAGCATTTCAGTGTAGGCACTTTCTCATCTGAAGCATTTCTGTTACATTTTATTCACCATAATTCTTCAGGTGCAAAAGGGTACTTCTGAAATATATCTTAAAGAAGATGTAGCCTAATCCACAAGGATTAAGACAAGCCAAAATTATAAAGTAGATGGGATATTTTTAGCTATTATTATTGCTAGCCATTACAAAGGAATAGTAATGTTGCTAGGTGGCTTGCAGAAGTGGAGAAAGCCAAGTGTTTGTGTGAAGGTAACTCCACTGTATATGACAACAACACAGTAAGTGGTGTGTGATTTTTACTGTAATAGAAAACAGTCAGAACTATGTTCTGGCAAGGAGAGATGCCATGAAGATCCTACACCCTTATTTTAAGCTCTTTTACCTTCCAAAACTAGGGACACCATCAGCTCCCTTTTAAGAATTGACCCGGAATATTTTAATTCCCAAATTCTTCAGAGAAAGTGCTTGGGACTGGTTTTTGACACTGGCCAATATCACATCAGGGAAAATTTTAGCAGTGTACCAGTATAGATTTCAATAATGACTTGGTTTATCATGAATTAGCAGTATTATAGAGAGGTTTCATTATTCAATGAGAAACCAAAGTTAAAATGTATTCAGGATTTTGGAAAACATTTATTGTCTAGGCAAATTATTATAACATATTTTCACTATTAATTTAAGCTCATATATATTACATTATGTATATACATAATATATACACTATTGATAATGGTGTAGTTCTTGGTGATGAGGGACTGGTCACAACTGAAGTCACCTCTTTCAACACAAAACATGGTTTAAACCACATGATTTCCCTATCATCTGTAGGCTTTCTTTAAATTAATTATTAGCATCAGGAATTAGTTATTCTGGAAGCACAGCATGCCAGACTAGGTTGATCACTGATCTAGTAATGAATGAAACAAAATGAAACAATAGCAAAAAAAAATCAAAGGAAACATAGCATCTGGAGAAGTGATTACTAGAAAGTGAGCAGAATATGATGGACCAGAAGACTACCAAAAAAAAAAAAGACAATAGAGAGCTGAGACAGTAAATGGTTCAATGAAAGAGGAAAGATTGATTAGGGAGTTTGTGAGATTAGGAAGTCAGCTATAAATACCCTTGTAGTTAGCTGAATTGTTAGATTTAAAGACTAGTTTGTGGGCAAGTAAGCAGCATCGCTGATGAAAAAGAATAAAAAGAGAAGGAAAGAGTAAAATAAAGATGTGGAGAAGCCACTGACTAATCCTTGATGACAGTATTAACTGTAAATGAGAGTTCATTATTCATGCAGGGGTTAAAGACTTCAAAGATTCACAGTTTTGGTTTTCTACTTAAAAGCCATTACCCCTGGTCCTGGCACTCCACCCTCTGACAGAGTCCCTCCCCAGCTTTCCTGTAGACCCATTTTAGGTACTGGAAGGCCTCTGTAAGGTCTCCCCGGAGTGTTCTCTTCTCCAGGCTGAACAACTCAAACTTCCTCAGCCTGCCCCTATAGGAGAGGTGCTCCAGCCCTCTGATAATCCTTGTGTCTGTTCTCTGGATTCATTCTAATACTTCCATGTCCTTCTTGTGCTGGGGGCCCAGAGCTGAACACAGGGCTCCAGGTGGGGTCTCACAAGGGGAGAATAGAGGGGGAGAATCCCTCCCTCGCCCTGCTGGCCACACTGCTTTTGGTGTAACCCAGGATATGTTTGGCTTTCTGGGCTGCGAGAGCACATTGCCATCTTTATATATTAAAGTACACCTTTTCTGAGACTAGACAATTTTAGGTGAATGAATTACAAGATTAATATTATTAAAAAATAAAAAAGAAAAAAAGAGTATTTTGTGTCCTAATCCAGAAAGCATTTGTTTCCTTCCATTAGCTACAGAAAGCTTAGAATTAGATCCTGGATGGAATAATTTGGCTTCCTTTGCAAGTAACTCTTGAAGAAAGAAATGAGATACAATCATGAGATCACCTTTTACAAATTATTTATCCAAACCTACTTATAATCTAATAAAACACTCTTAAATCCACACTAGATGTATTTAGTTTTAGAAAACTTCCAAGTTTCTTTGATATTCAGTGATGAAAAAGAAAATTAAGTAGTGATGGATTTTTTTTTCCCCCCTCAGCTTAGATCTCTGTTAGATAAAATATATCCTCATTGCTTTGAATAAATAAAAGAAAACAGGGAGTTGGGAAATGGTTTGCTGAATGTGAAGCAGAGGCAAACTGCGTGTCAGATATGCATGGGTTGAAATGTGGCACAAAGGCCACTCACATTGAACCTTTAACAAAATCTTGTAATACTTAGAGACACGGGTAAAGGAGCTTTGAAGCAGGCTACAGAAGAAGAAAGTATTGTTATCAAACACACTAGGAACAGGTGAAATGAGAGACAAAATGTATTGCTAAAGGTTACCTTAAGAAAACAGAAATAGGGCAGTAATCAAAATCACATTTTTGATGTAATTTTGATGTGATGAGGGGACTGCATTGTCCCCTTCAGAAGCAGGTGCAACAGCCTGACAATAATACAATAAAAATCCTATTAGCTGTGTCTCCATGACACTTCTGGTATCCATGGGACCCATAATATCTTTAATGCAGACAATAAATCCAGACGATTTCCTTCTTCAATTGCTCCCAATATGGCTCCATTCCTAGCACTGTTCAGCTAACCTTTTATTGCCACATTTTCTCATGAATGCTGAATCACTTTCTAATCTTTACAATGAAACAAATGGAGTCCCCACTAAGTGAGACACATCAGTCAGGTTTAGTTATCCAAGCGCAATTGCATCCAGGTACATTGCTGTGGATTACAACCAGCAGAGACTCAGCATTGACTGTAAAAATATCAGTTCCATGTCTGCAAATTTTGGGGGAGGCTTTATGGCAAATATGGTCTGATCAAAACAGCCTAGATTAACCCCAACGTGGCCAGAGCAGAGAGTGCATCAGTAGGTTGAAAGGACATCTATGTGTGGTTAAAAGGTGTACAGTGAGTTAAAACAAAATTATGTGAAATTGGAGCCAGCTTAACCAAAAATATTAACAAAAACAAGGATAATCACATGCAGGAGGTGACAATACATCATCTTTTTGTATCTCCTCAGAGCTATGGATGCTTACAGAAATTTGCTAAATATAAGTTTACAGCTTACAGCTTTGTTAATCACAGTAGCTGAAGGCAGCCCATGAGTTATTCACTCATAAGAGACAGTGTGGTATTACTAAATGAAAGGATAATTTATTGCTTGAATCAACATCTGACAGTAGTCCAGCTACCATCTGTGCATGGCCCTGTGGAAATTCTCAAGTTAAGACTCACCTCCATTACTATCAGAAGAGCCCCAGAAAGCACCACTGAAGCACATCAAAAGCATCAATACACCACTGGCTTTCTTAATTTCTAAGCTCACTGGCTACCTGCATGGCAGCTGTATCTCCAAGAGATGGTAGAAGGCAGAGCCTGGAAAACTTAGAGACCATTTCAGAGGCTGCTTTCTCAGAGGAGCAAAGGATTATCCTTCATCCTGAATGTGGGTAGTTAGGGTCTGGCGGCCGGAAGATGTCACGCTGTACAGAAAGGTGGAGCCCCTCCCTTGATGGACAGTAGCGTGTGGTCTGTGATGTAAGCAAGCGGAAGTGACGCTATGGGCCTCCGGTATATAACGCCATGTGACTCGACAATAAACGCCATTTGCCATCCACCACATTGGTGTCTGTGAGCCGATGGACCGAGCGGCCTGGGGTTGGTCGCCGTGCCGTTCCTGAACCAGGTCGCCACTGCCCCCTGAAGGCAACAAGTGGTGCCGAAATCCGGGAAAACTCCTGGATTCGGGTGAACGGCGGCCGGAGCGGCGGGACCAGCCCGGCGGGGAGGACGCTCCCGGACCAACAAGGAAGATGGAAACCCTTGTGAAGGTCGTATCAAAATTATGGAAGCTATGGGGTGGCTCAGCTGAGGAAGCCAGGGGTGCCGGTGGGGAACCAGAGCCTGAGGAAATCTGGGAGAGACCACCGCCATGTGCGCCCCAGTACGGCGCCGAACTAGAAGACGAAGAGTCGGGTGAAGAAGCCTCCGGCGGGAAAGGGGATGAAGTGCTAGGTTTTACTAACACGTGGAAATGGGAGAAAGAGAACGGCTGTGGGGGCGACCGGGGAGGAGGTAGAAGCGTGAGAGAGGGGCAGAGAGCTCAACGGAACGGCCATCTGAAAAAACGCTCTTGTGGGGCAAATGCCTCGTCGAGAAGGCGGCGGGGCGAGCCACGAGGGAGAGAGCGGCCTGCCCGCAGGGGTGGTGGGCGGGGCCCGAACTCGATGGGAGGTTACAGGAACTTGGAGGTGACCAGTCAGTCGAGCTCCGACTCCGGATCAGATAGCGATTCACATTTGGAGGAGGAAATGGGGACAGATGGCAAAAACATCCCCAACCGAAATAAAGCTGCATCGTGAGGGGGAGAAATTTCTCTCAAGGATTGGAGGAAAATTAAGATTGCATGTGCCTGTGGTAGTTTTACCATACTGGGCAGCTAAACCCCACAACCGCTCTCTCACTCCCCCTCCTTTAGATGAGGAGGGGGAGAAGTAAAGCAAAGAACAACTCACGGGTTGAGATAAGGATAATTTAATTAAAGGGAAATAATTATAATAATTAAATAAAGACTACCATGAACTAACAATTTAACTAAGGGGAAAATAAAAAGGGAAAGGGGAAAGGGAGGGGAAAAAAGGAAAATAAAAAGAAGGGAGGAAAACAAACAAACAAAATAAATGAAGGCTATATGGAAGTGCAGAGGAAAGAAATTACTCTCTACTTCCCACAAATGAGCGATGATTGACCACGTCCTTGAAGCAAGGCCTCAACGCACGCAGCCGGTGTTCGAGAGGAGGACCGACGTCTTCCAAACGAGAGCCCACCCCTCCCCTCTTCTTCCTGTTTCCACCTTTTATTGCTGAGTGTGACATCACATGGTATGGAATATCCCTTTGATTGGTTTAGGCCAGCTGCCCTAGTGATGTTTCTCTCCTCACCTTTTGCCCACCCCCTAGGAGGGTTAGAGAAAGGCCTAATACTGTGCCACTGCTGCTCAGCAGCAGACACAACACTGGTGTGATAACACTGCTGTTCCAGCTACAACTGCAGAGTACGGCACTGTATGGGCTGCTGCTGGGAGAGTTAACATTCCAGCCAGACCCAATACAACCTCCACCCCTTATTCCATAACATTTGTGTCACACTCAGATCCCCATACTTTAGCATACAAGCATCCTCATCATTATTCCTTGTCTTTTAACAGGACAAGGATTTAATAGGACAAGATTGATAGGCAGGTGTATCTTCTCATTCCATAGGTCTTTCTTGGAAAATGTTCATAAGAACTGTTGATGATTAGGTCTTCATCTGCCAAAGTGGCCACTCAAGGCAGGTGGAGTTGGATGTCTGGACGCGAGCACCAGCTTAGCTCAAGTCCTTGTTGCACTGCCCGGCTCCTTGCAACGTTGACCTGTCGTTGATCCTACAGCATCTTCCTACAACATATAACTTAGATTACAGATTAGTTTTCTCTCAGTGTCAAATCTCCTTGAGGCACACACTTGATATCCCCATTCCTTTGCATGACCCACCAGGTATACCCTGGTCCTTGGGCGAAGACAATCCCACGAGTGGGTTTGCCTTTTCCCGAGGCAGGAGCAACCCACACTGCCTTCCCCATCCACCTTCCTACATGCACTACGGGAACTTTAGCTCCTTTCACAGTGTGTAGGGGTTTTGTTTCGGCAGGACCAGCACGGCTGTCAGACCCCCTATTGTTAACTAGCCAAGTGGCTTCTGGTAGATTTGTGTCCCATTGTTTCCATGTCCCAGCACCTAATGCTCGTAACATAGTCTTTAACAGTCCATTGTACCTCTCAACCTTCCCAGAGGCTTGTGGGTGATAAGGGATGTGGTATACCCACTCAATACCATGCCTCTTTGCCCAGGAGGTAACAAGATTGTTTCGAAAATGACTCCCATTGTCGGACTCAATTCTCTCTGGTGTACCATGACGCCACAATACTTGTCTTTCCAGGCCCAAGATAGTATTTCGGGCCGTGGCATGGTTTACAGGGTATGTTTCCAACCACCCAGTAGTTGCTTCTACCATGGTGAGTATGTACCGTTTGCCTTGGCGGGTTTTTGGAAGTGGTCCAATATAGTCAATTTGCCAGGCCTCACCATATTGAAACCCTAGCCATCTCCCCCTGTTCCAGGGAGATTTTACCTTCATGGCTTTCTTGATTGCAGCACAGGTCTCACACTCATGGGTAACCTGTGTGATGGCTTCAATGGTCAAGTCCACCCCTCGATCACGAGCCCATCTGTAAGTGGCATCCCTCCCCAGATGTCCTGATGTTTCATGGGCCCATCGAGCTACAAACAGCTCACCCTTACGTTCCCAGTCTAGGTCCACCTGAGCCACTTCAATTTTCGAAGCTTGATCCACTTCTTCGTTGTTCCGATGTTCTACAGTAGCGCGACTCTTGGGCATGTGGGCATCTACATGACGTACTTTAACATCCAGGTTTCCTACCCGGGCAGCAATATCTTGCCACAGGGTAGCAGCCCAGATAGGTTTACCTCTGCGCTGCCAGTTGCTCTCTTTCCATTGCTGCAGCCACCCCCATAGAGCATTTGCCAACATCCATGAGTCATTATAAAGATACAATACTGGCCAATTTTCTCTTTCGGCGATATCTAGGGCTAGTTGTATGGCTTTTACTTCTGCATACTGACTCGACTCACCTTCCCCTTCCATGGCCTCCACAACTCGTCGTATGGGATTCCACACAGCAGCTTTCCATTTCCGATGACTCCCTATCACACGGCAGGATCCGTCAGTAAACAACGCATACCGCTTTCTGTCCTCTGGCAACTCATTGTATGGTGGTGCCTCTTCAGCACGGGTTACCTCTTCTGTTGGTACTCCGAAATCTCTACCTTCCGGCCAGTCCATAATCTCTTCCAGGATTCCTGGGCGATTGGGTTTTCCCATTCGAGCCCGCTGTGTAATTAGCGCTATCCACTTACTCCATGTAGCATCAGTTGCATGGTGTGTAGTGGGAATTTTCTCTTTGAACATCCAATGTAACACAGGTAACCGTGGTGCCAAGAGGAGCTGTGCCTCTGTACCCACAACTTCTGAAGCAGCTCGAACACCCTCATATGCTGTGAGTATTTCTTTTTCAGTTGGGGTGTAATTGGCTTCTGATCCTCGATAGCCCCGACTCCAGAAGCCCAGAGGTCGGCCTCGAGTTTCTTCTGGGGTTTTCTGCCAAAGGCTCCAGGTGAGGCCATGCTCCCCAGCTGCAGTGTACAGTATATTTTGCACAGCTGGTCCAGTACGGACAGGCCCAAGAGCTACTGCACGAGCTATTTCTTGTTTGATTTGTTCAAATGCCTGTTGTTGCTCAGGGCCCCACTCGAAATAGTTTCTCTTTCAAGTCACTCGATATAGAGGATTCACAAGCTGACTATAGCCTGGCACATGCATTCTCCAGAATCCCACGAGGCCTAGGAAAGCTTGCGTTTCTTTTTTGCTAGTTGGCGGAGACATTGCTGTTATTTTATTGATCACATCCATTGGAATATGGCGACGTCCATCCTGCCATTTTACCCCCAAGAACTGGATTTCCTGTGCAGGCCCCTTGACCTTGCTCTGTTTAATGGCAAAACCAGCTTTCAGGAGAATTTGGATTATTTTCTTCCCTTTCTCAAAAACTTCTTCTGCTGTGTTGCCCCACACGAGGATGTCGTCAATGTACTGAAGGTGCTCAGGGGCTCCCCCTTGCTCCAGTGCAGACTGGATCAGTCCATGGCAAATGGTAGGGCTGTGTTTCCACCCCTGGGGCAGCCGATTCCAGGTGTATTGGATGCCCCTCCAAGTGAAAGCAAACTGCGGCCTGCATGCTGCTGCCAAAGGGATGGAGAAAAATGCATTAGCAATATCAATTGTGGCATACCACTTGGCTGCCTTTGACTCTAGTTCGTACTGAAGTTCCAGCATGTCCGGCACTGCAGCACTCAGTGGTGGCGTGACTTCATTCAGGCCGCGGTAGTCCACTGTTAGCCTCCACTCGCCATTAGACTTTCGTACTGGCCATATAGGACTATTAAAGGGTGAGCGAGTCTTGCTGATTACTCCCTGACTCTCCAGTCGGTGAACCAACTCATGGATGGGAATCAGGGAGTCTCGGTTGATGCGATATTGCCGTCGGTGCACCGTTGTAGTAGCAATTGGTACCTGTTGTTCTTCAACCTTCAGCAATCCTACAACAGAAGGGTCTTCTGAAAGGCCAGGCAAGGTAGACAGCTGCCTAATCTTTTCTGTGCTCAAAGCAGCTATGCCAAAAGCCCACCGGTATCCTTTTGGATCCTTGAAGTACCCTCTCTTGAGATAGTCTATGCCAAGGATACATGGAGCCTCTGGGCCAGTCACAATGGGATGCTTTTGCCACTCATTCCCAGTTAGACTCACTTCAGCTTCCAGTACAGATAGTTGTTGGGATCCCCCTGTCACTCCGGAGATACAGGTGAGTTCTGTCCCTTGGTAGCCTGATGGCATTATGGTACATTGTGCGCCAGTGTCCACTAAAGCTTTGTATTCTTGTGGTTCTGATGTTCCAGGCCATCGGATCCACACAGTCCAATAAATCCGGTTATCCCTCTCCTCTACCTGGCCAGAGGCAGGGCCCCTCTAGTCCTGGCTGGAGCGTCTGCCACTTAATTCTTGCAAATGAGAGGTAGAGGTCTCTTCATCAGGGTCAAGAATAACATCAGCTCTTCTACTGCCTCTGGGGTACTGCCCCATGGAAACTGGAGCAGCATTTCTCTTAGGAACCCCTCTTCTTGCTGCTGTATTTCCTTTCAGTTCACGTACCCGAGCAGCTAGGGTTGAAGTAGGTACACCATCCCATTTCCTCATATCTTCCCCATGGTCACGCAGAAAAAACCACAAGGTGCCACGTGGTGTACGTCTTGGGTACTCTCTCTCTTGAGCGCGCGAATGCTGATTCTTAGTGGCTGAAGTATCACTCTGTCTAAATGAGGGGGAATATACTCGTTCCACTCGTTCCACGAGCTTGTCAAGTCCTTTAGACAGTTTCTCCACAGCTGAGACACTGGACTGTAGCGGAGCAGAGAGATTGTCTTCATATTTTTGAAGCTGGCAGGACATATCATACAATGTTGGTCCCATCCCCTCATCCCAGTTAATTGATGCCAGGGTACTGGCATGTGCTGGTGGTGCACTCCGCACAAATCTACGCCACATGGATGTTGTGCACTGGACTTCATCGGGGTCTTGAGGTGTCTGGGCATTGTCCAAATCACTATAAATCATCTCCCGCACAGCTAATTCCCGCAGATGCTGGAGACCTTTATCTATAGTGGTCCACTTGCCTATGTGATATACAATATCTTCCTTATGGGGATATCTTTCTCTCACAGCCACCAGGAGTCGTCTCCAGAGGCTGAGGGCCTGTGCTCCTCTCCCGATTACTTTGTCGATTACCCTTTCTCTAGAGAGGGATCCGAGCTGCTTGGCTTCATTGCCTTCTAATTGTAGGCTATTGGCCCCAGCATCCCAGCATCGAAGCAGCCAAGTGAGGATGTGTTCACCTGGGCGTCGACCATAATCCTTTCGTATTTCTCGCATCTCACTCAGGGATAAGGATCGAGTGATTTCTGATTCCTTTATGATTTCTGTCTCGTCTTCCTGCTGTTTTTGTGATGGCCCTGCTTTAGAGGTGCCTGCCATTTCCCCTTCTTCCTCCTCCTTAGGAGAGCCTTCTTCCCTTACTAAACGAGCTGACCTCCGTTTCCATTTTTTTGACTTGACTATGGGGGCGACTGATACCATAGTTGGTTGGTCTTTTGGGTCAGCCACATCGTGTGTTACTTGGTCATCATATTCAGAGACTTCCTCCCTCTCTTCAAGTTGCTGGATGATGTTAAACAGTGTTTGATAGGAATAAGCCAGGACCCAGCACAATGCTGCAAGCTGTCGTTCTCCGGCATTATCAGGGTCAGGACATACAACTCTCAAACATTCTACTAATTTTTTAGGATTTAGCACTTGCTCAGGGGTGAAGTTCAAAACTATTGGAGGAGACACTCGTGACAGGTATCTGCTAACATCATCCCACACACCTTGCCACTCACCACAAGACTGTTTCGGGACAGATTCCCAAGTAAGTTTTCTAAACAATCGACTAATCTTAGAGAGAAAATGAAACTGGTTGTTCAGAATTAGAAATAGCAATACATGGGTTACAGATGGATCTTCAAAATACTCCCAAATGGTTGTAATTAGCCCACTGTGAAAGGAGGGAAAGGTACCATTCTTAATATTATTAATAAACTGGTGTCCAGATGAGAAAAGGAAGGCAGTGTAGTTCTGAATATTCTCTGAAAGATAGTTTCCATGGGACCCAAATGATAACAGTGCAGAGCCTGAATTCCAGATTAAAACCAAGGTCAGTGCTTAGCAGCACAGCGAATTAAAAAAAGTGAACACAGATTGTAGCACTTTGTCGGAACGGATATATAGGAGAAAGGAGAATATGACACGGATTGCATGACATAGGAACAAAGCTATTATTATTAACAGGGCAATGTACATGGTTACTAGCAAGCAAGCGTGTTAGTTATATGCGTTTAATCAATTCTATTGTTATCTCAACCCTTCGAGCCCCACGTTGGGCGCCAAAAAGGACTGTGGTGGTTTTACCATGCTGGGCAGCTAAACCCCACAACCGCTCTCTCACTCCCCCTCCTTTAGATGAGGAGGGGGAGAAGTAAAGCAAAGAACAACTCACGGGTTGAGATAAGGATAATTTAATTAAAGGGAAATAATTATAATAATTAAATAAAGACTACCATGAACTAACAATTTAACTAAGGGGAAAATAAAAAGGGAAAGGGGAAAGGGAGGGGAAAAAAGGAAAATAAAAAGAAGGGAGGAAAACAAACAAACAAAATAAATGAAGGCTATATGGAAGTGCAGAGGAAAGAAATTACTCTCTACTTCCCACAAATGAGCGATGATTGACCACGTCCTTGAAGCAAGGCCTCAACGCATGCAGCCGGTGTTCGAGAGGAGGACCGACGTCTTCTCAACGAGAGCCCACCCCTCCCCTCTTCTTCCTGTTTCCACCTTTTATTGCTGAGTGTGACATCACATGGTATGGAATATCCCTTTGATTGGTTTAGGCCAGCTGCCCTAGTGATGTTTCTCTCCTCACCTTTTGCCCACCCCCTAAGAGGGTTAGAGAAAGGCCTAATACTGTGCCACTGCTGCTCAGCAGCAGACACAACACTGGTGTGATAACACTGCTGTTCCAGCTACAACTGCAGAGTACGGCACTGTATGGGCTGCTGCTGGGAGAGTTAACATTCCAGCCAGACCCAATACAGTGCCGTCTGGGCTCTATCGGCCATGCTAGCGTTCCCGGTCTGGGTGACAGATGGGGGGCAGAGGGTTCACTCACCAATAAACCCTAAGGATGTACAAGTGATTGTTAAAGCCATTGAGGATATAGGGCTTCATTCTGCAATGGTCTTCACCCTCATACATGGTGTTTTCAGGGGAGACGACATGCTCCCGTTTGATATAAAACAAACTTGTCGACTGATCTTTGACGGGGGGGATGATCGTTTTTAAACAAGAATAGGAGGACAACTGTATGAGACTACTGGCCCAAGTAACTGGGGCGGATCACCCACTGTATGGCTCTAGCCTGCAGCGGCTAATGGGTATGGACCCAACAGTGATCACCCCCCAGGAGCAAGCCCAGGGCCTGTGGGCCCATGAAGTTATGGCAACTCGTGCGGCCAGAGACGCTCCAAACAGCCAACACTCCAACTTCAGTGGAAAATGCAGCCTCAAGGAATGATCAACTCGCCTACTATTTGCCAGATCACAGTGTATTGGGCGCTGGCACCAGTTCAGCGCATTGACCCAACCGCAACTCAGAATAAAACTAATGAAAACTGAGTTTCTGTTCACAGGAACTGATCATCGGACACCCCCGTAATCTGTATACCCCGGTGACATGAGAGGACAATAAGTCAGCAAGCGTCCTGTCTAAGCCTGAGAGTTCCACACTGGCAGAATCCAGACAACAGCGAAGGGGCCTCCGTGGGTGGGGGGCTGCGATGCCTTTGTGTGATCTTATCTTTGGACCTTGTATACTAAATAAGCTTGTGTTGTTTGTTAAAAGTTGGTTAGAGAAAGTTAACATTATGTTGGTAGAACACCAACAACTACTTTAAGAGTGTATTTACTCAGGGTTACCAGTTACCTCCTAGTTTTCTCCTGGTTATTGTGCCTTTATGTTTTTTAGTTAAGTTATGATGTCTACGTCTTAAGATTGTTATATTTTAGCTAATTTGGTTGTGCATAGGGAGGGGGGAAATGTGGGTAGTTAAGGTCTGGCGGTTGGAAGATGTTGTGCTGTACGGAAAGGTGGAGCCCCTCCCTTGATGGACAGTAGTGTGTGGTCTGTGATGTAAGCAAGCGGAAGTGACGCTATGGGCCTCGGGTATATAACCCCATGTGACTCGCCAATAAATGCCATTTGCCATCCACCACATTGGTGTCTGTGAGCCGATGGACCGAGCGGCCTGGGGTTGGTCGCTGTGCTGTTCCTGAACCAGGTCGCCACTGCCCCCTGAAGGCAACACCTGAAGCCCCAGTGTCTGGTGAAAGATTTGCTTGGATAAAAAGTCAAGTTGCAGCGCAGTCATTTTCAGTCTCTTCTTATTCACAAAGTTGAAAATGATTAATTTTTAGGGAATGGATTTCAACTCTGTGTTTATATGTATTACTCTGTAAAGGCAAGTTTTAACATGTGGTTAAAAAAATGACAAGTGGTTGTGAATGACATAGCTAAAGTACAGCAATATGCTTAGACAGGCTTTTTAAAATTCTGTCCACTTTGTTGTGATTTAGACTACCTCTTTAATTACTTTTTACGGCTGGCTGCTTAGAATTGTACATTGTTTATAGACCTATTTCCATACAGGTCTTGTCATATGATCCAGTTTTAAGGGGAACTAAATAATTTTTTGTTCTCTCATTCCAGTCCAAGCTCAACAGCAGCAGCCAGCATGAAAACAAGCACCTGTCAATGAGAACTTCCTCTTGGGACAGAAGTGTATTCCCCTGAGAACCTCCTCAGTATAGTAAACTATAACACTCATTATATATGGCCAGCAAAGTTTTTTCTGTGACTGCATGCACAAGAGCAGTGAAGACTTGACCTGTGAGGCTGCCTTGTCATGCTCCCTACCCTATTGTCACCTACAACAGGTGCACCTGCAGCAAGATTGTAAGCCTCCTTGAAAATAAGTGAGAGTCTGGCCTTCTGGGCTGCTCAAATCCTCTATTTGAACACATACATATGTACACAGAGCAAAGAAGATATTGCATCTCTGATGGGGGGAAAAAAAAAAAGTTTTCCCAGATTTTAAAAGAAAACATGGTTATTGTTGCCTGCCAAGGCCATGTGATTAAGTATAAAAGGGAGTAACTTGCTGTTGTGGAAAGTTCTGGTTCTCTACTACTCTACTAAGCTTAGCTTAATGATATACAACATTAACAGTAGCTTTTAAAGTAGCACTTAAAGCAATAGCAATTGATGGACTTGGTGCCAACTAAGAGGATGTGAGGGTTCTACTTAAAGCAAAGATAATTTCTGTCCATCTTTCTCCTGTTAAAGGGTACTAATTTCTGTCCATCTTTCTCTTGTTAAAGGGTACTCTTTAGCTCTTTTTTCATATGTAGTTTCTGTTGTTTCCAGAAAAGTTTTATATGTGATTAGCTCATAACAGATCTCCTGTGTAACTGTTGTCCTTTTAGTTCTTTCTTTGCTCCTTAGAGATGGCAGTCATTTCCCTGCCACCATGTTTGTATTGGGCTGAGTAATCCCATGAGATTTTATCTCTGCTCATTCAGCAGTTCCTCTTTCTGAGAGCTCCCCCAGTTCCTTCCCAAGTCCTGAAGGCCTTCTCTGCATTTTGGGCACAAATGCAGAGAAGACCTTCAGCACTCTTGATCATGGATAACCATAAGTAAACCACACTCCAAATATTTGATTTTTATTCAAATATAAGCTAATGGGAGGTCAGAAATGGTACCACTTATAATCTTTGCAAATAACAACAAATTGTTGGCAAAGCCTAGAAGAGAACTGAAAACTGAGGAAATAAGAAGAAAGTCCCTGGCAGCCAAATGAGTAGGCTGGTTCATACTGAAAGAGGAAAAGATTTATTGTTTCTTCTTTCTTTGCTTGTGTGCTCATGATCTCTTAAAGGGGGCACTGACTTGTTTAGGTGAGCTGTGGACATACTCGCCATTCTGCTCTTTCTGCTAGGGGGTTGATAATCTTGGCTCCCAGCAGGTTGAAAAACTGTAGGCAGTAACAGCTTAAACATTTTTCAGGTAAGATTTCCACACATTATTCAGACCTTTTACACAAACATAGTGTTTGCTTGAGGTCTGTGCAATATGGACCATTTTCATGCCACCTTAGTAGTATACAGGGACATGAGTGGATTTTTTTTGTTGTTGTTGTCCTACAGTTACTGTGTGAAGTTCTTTGAGAAACTTGAGTATTGAACTGATGTGAAATATTATTACTTATTTAACATACAGAATGTGCAAAAGTAAAATTTCATTCTGTTTATAGCTTCCCATCCTGCACAATGATCAGCAATACCTTAGCTGATATCTTTAACACAATGTTTAGTTAGGCACACATTTAAAAATAGATAGATAAATAAATAAAAATGAGTTCTTTGTTTACAGAGCTTTGCAAAAGCCATGAGATAATACCCAAATACCTGTTTCTGAAACTTCACATTCCCAGCTTCATCCTTTTTGATGACTTTTGAAGTTCATAACTTTTTCCTTTTCATATCTGGTTTCTCTCAGTCCCATATTTTCCCTTCCAGGTATTCCAAAAAAGGAATATCCCCAGCAAGACATTTCCTCAAACACCCTGCTAAATAATCTTCAATACCACTTTTTATTATTTTGCATTCCCTTAAGCTTACTATAATCTTAGTGTTCACCACTTGTGAAGGAAGGGAAAGGGGAAAAGGGAAAATAAAAAGAAGGGAGGAAAACAAACAAACAAAATAAATGAAGGCTATATGGAAGTGCAGAGGAAAGAAATTACTCTCTACTTCCCACAAATGAGCGATGATTGACCACGTCCTTGAAGCAAGGCCTCAACGCACGTAGCCGGTGTTCAAGAGGAGGACCGATGTCTTCTCAACGAGAGCCCACCCCTCCCCTCTTCTTCCTGTTTCCACCTTTTATTGCTGAGTGTGACATCACATGGTATGGAATATCCCTTTGATCGGTTTAGGTCAGCTGCCCTAGTGATGTTTCTCTCCTCACTTTTTGCCCATCCCCTAGGAGTGTTAGAGAGAGGCCCAATACTGTGCCAGTGCTGCTCAGCAGTAGACACAACACTGGTGTGATAACACTGCTGTTCCAGCTACAAGTACAGAGTACGGCACTGTATGGGCTGCTGCCGGGAAAGTTAACATTCCAGCCAGACCCAGTACACCACTTCCTGAGCCAACAATGCACTTTGTTACTAAACTTGTCTCTCTGATACATATTCACCCTATGTTCTCTGGCATTCCAACAATGAAAATTCTGTGTTCTTCTGCTCTGAATTCAATGGAATCCTGTTTCCTGTGGCTGTTCTTGTCTGTTCTTGAATGAAAGAAAGATGAGAAGCCAGTAATTTAGTAACCACAATCAAAAGATATAGGAGATCAAATATTTGCTGCATAAAAAGAATATGGCATAATGCAATTAGAGTAGGCTAGATGTTTTGTTCTTCAACTATTCTTATTATGTCTTGACTTGTCAGATAAGACCAGGCTCCTCAAAATTCCTAGCATGTTTGCTTACTCAACAAAATTACCATAAAAATGCTTTGGGGTTGTGCTCCACTTAAAGAGGGTGAAATACATTAATCAAACTATATCCAAAGAAATGGTGCACCATCCAAAGAAGACTAATTACTTAAAAGCTTATTTTAGGTTTCAAAAACATTCATGGGATGTCTTCTCTAAACGTGTCCTGGTTTTGGCTAGTATAGAGTTAATTTTCCTCCTAGTAGCTGGTATGGTGCTGTGTTTTGGATTTAGGATGAGGATAATGTTCAAAACACCCTGATGTTTTAATTGTTGCAGAGCAGTGCTTACATAAGGATTTTTCGGCTTCCCACACTGTCCTGCCAGCGGGCAGGCTGGGGGTGCAGCAGGAGCTGGGAGGGGACAGAGCCAGGATACCTGGCCCAGGCTGGCCAAAGTGGTATTCCATACCATATGGTGTCATGCTGAACAATATATAGGGGTGGCTGGCCAGGGTGGTGTGGTGGTTTTACTCGTGTGGGCAGCAGAGTTCCACCTCGGCCGCTCTCTCACTCCCCCCTCCTCAAAGAGGAAGGCAGAGAAAATACAACACAAAGAGCTCAAGGTTTGAGATAAGGATGATTTAATTAAAGGGAAAAGGGAGAGGAAAAAAAAGAAAAGAAAAAGAACAAAGGCCACTTGGAAGCACAGAGAGAAAGGAAAGAAAAAAAAAAGGTACTCTACTTCCCATCAACAAGCGATGTTCGGCCATGTCCTGGAAAACAGGCCCTCAAAACGCGTAACAGTTGTTCGGGAGGACAGCCCCCTCCCCCACAAGAGCCCCCCTTTTTATTGCTGAGTGTGACATCATGTGGTATGGAATATCCCTTTGGTTGGTTTAGGTCAGCTGCCCTGGTGATATCCCCTCCCCATCACTTGCCCACCCCCAGCTTGCTGGCTCTTGGGGGCTTGGAGGGAGTAACCTGTGTGATGGCCTCAGTGGTCCACCCCTCAATCACGAGCCCATCTGTATGTGGCATCCCTCCCCAGATGTCCTGATGTTTCATGGGCCCATCGAGCTACAAACAGCTCACCCTTACATCCCCAGTCCAGGTCCACCTGATCCACTTCAATTTTCAAAGCTCGATCCACTTCTTCGTTGTTCTGATGTTCTTCAGTAGCGCAATTCTTGGGCATGTGGGCATCTACATGACGTACTTTTACATCCAGTTTTTCTACCCAGGCAGCAATATCTTGCCACAGGGTAGCAGCCCAGATAGGTTTACCTCTGCGCTGCCAGTTTCTCTATTTCCATTGCTGCAGCCACCCCCACAGAGCATTTGCCACCATCCATGAGTCAGTGTAGAGATACAATATTGGCCATTTTTCTTTTTCAGCAAGCTCTAGGGCCAGTTGTATGGCTTTCACTTCTGCATACTGACTCGACTCACCTTCCCCTTCCATGGCCTCCACAGCTCGTCGTGTGGGACTCCACACAGCAGCTTTCCATTTCCGATGGCTCCCGGCAGGATCTGTCAGTAAACAACATGTACTGCTTTCTGTCTTCTGGCAACTCATTGTATGGTGGTGCTTCTTCAGCACGAGTTACCTCTTCTGTCGACACTCCGAAATCCCTGCCCTCTGGCCAGTCCATGATCTCTTCCAGGATTCCTGGACAGCTGGGTTTCCCCATTTGAGCCCAGTGTATAATTAATGCTACCCACTTACTCCACATAGTGTTGGTTGCATGGTGTGTAGTGGGGATTTTCCCTTTGAACATCCAATGTAACACAGGTAGCCGTGGGGCCAAGAGGAGTTGTACTTCTGTACCAACAACTTCTGAAGCAGTTCGAATCCCCTCATATGCTGTTAATATTTCCTTTTCAGTTGGGGTGTAATTGGCTTCTGATCCTCGATAGCCTCAACTCCAGAATCCAAGAGGTTGGCCTTGAGTTTCCCCTCCCCATCACTTGCCCACCCCCAGCTTGCTGGCTCTTGGGGGCTTGGAGGGTGTCCTGATGCTGTGCCAGCATTATGCAGCAATAGACACAACACTGAAGTGATACCAGTGCTGTGCTAGCTACCAGTGCAGAGCACAGCACTGTGTGGGCTGCTGCAGGGAAAGTTAACTCCTTCCCAGACAGACTCAGCACAGGTGGGGGGACCACTGCTCAGGGACGGGCTGGGCATTGGTCAGTGGGTGGTGAGCAATTGCATTGTGCATAATTAGTAGTAGTAGTACTGTTATCATTATTATTATTATTTTCCTTTCTTTTCTGTTCTAATAAACTGTCTTCATCTCAATCCACAGGCTTTCATTTTTTTTGTAATTCTCTCCCCCATCCCAGAGAGGGACGGGGGAGGGTGAGCTTAGTGTGCTTGTGTGGTGCTTAGCTGCTGTCCAGGTTAAACCACAACACAATTTCATTCAGTGCCCTCCGATAGTTATTTGTCAACCATGAAAAAAATATATATATTATTTACTATATACTTTCCCCATGGAACATTCATGGTTTTATGAACATTAGTCACAAGCCAGCATCTACCCTGTTTGTCTCATTTTAAAACTGTTAAGACCACAGCATCTCCTCAAATAGAATTCTCTACTTTTTGTACTGTTCTTCTATACTCTTCTGAGACTAATTTCAAATGTAGACAATCAATAGATTTATAGCACTAATATATATATATTATTTTTCCTAGTAATTTCTAGTATTTTATTGACATTTTATACTACTTCTGAACATAAGGTGATATTGTCAGTGATGTTCAATGGTGACTGCAATATAATTTTCCTGTGTAGTAATTTATCTTTGTGCTTATGCTATGCACACTTTTTTTTTACTTCATCTGCATATACTTTGAATTTATCAACAAAAAAGAGTGGTTAGCTTGGCACATGAAAATTTCTGATTGTGGGGGGTAGACCTAGCCAAAATACTTCTCAATGAAAAGTCATTTATCATAACATTAAATTGCATAAAGAGCTAATTAAGCTGTTCAGTGAAATTACACTCTGACAGATGCTTACCTGTTCATACAAAAGTCACCCAAATTCTTAAGAAATAGCTCAACATCTTACATATTTTCCCTTAAACAGCAGTCCTGTCTTGGTTTTGTTTGTTTGCTTGTTTTTTAATAATGCTGCAGTCATAACTAAATCTGAATGAGCTCAAGAGGAAGCAACTGATGGGCAAATTACCTTTTGTAGAATAAAAATAGTGTTCAACATTTTACTTTAGAATCATGTCTCAGCTTTCTTTCACCAGGAAGTAAAATTTGGCAGCATAATATGATGCTCTATTTAAAATAAATACAATCTGTGGACAGGTCTGAAAGCGAGAACGACAAACGTTCATTTTTACTAAGGTGTTTATTTATTTCCTTTTGTGTTAACCTGAAATTCCTTTTTTCATATTGAAACCCAACAAACTCAGAAAGGAATACCATCACCGTACCAAAGTAATTCTCCTTGCTTCATGGCTTAAACTAATCTTTAAGTCCTTGGAGTTAAGTACTCCTCACAGCTATTGCTGTCAGAATCACCTCATGCAGGTACCATCTTCTCCCTTCCTCTGAAATACTTGTTGCTTTGGTCATGCTTGAAGACAAAACCCTGTGAAGAATAATCACTATGCTCTTTAGTATTCTTTATATTTTATATACGTGTTATATATACTTATATTCATTATATATTATATATATATAATAAATATTATATATAAAATGTGTATAAATATAAAGTATGTATATAAAATAATCACAGAATCACAGAATCACAGAATTTCTAGGTTGGAAGAGACCTCAAGATCATCGAGTCCAACCTCTAACCTAACACTAACAGTCCCCACTAAACCATATCCCTAAGCTCTACATCTAAACGTCTTTTAAAGACCTCCAGGGATGGTGACTCCACCACCTCCCTGGGCAGCCTGTTCCAGTGCCTAACAACCCTTTTGGTAAAGAAGTTCTTCCTAACATCTAACCTAAAACTCCCCTGGCGCAACTTTAGCCCATTCCCCCTCGTCCTGTCACCAGGCACGTGGGAGAATAGAAAAATCCCCACCTCACTACAGCCTCCTTTAAGGTACCTGTAGAGAGCAATAAGGTCGCCCAAAAGCCTCCTTTTCTCCAGGCTGAACAAACCCAGCTCCTTCAGCCGCTCCTCATAAGACACGTTCTCCAGACCCCTCACCAGCTTCGTTGCCCTTCTCTGGACTCGCTCAAGCACCTCAATGTCCTTCTTGTAGCGAGGGGCCCAAAACTGAACACAGTACTCGAGGTGCGGCCTCACCAGAGCCGAGTACAGGGGGACGATCACTTCCCTAGCCCTGCTGGCCACACTGCTTCTTATACAAGCCAGGATGCTGTTGGCCTTCTTGGCCACCTGAGCACACTGCTGGCTCATATTCAGCCGACTATCCACCAATACTCCCAGGTCCTTCTCTGCCTGGCAGCTCTCCAACCACTCATCTCCCAGCCTGTAGCTCTTCTTGGGGTTATTGCGCCCCAGGTGCAGGACCCGGCACTTGGCCTTGTTAAACTTTATGCAGTTGACCTCAGCCCATCGGTGCAGCCGACAATTAGTGGAATCATATCTAAACATTCAAATCAGTGCAAGCAACTGCAATGTGTTAGGAGACAAAACTGATGACTACTGTGAGTTACAGTAGGCTGTTCCCACCTCAACCACATTCTAGGCTTTCTGTAAGGATTTCCTATTTGTTTTCTTGGGAATGAGTTCAATATCTATAGTTCATTTCTTAAACATTAAAAACTATACCTAAACAAGATACACAGATCAAATAGCATTTTCCTAATAAGGGATATCCAGCATTTCTAAGAAGATGTCTATCTTGATTGAGAAGTTCAAACTTGTCTATTTAAAATATGTTTATCTGAGTCAGTTCTTGAGTCAATCTATAACTAAATCTTTCCCAGACCTCAACAAGGGTACAAATGTATAGGCTGGAATATATCTGATCAAATTTAAGCACTGACAATTAAATTTGCCACTTAATTTTATGCATTCACAGTGTTGATCTGTATACTGGAGGTAGTTACTGTAGTGTCACTTGGTAGAGATTTAATTTGTGTAGGTTTAGGCAGTACACCTGCCTGTGCAGACATCTATTTTAGCATGAGTTGAATCATGCCCTCTGTTCCACTGACTAGAAAGGCAGCTAAAGATAGTTGGCTAGTGAAGTGATAGATACCTGCCTTGTGTGAGAAACTAAGTTGTGTTTTTGCAGTAGAACATGTTTTTGAAGTAGAGTGTGTTTTTGCTGTAGAAAGCTAACCTGTATTCAAAGGTAGTTGTGTAGTCATAATAAGGAGAAATGCTAAGTAGATAAGAGGACAGTAGAAGGCCTTACTATTCCAAAATAAGGTAGAAGCTTGAGAAAAACAGGATGAGCAGTGTGAGAACAGTAAAACAAAGGTCACAAGTTCTCAAAACATAATAAAGGAGGAAAAAAAAAAAAAGGAAAAAGGAGAAATTAAAGGCTTGATCAAAAAAAAACAGTACATATATAGTATAGAGGAGTGTCGAGTAGCTTGTGAACCTGTAGTACTCAGCCAATGCGGAAAGAAGGGAGGTGATCAGGTGTTGGGTAATAGGGAATAAAAGGTTATGATATGTTTACCATAATGTGCTCCTAATTGGCAGGACGCCCGCCATTGCAATTGCGAATAAAATAGCTTCACAGAAGGTCCCGTCTGAAGAAAATTATTGAGATTTTTCTCACACTTGTAGATAGCCTCATTTAATCACATGGATTCTACTTCTGCATTACAGTTATCACCCCTACAGCCAGTGGAGAGAAATAGACTTTAAATTCCATTCATCAAATCCTAAAATAGACATTAAAAGTAGGTTAGATGGCATTAAAAAGACCTGTTTCTCTTGGTTGACTGAAAAGGAGCCTGAAGAAAATTGTAAATATCAACCACTTAGACATCTAAGACTGAAAGAAATGTCTTTTCTGGTAGAGCAGTGCTAGGGTAGCTCAGCAGTTTCTTGCTCTGAAGGCAATGTGGAGCTGCCTGTCAGAGCCAGTGCTCAGTCCTGCTCCCTGCTCAGACAATCTCAGTGCTGGAACCTAACAGACCTCAGTAATACCAAATGGCACTAGATTCAAGTTTAGGAATGATGTGAAAATAAAATTTCATGAGACAAAGTCCTACTTATTTTTTCATTACCTCAGAAGAGATTTGGCATACCTTACCTGATTAGGTCTTGCTTTGAGTTAATAGTTTGAATTCCAGAAGTGCTTCATAACCTGTGTTCTCCCATGAATATAATCTTTCTTTGAGTGTATGTTCCTGAAAAAATTTGCTTTTTCTAGAGTATGTTTTCCAGAAAAGACTAGATGATTGCACACCATTTTTCATTGGCTTTATTAATTAGGTTAAGGAGCTCAGAAATATAGCTTTTTTCCTTCTCTGGAGCATTGTCGTGGTTTAACTCGGCCGGCAGCTAAACACCACACAGCCGTTCCCTCCCCCTCCCCTCTCCCTCTCTGGGATGGGGGAGAGAAACGGGAAAGTGAAGCCCGTGAGTTCAGATAAAGACAGTTTAATAAGACAGGAAAAAAATAATAACAATAATAATAATGACAATAATAATAATAATTACAATGATGATAATAGTACTAATAATGTGTACAAACAAGTGATGCACAATGCAATTGCTCACCACCCACTGACGGGATGCCCAGCCTAACCCCGAGCGGTCCGGCCCCCCTCCCCTGGCTAGCCACCCCTATATATTTCCTAGCATGACGTCAGATGGGATGGAATACCCCTTTGGCCACTTTGGGTCACCTGTCCTGGGTCTGTCCCCTCCCAGCTCCTGCTGCACCCCCAGCCTGCCCATTGGCAGGACAGAGCAAGAAGCTGAAATGTCCTTGGCTTGATGTAAACACTGCTCTGCAACAATTAAAACATTGGGGTGTTATCAGCACTCTTCTCATCCTAAGCCAAAACATAGCATTCTACCAGCTACTAGGAAGAAAATTAAATCTGTCCTAACTGAAACCAGGACATCTATCCACCCCTTATTCCATACCATTTATGTCATGCTCAGGTTGCACTCTTTCCCATACATTCTAATTAATCACCATTTTCATCTAGGGTATATAGTAGTCATGGTATTGATGACGTACAGTATTATATAGTAATTAACATGATACAATTCAATTCATGGGCTATTCTCACCCAGTATTAAATCCCCTTGAGGCACACACTGGACCTCTCCGGTCTTTTGCATTACCCGCCAAGTGTATTCAGGTCCCTGAGCAAAAGCAATTCCACAAATGGGTTTGCCTTTTCCTGAGGCAGGAGTAGCCCAGACTGTTTTACCCAGCATATTTCTTATGTGTACTACAGGAACTTTATCCCCTTCTACAGTATGTAACAGGTTTGATTGGGCAGGTCCAGCTCGGTTGGCAGATCCCCTAGTATTGACTAACCAGGTAGTCATTGCCAAATGCATGTCCCAATTTTTGAATGTCCCAGCGCCCATTGCTTTCAATGTAGTCTTTAACAGTCCATTGTATCGTTCAACTTTCCCGGACGCTGGTGCATGATAGGGGATGTGATACACCCACTCAATACCATGCTCTTTGGCCCAAGTGTCTATAAGGTTGTTTCGGAAATGAGTCCCATTGTCTGACTCTATTCTTTCTGGGGTACCATGTCGCCATAGGACTTGCTTTTCAAGGCCCAGGATAGTGTTCCGGGCGGTGGCATGAGGCACAGGATATGTTTCCAGCCATCCGGTGGTTGCTTCCACCATTGTAAGTACATGGTTCTTGCCATTGCGAGTTTGAGGGAGTGTGAGGTAATCAATCTGCCAGGCCTCTCCATATTTATATTTCAGCCATCGTCCTCCATACCAAAGAGGCTTTGACCGTTTGGCTTGCTTGATTGCAGCACATGTTTCACAGTCATGAATAACCTGTGCTATAGCGTCCATGGTCAGGTCCACCCCTTGATCACGAGCCCATCTGTATGTTGCATCTCTACCTTGATGGCCCGAGGTGTCATGGGCCCATCAGGCTATAAATAATTCACCTTTATGCTGCCAATCCAGGTCCACCTGAGCTACTTCAATCTTAGCAGCCTGATCCACCTGCTGGTTGTTTTGATGTTCTTCAGTAGCCTGATTCTTGGGCACATGAGCATCTACGTGGCGTACCTTTACAGCCAGGTTCTCTACCCGAGCAGCAATATCTTGCCACAATGCAGCAGCCCAGATGGGTTTGCCCCTACACTGCCAGTTGTTTGGCTTCCATTGCTGTAACCACCACCACAGGGCATTTGCTACCATCCATGAATCAGTGTAGAGATAGAGAACTGGCCACTTTTCTCGTTCAGCAATATCTAAAGCCAGCTGAATGGCCTTCACTTCTGCAAACTGACTCGATCCACCTTCTCCCTCAGCAGCTTCTGCAACTCGTCGTGTAGGACTCCATACAGCAGCCTTCCATCTCCGATGCTTCCCCACAATACAACAGGACCCATCAGTGAACAGGGCATATTTCTTCTCATTCTCTGGTAACTGGTTGTACAGTGGGGCTTCTTCAGCACGATCCACCTCCTCCTCTGATGATATCCCAAAGTATTTGCCTTCTGGCCAGTCCATAATCACTTCCAAGATTCCTGGGCGACTGGGGTTTCCTATTCGAGCCCGCTGAGTAATCAGTGCAACCCACTTGCTCCATGTAGCATCAGTTGCATGATGTGTAGAGGGGACCCTTCCTTTGAACATCCACCTTAGTACCGGCAGTCGGGGTGCCAGGAGGAGCTGCACTTCAGTAGCGACCACCTCCAAAGCAGATCGAACTCCTTCTTATGCTGCCAATATCTCCTTTTCAGTTGGAGTGTAGCAGGCCTCAGATCCTTTGTATCCCCAACTCCAAAACCCCAGGGGTCGGCCTGGAGTTTCCCCAGGTTCTTTCTGCCAGAGGCTCCAGGTGGGGCCGTTCTCCCCGGCTGCAGTGTAGAGCACATTCTTTACATCTGGTCCTGTTCGAACTGGCCCAAGGGCTACTGCATGGACTATTTCCTGCTTGATTTGTTCAAAGGCTTGTTGTTTCTCAGGGTCCCATTCAAACTCATTCTTCTTACGGGTTACTTGGTAGAGCGGGTTTACAATCAGACTGTAATTTGGAATGTGCATTCTCCAAAACCCCGTAACACCTAGGAAAGTTTGTGTTTCTTTTTTGCTAGTTGGTGGAGACATAGCTGTTATTTTGTTGATCACATCCATTGGGATTTGACGACGTCCATCTTGCCATTTTATTCCTAAAAACTGGATCTCTCGTGCAGGTCCTTTGACTTTATTTTGTTTTATGGCAAAACCGGCTTTCAGAAGGATTTGGACTATTGTCTTCCCTTTCTCAAAAACTTCCTCTGCTGTGTCACCCCACACAGTAATGTCATCGATGTACTGCAGGTGTTCAGGAGCTTCCCCCTGCTCCAGCGCAGACTGGATCAGTCCATGGCAAATGGTAGGGCTGTGTTTCCACCCCTTTGGCAGTCAATTCCAGGTGTATTGGACACCCCTCCAAGTGAAAGCAAACTGTGGCCTGCACTCTGCTGCTAGAGGGATGGAGAAAAATGCATTAGCGATATCAATTGTGGCGTACCACTTGGCTGCCTTTGACTCAAGTTCATACTGAAGTTCCAGCATGTCCGGCACTGCAGCACTCAGCAGTGGTGTGACTTCGTTCAGGCCACGATAGTCCACTGTTAGTCTCCACTCACCATTAGACTTTCACACTGGCCATATAGGACTATTAAAAAGTGAATGAGTGTTGCTGATCTCTCCTTAGTCTCCAGTTAACAAATTAGCTTATGGATGGGAATCAGGGAGTCTCAGTTGATTAGATATTGCCACCGGTGCACAGTTGTGGTAGCGATTGGCGCTTGCTGTTCTTCGACCCTCAGCAACCCCACAACAGAAGGGTCCTTTGAGAGACCAGGCAAGGTAGACAGCTGTTTAATGTCCTCTGTCTCTAGGCAGCTATGCCAAAAGCCCACTGGAACCCTTTTGAGTCCTTGAAATATCCTCTTCTGAGATAATCTATGCCAAGGATGCATGGAGCATCAGGGCCAGTCACAATACGGTGCTTTTGCCATTCATTCCTAGTCAGACTCACTTCAGCCTCCAGTACAGTTATCTGCTGGGATCTCCCCGTCACTCCATAAATACAGATGGGCTCTGGCCCTTTATTGCTTGATGGCATTAGAATACATTGTGCACTGGTGTCTACTAAAGCCTTATACTTCTGAGCGTCTGATGTGCCAGGCCATCGAATCCACACAGTCCAATAAACTCGATTGTCCCTTTCCTCCCCCTGGCTGGAGGCAGGGCCCCTCTAATCCTGGTCAGCATCTTCTTTGTTTCTGTGTTTGAAGGACTGTCTTCTGGAAGTTGGAGCAGCAAACTTTTCAGAGAATCCCTTTTTCCTGATTGTTTTCTTTTGCAGCTCACGTACCTGTGCCTCTGGGGTCGTGGTAGATTTTCCATCCCATTTTCTCATGTCCTCTCCATGGTCACGTAGATAAAACCACAGGGTGGCATGGGGTATGTACCCACCATATCGTCTTCCTTGTGCGGATGAACGCTTACCCCTGGTAGCTGAGACATTGCTTTGTAGAGGTGGGGAGGAAAATAATCTCTCTTCAAGTTGGTGGAACTTTACAGACAATTTCTCCCAAGTATTCTCTTTTAGTTGGTGGACACTAGTTTGTTCAGGTGGGGAGGAAGATAAATTCTCTTTAAGTTGGTGGAATTCTTCAGAAAGTTTCTCCACAGCTGAGATGCAGTCCTGTAGGGAAGAGGAGAGACTTTCTTCGTACTGCTGGAGTTGTTCAGCCACTTCATCCACTGTGGGTTCCTCATCTTCTTTCCAGGCCACTACGGCCAGTGAGCTGTCATATGATGATGGTGCACTCCGTACAAACTCCTTCCACATGGGTTGTTTACATTTGACTTCATCTGTATCTGTGGATGTTTGTCCAAGGTCATGAAGATCTACAAAAATATTGAGGAGGAAAAAATTCTTCACTTCAGGAATTCAGAAATGAAATTATACCGTGATCATGTTATTAGTTAAAGAAAACTTGAAACTGTATGTCACTGGTGAAAGGACTTTGTATGTTCCACCTTTGAAACCCAAGGGGAAAACACAAATAGCTCCTAATTTTGCTTTTGTTGTCATGAAGTAGGAGCTAGAGGCAATAGGAAGATGCTCATTTCCAAATGGAGATCAAGAAGACTAGAACAGGTCACAGAAATGGCAAGGACAACTATCAAGAGGAAAGAAAATCTTCACAAAGTTTCTCTTGAGCCTGGTTTCCCAGCCCCCTCCTTAGGACAGTCTCAAGAGATGTCCAAACTGCTCTCTGTGGGGATCTGTGTCGAAGGGGGTATTCAGAGAGAGCCTGGGACAGTACCCTCACCAGATAGACATTCACCTCCCCCATGGCCTTCCCACATGTTGCGACTTGAAGCAGAAAAGCTCCTTTCCATCCTTCCTGAGCCTTGCTGTGCTCTTTCTGCACAACCACCCCATATCTCCCTCTTCTACCACTCTGCCTATTCTCCCCACAGAAAGAAAGGGGAGCTCCTTCATCTGTGATGTATGGCATGAAAAATAACCTGCAAGCATTCAGAGAAGTGAACTTGTGTTCAGTTTCTCTCCTGGAAACGTGTTTTGTACTACAGAGGGCCCAAATACAAGGATAGTCCCTTCTTTGTTTTTGTACTCACTTTTAGGAAGCTGCAGACTATTGAAAAGGAAACCTGTAACATCAAGTCACAAATAATCTCTGAACAAAATATCACATGCATATAGGAGGCTGTTTATAGCCCGTCCCCTTTCCTAGAGCTGCTTTGTTTATCTGGGCCTAGATTCAAGTCCTTTGAGACACTGATTATTCCTGAGAGCAACCATCAAACCACATACATGGGTACAATACTCAAAATTCACACTCTGTTTCTTAATTAATTGACTAATTCAATCAGGAAGCAGCGAGACAACCAGGTGACTGGTGTAAATAATAGATGCAGTGTTTTGAGGTCTCAGCAATGAATGTCCTCCCTAGACTCTGTATGAGCTATTCGTTACTTCACAGGTTGTTTTCATTAAGGAATACATGTGAGAATGTTGTGTTTGGCTCATAAACATTTCACAAACTAAAAAGAGCAACCCACAACCAAATAAACTGTCCATCTTAAATGATTCACTCAGCTCTGTTATTTTCTATTAAAAACCCTTACAGAACTGGGACCATTCCTCTTTCGTATAAACAAACAGCTTGGTACATGGCTATTTGGTTTGATTTATTTAAATAATAAAGAAAACTTGAGAGAAAATTAGATAAAATAAGGAGATAAAGGAAAGTGTATCAGGTGATTTATAGTAACCATAATTATATGATTATGCTCAACAAACATCCATACATCTAGTGCAATATGTTTCACGAGAAGATCACTCCTAACACCCTGTTGAAGTGTCTCTGGCAGGCTGTGCTTCTCAGCCTGGATGTAGTGCTCCAGCAAATGATGACTGACATTTACATAGCACCTTTCACCTCCAGATCCCAAAGCACCTGACAGATTTTTCAATGTGATTACAGGCTATAGGCCAGATTCTGCTATCTGATGCATCAAGGTAGAGGGAAGGACCTTGCCATGGTAGTCTGGCTATAACCTCAGTTACATTACTGCAACTCTACTAAACCACTTTTTAATCAAAGGTCATTTTACCAGTCTCTGAAATTCCACCACTCTTACTACCTTTCACTTCTGCATGGCAAATACTTGGATTGTAAACAGTCCACCCACGGATACCTTGTGGCAAAGAAACAACAGTGGTTATACTCTTTTAAGGACTTCGGGTAATTAATAGTGATCTGCTCAAAAATAATCCAGCCTAAAGGCTTTAAAAATCATTGAGCAAAGCAATGGTTTATGATGGCTGGACCCTTACAATCCATGGGTCCAGTTTAATCTCAAAAGATACAGGTCTGGCTGGGATGTTAACTTTCCCTGCAGCAGCCCATACAGTGCTGTGCTCTGCACTTGTAGCTGGAACAGCAGTGTTATCACACCAGTGTTGTGTCTACTGCTGAGCAGCACTGGCACAGCATCAGGCCTCTCTCTAACCCTCCTAGGGGGTGGGCAAAAAGTGAGGAGAGAAACATCACTAGGGCAGCTGACCTAAACCAACCAAAGGGATATTCCATACCATGTGATGTCACACTCAGCAATAAAAGGTGGAAACAGGAAGAAGAGGGGAGGGGTGGGCTCTCGTTGAGAAGACGTCGGTCCTCCTCCTGAACACCGGCTATGTGTGTTGAGGCCCTGCTTCAAGGATGTGGTCAATCATCGCTCATTTGTGGGAAGTAGAGAGTAATTTCTTTCCTCTGCACTTCCACACAGCCTTTACTTGTTTTGTTTTGTTTCCCCTTTCCCCCTCCCTTTTCTCCCTTCCCTTTTTTCCCTTTAGTTAAATTGTTTAATTAATAATAATCCTTCCTTAATAATTATTTTTCCCTTTAATTAAATTATCCTTATCTCAACCTGTGAGTTGTTCTTTTCTTTACTTCTTCCCTTCCTCATCTAAGGAGGGGGAGTGAGAGAGCAGTTGTGGTAGAGTTCAGCTGCCTAGCATGGTAAAACCACCACAGGGCCCATAGCCCTGGAAATTGCCAAATGCTGCAAATCCCACCTCCACCAACAGATATGAAGGTTGTCAGAATCTTGTCCAACTCTGTTTTAGTATTAATAAATATTAACACCCTCTACACAGTACTTATGACTAGTGTTTCCCAGGATATATTGCACATACAATTGTGTCTTTATTTTTTTTTAATTGTTCATATGGCAGATACTCATTTAGAAGGTGTCTAAATCAGCTGGGAGAATTGCTCACACAGGTAATTTGAGATGCAACTACAGCATCGGATTTTGCTGCAGCATTTTTAAGCATGGAGCACATTTAGCAAGAATCTGAAAATACATCCATCAGCGAACTCCGGCGTATGGGGTTAGAAGAAGTAGATGATGATTTTGAGTTCCTGGGCTTCTATTTGTTGAAAACCTGCACAAAGAAAGTTGTAGAGATTAAGTTATGGGCATTACAAAACAAGAAATCCTGCTCATCCCACTGAACTTTGAAATTCATGCTCTTCTGTCTTGAACATAGCCTAATTTACTCTTTACACCTATACCAGCACAGACTATGCTTTTTATTACTAGAAATACTGTAGTGGGTTGCCCAAAAACTGACCTTACACATTAACTAGAAACCAGAAGTGTGAGACTGGTGTCAGGCCACCTCATGAAAACAAGCATCCGTCTAGCCATATGAAGATTGTATTTTAGGGAGTAAGATGCAACTAGAGATGTGAATGAGGGTACAATCATCTCACACAAGCATTTACAAGTATCAGTGACCAGGTTCTCTGTCCTTCAGCTCACTGGCTGCAACAATTCACCCACATCCTGGAGATGGATTGATAAAATAAATCTTCCTTTGTTGTTTTCTTCCACTTAAAATTACATCTGGGTGGGAAATATATCTGATTGCTTGTGTAAGATAAAATGTACAGCATAAGAAGAGAATGATGAATGAGACAGATCCATGTCTCTAACTGATCCAACAGAAAGGGTACCACTAGGTAGATATCCTCCAGGCTTGTTCTTGGAAGGAGTATTCAGTACAAGACCTTGTCAGGACTATATGAGTAAATACGTGCCTGCTAATATTCCACATGTACATTAACTATTGCTAATCACCACTGCTCTGCATGTGACAGAAATTGCTGTCTTCATTACTCTGATCACCAATAGATAAACAGTGCATCTGTAACCACACTTGCTTGCAATTGCTGAGCACTTTCAAACAGCTGCAGCACTAGGGCAGAATTGGCCAGCTGTGCATTTTAATCATATTGCACACAAATCTCCTCCTTGGGAAAAAAAAAAAAAAAAAAAAAGGAAATAAGACCAAGAGATCAGCTGCCGCTTAATAACATTGATGGAGGAATAGTTAACAGAAGCAAGTGATTAATTAGTGAGTCAAAGGCCAATTCCACTTTGTTACTTTTATTTACCCGAGACAAGATCAAATCAAATAAGAGCTCCTAGCTCACACAGTGCTCTCAAATTCTCAAATTCTATTAAAAAAATGTTTGGCTGAATGGAATGCAACAAGTCATGCAATCTATTGTAACAACAGGGGCTCCTGACTAGCTTTCCTGGGAGCTTTTATTCTTTGAATTGGAAAGACCTTATTGAGTCTAGAGTCCCACAGCTCTAGCAAGCGAAACAAAACAGGTGTTGCCAGAACCATATGTATTATATTTGACAGAGAGGAAAGTTAGCTCATTTTCACATGAACATGTACGCAGGCATAAAATAAATTGATTCATAGCATTTGCCAACAGACAATATCCTCTATTCTATTAACATGTTCCACCCTCTTAATGAAACATTGGATTATAGGTTCTGCTCTCAGTTTCAAGGTAGATTGTCTTCTAACCTTAAAAAAATTAGCAAGCCTATCTGTAATGTAAGAGCATTTTTTTCCCCTGTTTGGATTGTTTAACATTTTGGGTCAATTACCAGTTTTAACTCTGAGCAAAATGGGGCCTCGTTCCTATTAGTGCTCTAGTAAGACCTAGAAAACCCACTGAAATACTGGAATATCAATGTTTCTGCTCGCTGCAGAAGTGGATCTACCTATGAATTCAAAACCTCTCCTGAATGACCAGAAAATGTTTTCTAGATGCACAATTCTAGGGTGACTTCATATCTATGGTGAGCTAAATAGAAATCCTGGATTCAGACATGCTTGGAAATACAAATCTTCATCCAAAACCAAGTGATGTGGTTTGGGACCACCTTTAGGTTTTACAAGATTTGGGCACTGAAGGTACATGTTGCCAGAGTCAACATGGGAGGTGTGGGAAACACTGAGGACGAGAGCAAAAGTCAGGTTCTTTTGGGCTGTGCTGCAAACCCAGCACAGGGCTGGGTTCACCAAGAAACTCATCAGGGCCTTGCTCTGGGCTGGTATGCAGCTCCACATGATGTCGCTCTCCAAGACAAAATATGAGGTAATAAAAATTGGGCTGCATTACCCCACCAAGCTTTAGCCCTGCTCTGAATGAACTCAGGGTGACTGTGTTTTGTTTACTGGAAAGAGAGGTAGTTCATTGCATGCAATGCTTGGATCTTCAGAATCCTGGGCTGATAGCAGAAAGATGAATGACAGATGAGAAGAAAGCCTCCATGAATTATTTTCTGTCTCCGTCACATATTTGCTATTGGATATGGACAAATCCAGAAGAGCTAATCCAGAATCTAGCTCTCTGTGCCCCCATGTTTTATCTGGGAAAAAAATGTGTTTACCTACATGTGTTTAAATATAAAAGCGGGGGTGCTGCCACCATGGAACCCAGATAAGTTTGTCAGGCTCAAAGATCTGAGTGCAAGTCTGACCACATGACTTTCCAAACTCCAAGGGACCTCACAGTTATATGGAGAAAACCACTCAGATTCACTCACACTGAGAGGTCTCAGACACTTTCTTTTTTTTTTTTCTTTTCTCTCCTGCAATTCACTTAGTATATGAAGATTTAAATGCTTCTAGGCATAATGGGCTTAGAGGTTAACAATATAATAAATTAAATTAAGTTCAGGATTTTGACTATACTGAGCCAGAATCCTTAGTCTAATCAAGTTATCCTGTGGATGAGGTTTGACACTGGTGTGTCACAATAAAAGCGGCTTGAAACCAAACCTGAACCACATTCCATGAACACTTGAGAATAGTCCATGATTGTGTTTTATTTTCTACCTTGAAAGGTCATATTTGACTGATAATGACATTTTCTATCCTCCAAAGCACATGTAGGCTGGAAATAACATCACCTTGCCTGAGGGAGCTTTATAACACCTCCTTGATTTTGTGGCACTCAGCTTTACAAATTGGTAAAATTGAGTCAGATGAGGACCTACCCAACAACAAAACATCAGGCTTTCCAGATCTACCAGGAGGTGTGACCCATGCTGGTTTTCACAGCCTCTTACCCACCCTGCTTTCACACCAGAGGCCAGCAGAAACCATAAGACAAGAAGACAACGTGCCATTTGGACATGGAGCATTTTCCTGCATAGTGCCCCTGTTCATCATATGCAAAATGTACTGGAGAGTGAGCTCTCTTCTCCCAAGGTGATGTATCTCCTACAGCAATGGTAGGGTGCTATGGGTGGTAAAGCTCTGCTTTTTCCACGACTTTTGGGTATGGCAGATCTCCCAAACTGTACATTTTGCCTGCAGCTGCAGCGATGCCTCACAACACAGCAGCTCTGACTCCAAGTGATCGCAGCTGGCGCATCTCTTTGAGCTGAATTGGTGAAAGACAGAGTAAATGACAGGTTACTTCAATGCAACTCTTAGCAAGAACTTATGGAGATTATTATGAAGGAGCTGGAAAGACATCACTGGAATCTGCTTGTGGAGCTGGCAAATGAGCGATAGCTTTCTTTGATAACTTTTAATCACTGTGTTTTCTACTTATGCAAATTGCAATAATACCTTTGATGCTTTGGATTTCTATAGCATTGAGGTTTGTGGCAGTGACATGAAGATTCAGAGCTGGATGCTCAACTGCCGCTAACTTGTTTCTACATCGAAGATATATCACATTTGGTGGTGATATACATTGATTCATGTAGTACATGTATCATCAGAACACACATTCAGAAACATACCACAAAGTGCTACTTAGGGAGTCTCCATTCTAGTTTCAGCATGGTTTAGGGTTTTCTTGCACTAATTGCCTAATTTATCCTGCACCAAGCTTTCTATTAGTCCTCTGCTGTAAAAAAAAAAAAACAACAAAAAAAAAAAAACAGGCAGAGCAAGCCTGTGCCTGCTTGCAATACTCCACAAAAATACAAAAATATTAATATGTGTCTACACATATGTGTGATACCCAATGACTTTTAAGAGAGGGAGCTTTAGGAGCTTTATCAATCTAATTCTCACTTGGTGATACAGTAGGTTTTATATGCCTAAATTACCATGCTGATTTTGAAAAAGAGAATTAGGGCTCCTAAGTCACTTAGGCAGTCTTGAAAATGACATCAAAGATCTTTGCACAGGCATAGAGCTTAGTGAATATCATTACCTGGTAAAATGTCTTCTCATAAGACACGTGGAAATTGCCTATTTATTCCACTCTGGCTCCATCATGGGATTAGTCCTTATATTACAGTTACCAGTGGTTTGTCCAGTTCAGCCTTCCATCGGTTTCTTTGAAAGATAATTCAATAGGCCAGGAGACCATAATGCTGTCAGTAGCTGTGGTGCTATTAGATCATACTGCCACTAATTGAGGCTTAATATGTCCCCTTGCCTAAAATAATGTATTGTGGGTAATTTTATCTTGATATTCAATCTAAACTTTCCATCTCATTACTCCCAGCCTTACCTACTACAGCCACCCTAAATGATTACTCGGCCTGTTTTCATCTATGATAAAGATGTGGATGGTTATCATATTCCACCCCCTGCTCATCTGTCTGTAATTAGGCCAAGGTATAAAGTGAGCTGGATCACCCAGGGTCACCAGCTTGGACTAAAAGAGAAGGTCAAAAGGGGGATGGGGAGCTCTACCAAAGCAGTGTTAGTGATGAGCTGGACTGTGAATAAAAGTGAGTCCAGCATCTGTAACCCAATTTATTTTAATCTGCTCTACTCTTTTTTATGTACCTCTTTTTTTCCTAGTTATTTATACTGATATCACAGTATAAATAACTATCACTGATATAAATAAATATCACTGATATTTATACTGATATTAAGCACTGAGGATGCCCATATGGCCCAAAGTTTGCAAAGTTTTGGGAAACATGATATACATTAAAATTTTCTTTTGTGACACAAGAGTTTTCATTGTTAGTAATGTTACAAGGAATGCCTACACAGTCAGATACACGAGCTCTAATTTAAGAAAAGATCTGCACCCAAATATACACTCTAAGACTTGCACTGAGCACTCAAGCAAGCTTCACAGATCTACATCCTTGTTCCCTGGTCTGGAAACACTACTATGCAGGATATTTAATGGACCACCTCTCAGACATGGACACACATGCTGAAGTGAGCACAGTGCTGATATTTTGAGAAAGAATCATTATATCAAACTACAGCAAAGAAGCAGAGGTAGGACTGAGCTCACAAAGTCCCCCAAAATGATGTGTGCACAATGTTAGAGCTCAGCTTCACTACTTGTGCCTGATTCATTGTCATCTGGAGATGACCTGAAGAATCCTACCAGCTTTCTATGTGCTGTTCTAAAACGGTAGACATCCTACACCATACTCTCCAGGACCCTGGAGATACCCCAAACACTCCCCAACATTTCAAAGGGCATTAGAAATCCATATGTGGGTAACTGAATCCGAACCCCTGTCACACCACATTTACAACGTACAGAGTCTGAAATCTGCCTATGAAAATCCTTTGGTTATTTTGGGCTGTTATATGTGTGCTAGCTTTTTTCCAGAATTTTCATTTCATGAGTGTCCTGGTTTCAGTTAGGACAGAGTTAATTTTCTTCCTAGTAGCTGGTAGAATGCTATGTTTTGGCTTAGGATGAGAAGAGTGCTGATAACACCCCAATGTTTTAATTGTTGCAGAGCAGTGTTTACATCAAGCCAAGGACGTCTCAGCTTCTTGCTCTGTCCTGCCAATGGGCAGGCTGGGGGTGCAGCAGGAGCTGGGAGGGGACAGACCCAGGACAGGTGACCCAAAGTGGCCAAAGGGGTATTCCATCCCATCTGACGTCATGCTAGGAAATATATAGGGGTGGCTAGCCAGGGGAGGGGGGCCGGACCGCTCGGGGTTAGGCTGGGCATCGGTCAGTGGGTGGTGAGCAATTGCACTGTGCATCACTTGTTTGTACACATTATTAGTAGTAGTACTATTATCATCATTATTGTTAGTATTGTTTTCCTGTCTTAATAAACTGTCTTTATCTCAACTCACAAGCTTCACTTTCTCATTTCTCTCCCCCACCCCAGAGAGGGAGAGGGGAGGGGGAGGGAACGGCTGTGTGGTGTTTAGCTGCCGGCCGAGTTAAACCACGACAGTCCTTTTGGCGCCCAACATGGGGCTCGAAGGGTTGAGATAACGACAGATATGACCAGAGTATGTTAAACTAAAATTGGTATTAAACCTGCTTAATAGTTACTTGTCATAATGCTGATTGCTTTAATCTCAAGTCTGCTGCACCTGCTTTCCAAATTGAGTATTATAGCACGTTATTTTCCGTATGTGCTCTCTGTCATGTTGTTTATTCTTTCCAGGCCCTGGTTTAAGATCATTATGGTACTGTGCGTTGTAACAGTGGCTTATGAGACGATGAAATTTCTGGTCATGACTCTAACTTGGTATTTGTACTCAGCAACGTCGTCGACTCTATACTTTGGTAATTGTATCTCGGAAACTATTAGTAATTATACCTATTGCCTTTTTTCATCAGGGAGCCAATCTGTGGAGGGGAAAGGAGAAGATATTTTTTCTTATTCGATCACTCTCCCTTTCTCATTCACCACCCTCTTATCCTCCGAGCTTGTTACAATAGCTCTCCAAGATATTGAATATCCTTGGGATACTCAGACCAGCATGGTCTTGTTGTTATGCCTTCTGAATGTGCTTCAGGTTTTGCTTAAACAACTACTTAGGAATCTCATCTAGAGATCTGCCCGGAGGCAGGATAGTTGTGAGTGGCAGGGAGTATGGGAGGATATGGGCAGGTTTCTAGAGCAGTGGGCACCCCCAGTGTTTTGGAAATTCACCCCTGAACAACTGCAAAATCCTAAAAAACTGGTAGAATGCTTGAAAAACAGTGTGTCATGACTCTGGCAGTTCCAAAGTGACACAGATCATTGTAACGTGCTGGGGCCTGGCTCATGCCTATCGAGCTGTGACTGATACTACTATCAACTTAGTGACAGACCCTGCGGCCACTCCAACCCCTATGACAGACCCAACAGCCAGTCCAACCCCTACGATAGACCCTGCAGCTGATCCAGCTCCAGTTCCTGCAGCTGCTCCAGCTCCAGCTCCTGCAGCCACTCCAGATGCTGTAACTGGGTCAGAGAAACGAACTGTAGCAGTGCAAGTTGCAGAAGTTGCTGAGGGAGAAGGTGAATCGAGTCAGTTTGCAGAAGTGAAGGCCATTCATCTGGCTTAAGATATTGCTGAACGAGAAAAGTGGCCAGTTCTCTATCTCTACACTGATTCATAGATGGTAGCAAATGCCCTGTGGAGGTGGTTACAGCAATGGAAGCAAAGCAACTGGCAGCGCAGGGGCAAACCCATCTGGGCTGCTGCATTGCGGCAAGATATTGCTGCTCGGGTAGAGAACCTGGCTGTAAAGGTACGCCACGTAGATGCTCATGTGCCCAAGAATCAGGCTACTGAAGAACATCAAACCAACCAGCAGGTGGATCAGGCTGCTAAGGTTGAAGTAGCTCAGGTGGACCTGGATTGGCAGCATAAAGGTGAATTATTTATAGCCCGATGGGCCCATGACACCTCAGGCCATCAAGGTAGAGATGCAACATACAGTTGGGCTCGTGATCGAGGGGTGGACCTGACCATGGACGCTATAGCACAGGTTATTCATGACTGTGAAACATGTGCTGCAATCAAGCAAGCCAAACGGTCAAAGCCTCTTTGGTATGGAGGACGATGGCTGAAATATAAATATGCAGAGGCCTGGCAGATTGATTACATCACACTCCCTCAAACTCGCAATGGCAAGAACCATGTACTTACAATGGTGGAAGCAACCACCGGATGGCTGGAAACATATCCTGTGCCTCATGCCACCGCCCGGAACACTATCCTGGGCCTTGAAAAGCAAGTCCTATGGCGACATGGTACCCCAGAAAGAATAGAGTCAGACAATGGGACTCATTTCCCAAACAACCTTATAGACACTTGGGCCAAAGAGCATGGTATTGAGTGGGTGTATCACATCCCCTATCATGCACCAGCGTCCGGGAAAGTTGAACGATACAATGGACTGTTAAAGACTACATTGAAAGCAATGGGCGCTGGGACATTCAAAAACTGGGATACGCATTTGGCAAAGGCCACCTGGTTAGTCAATACTAGGGGATCTGCCAACCGAGCTGGACCTGCCCAATCAAACCTGTTACATACTGTAGAAGGGGATAAAGTTCCTGTAGTACACATAAGAAATATGCTGGGTAAAACAGTCTGGGCTACTCCTGCCTCAGGAAAAGGCAAACCCATTCGTGGAATTGCTTTTGCTCAGGGACCTGGATACACTTGGCAGGTGTATTGGGTCTGGCTGGAATGTTAACTTTCCCGGCAGCAGCCCATACAGTGCCGTACTCTGTACTTGTAGCTGGAACAGCAGTGTTATCACACCAGTGTTGTGTCTACTGCTGAGCAGCAGTGGCACAGTATTGGGCCTTTCTCTAACCCTCCTAGGGGGTGGGCAAAATGTGAGGAGAGAAACATCACTAGGGCAGCTGACCTAAACCAATCAAAGGGATATTCCATACCATGTGATGTCACACTCAGCAATAAAAGGTGGAAACAGGAAGAAGAGGGGAGGGGTGGGCTCTCGTTTGGAAGACGTCGGTCCTCCTCTCGAACACCGGCTGCGTGCGTTGAGGCCTTGCTTCAAGGACGTGGTCAATCATCGCTCATTTGTGGGAAGTAGAGAGTAATTTCTTTCCTCTGCACTTCCATATAGCCTTCATTTATTTTGTTTGTTTGTTTTCCTCCCTTCTTTTTATTTTCCCTTTTCCCCTCCCTTTCCCCTTTCCCTTTTTATTTCCCCTTAGTTAAATTTTTTAGTTCATGGTAGTCTTTATTTAATTATTATAATTATTTCCCTTTAATTAAATTATCCTTACCTCAACCCGTGAGTTGTTCTTTGCTTTACTTCTCCCCCTCCTCATCTAAAGGAGGGGGAGTGAGAGAGCGGTTGTGGGGTTTAGCTGCCCAGCATGGTAAAACCACCACAGTACTTTTTGGTGCCCAACGTGGGGCTCGAAGGGTTGAGATAACAATAGAATTGATTAAACGCATATAACTAACACACTTGCTTGCTAGTAACCATGTACATTGCCCTGTTAATAATAGCTTTGTTCATATGTCATGCAATCCGTGTCATATTCTCCTTTCTCCTATATATCCGATCTGACAAAGTGCTACAATCTGTGTTCACTTTTTTTAATTTGCTGTGCTGCCAAGCACTGACCTTGGGTTTAATCTGGAATTCAGGCTCTGCGCTGTTATCATTTGGGTCCCATGGAAACTATCTTTCAGAGAATATTCAGAACTACACTGCCTTCCTTTTCTCATCTGGACACCAGTTTATTAATAATATTAGGAATGGTACCTTTCCCTTCTTTCACAGTGGGCTAATTACAACCGTTTGGGAGTATTTTGAAGATCCATCTGTAACCCATGTATTGCTATTTCTAATTCTGAACAACCAGTTTCATTTTCTCTCTAAGATTAGTCGATTGTTTAGAAAACTTACTTGGGAATCTGTCCCGAAACAGTCTTGTGGTGAGTGGCTAGGTGTGTGGGATGATGTTAGCAGATACCTGTCACGAGTGTCTCCTCCAATAGTTTTGAACTTCACCCCTGAGCAAGTGCTAAATCCTAAAAAATTAGTAGAATGTTTGAGAGTTGTATGTCCTGACCCTGATAATGCCGGAGAACGACAGCTTGCAGCATTGTGCTGGGTCCTGGCTTATTCCTATCAAACACTGTTTAACATCATCCAGCAACTTGAAGAGAGGGAGGAAGTCTCTGAATATGATGACCAAGTAACACACGATGTGGCTGACCCAGAAGACCAACCAACTATGGTATCAGTCGCCCCCATAGTCAAGTCAAAACAATGGAAACGGAGGTCAGCTCGTTTAGTTAGGGAAGAAGGCTCTCCTAAGAAGGAGGGAGAAGGGGAAATGGCAGGCACCTCTAAAGCAGGGCCATCACAAAAACAGCAGGAAGACGAGACAGAAATCATAAAGGAATCAGAAATCACTCGATCCTTATCCCTGAGTGAGATGCGAGAAATACGAAAGGATTATGGTCGACGCCCAGGTGAACACATCCTCACCTGGCTGCTCTGATGCTGGGATGCTGGGGCCAATAGCCTACAATTAGAAGGCAATGAAGCCAAGCAGCTGGGATCCCTCTCTAGAGAAAGGGTAATCGACAAAGTAATCGGGAGAGGAGCACAGGCCCTCAGCCTCTGGAGACGACTCCTGGCGGCTGTGAGAGAAAGATATCCCCATAAGGAAGATATTGTGTATCAAATAGGCAAGTGGACCACTATAGATAAAGGTCTCCAGCATCTGCGGGAATTAGCTGTGCGGGAGAGGATTTATAGTGATTTGGACAATGCCCAGACACCTCAAGACCCCGATGAAGTCCAGTGCACAACATCCATGTGGCGTAGATTTGTGCGGAGTGCACCACCAGCACATGCCAGTACCCTGGCATCAATTAACTGGGATGAGGGGATGGGACCAACAATGTATGATATGTCCTGCCAGCTTCAAAAATATGAAGACAATCTCTCTGCTCCGCTACAGTCCAGTGTCTCAGCTGTGGAGAAACTGTCTAAAGGACTTGACAAGCTTGTGGAACGAGTATATTCCCCCTCATTTAGACAGAGTGATACTTCAGCCACTAAGAATCAGCATTCGCGCGCTCAAGAGAGAGAGTACCCAAGACGTACACCACGTGGCACCTTGTGGTTTTTTCTGCGTGACCATGGGGAAGATATGAGGAAATGGGATGGTGTACCTACTTCAACCCTAGCTGCTCGGGTACGTGAACTGAAAGGAAATACAGCAGCAAGAAGAGGGGTTCCTAAGAGAAATGCTGCTCCAGTTTCCATGGGGCAGTACCCCAGAGGCAGTAGAAGAGCTGATGTTATTCTTGACCCTGATGAAGAGACCTCTACCTCTCATTTGCAAGAATTAAGTGGCAGACGCTCCAGCCAGGACTAGAGGGGCCCTGCCTCTGGCCAGGTAGAGGAGAGGGATAACCGGATTTATTGGACTGTGTGGATCCGATGGCCTGGAACATCAGAACCACAAGAATACAAAGCTTTAGTGGACACTGGCGCACAATGTACCTTAATGCCATCAGGCTACCAAGGGACAGAACTCACCTGTATCTCCGGAGTGACAGGGGGATCCCAACAACTATCTGTACTGGAAGCTGAAGTGAGTCTAACTGGGAATGAGTGGCAAAAGCATCCCATTGTGACTGGCCCAGAGGCTCCATGTATCCTTGGCATAGACTATCTCAAGAGAGGGTACTTCAAGGATCCAAAAGGATACCGGTGGGCTTTTGGCATAGCTGCTTTGAGCACAGAAAAGATTAGGCAGCTGTCTACCTTGCCTGGCCTTTCAGAAGACCCTTCTGTTGTAGGATTGCTGAAGGTTGAAGAACAACAGGTACCAATTGCTACTACAACGGTGCACCGACGGCAATATCGCACCAACCGAGACTCCCTGATTCCCATCCATGAGTTGATTCACCGACTGGAGAGTCAGGGAGTAATCAGCAAGACTCGCTCACCCTTTAATAGTCCTATATGGCCAGTACGAAAGTCTAATGGCGAGTGGAGGCTAACAGTGGACTACCGCGGCCTGAATGAAGTCACGCCACCACTGAGTGCTGCAGTGCCGGACATGCTGGAACTTCAGTACGAACTAGAGTCAAAGGCAGCCAAGTGGTATGCCACAATTGATATTGCTAATGCATTTTTCTCCATCCCTTTGGCAGCAGCATGCAGGCCGCAGTTTGCTTTCACTTGGAGGGGCATCCAATACACCTGGAATCGGCTGCCCCAGGGGTGGAAACACAGCCCTACCATTTGCCATGGACTGATCCAGTCTGCACTGGAGCAAGGGGGAGCCCCTGAGCACCTTCAGTACATTGACGACATCCTCGTGTGGGGCAACACAGCAGAAGAAGTTTTTGAGAAAGGGAAGAAAATAATCCAAATTCTCCTGAAAGCTGGTTTTGCCATTAAACAGAGCAAGGTCAAGGGGCCTGCACAGGAAATCCAGTTCTTGGGGGTAAAATGGCAGGATGGACGTCGCCATATTCCAATGGATGTGATCAATAAAATAACAGCAATGTCTCCGCCAACTAGCAAAAAAGAAACGCAAGCTTTCCTAGGCCTCGTGGGATTCTGGAGAATGCATGTGCCAGGCTATAGTCAGCTTGTGAATCCTCTATATCGAGTGACTTGAAAGAGAAACTATTTCGAGTGGGGCCCTGAGCAACAACAGGCATTTGAACAAATCAAACAAGAAATAGCTCGTGCAGTAGCTCTTGGGCCTGTCCGTACTGGACCAGCTGTGCAAAATATACTGTACACTGCAGCTGGGGAGCATGGCCTCACCTGGAGCCTTTGGCAGAAAACCCCAGAAGAAACTCGAGGCCAACCTCTGGGCTTCTGGAGTCGGGGCTATCGAGGATCAGAAGCCAATTACACCCCAACTGAAAAAGAAATACTCACAGCATATGAGGGTGTTCGAGCTGCTTCAGAAGTTGTGGGTACAGAGGCACAGCTCCTCTTGGCACCACGGTTACCTGTGTTACATTGGATGTTCAAAGAGAAAATTCCCACTACACACCATGCAACTGATGCTACATGGAGTAAGTGGATAGCGCTAATTACACAGCGGGCTCGAATGGGAAAACCCAATCGCCCAGGAATCCTGGAAGAGATTATGGACTGGCCGGAAGGTAGAGATTTCGGAGTACCAACAGAAGAGGTAACCCGTGCTGAAGAGGCACCACCATACAATGAGTTGCCAGAGGACAGAAAGCGGTATGCGTTGTTTACTGACGGATCCTGCCGTGTGATAGGGAGTCATCGGAAATGGAAAGCTGCTGTGTGGAATCCCATACGACGAGTTGTGGAGGCCATGGAAGGGGAAGGTGAGTCGAGTCAGTATGCAGAAGTAAAAGCCATACAACTAGCCCTAGATATCGCCGAAAGAGAAAATTGGCCAGTATTGTATCTTTATAATGACTCATGGATGGTGGCAAATGCTCTGTGGGGGTGGCTGCAGCAATGGAAAGAGAGCAACTGGCAGCGCAGAGGTAAACCTATCTGGGCTGCTACCCTGTGGCAAGATATTGCTGCCCGGGTAGGAAACCTGGATGTTAAAGTACGTCATGTAGATGCCCACATGCCCAAGAGTCGCGCTACTGTAGAACATCGGAACAACGAAGAAGTGGATCGAGCTTCGAAAATTGAAGTGGCTCAGGTGGACCTAGACTGGGAATATAAGGGTGAGCTGTTTGTAGCTCGATGGGCCCATGAAACATCAGGACATCTGGGGAGGGATGCCACTTACAGATGGGCTCGTGATCAAGGGGTGGACTTGACCATTGAAGCCATCACACAGGTTACCCATGAGTGTGAGACCTGTGCTGCAATCAAGAAAGCCATGAAGGTAAAATCTCCCTGGAACAGGGGGAGATGGCTAGGGTTTCAATATGGTGAGGCCTGGCAAATTGACTATATTGGACCACTTCCAAAAACCTGCCAAGGCAAACGGTACATACTCACCATGGTAGAAGCAACTACTGGTTGGCTGGAAACATACCCTGTAAACCATGCCACGGCCCGAAACACTATCTTGGGCCTGGAAAGACAAGTATTGTGGCGTCATGTTACACCAGAGAGAATTGAGTCCGACAATGGGAGTCATTTCCGAAACAATCTTGTTACCTCCTGGGCAAAGAGGCATGGTATTGAGTGGGTGTACCACATCCCTTATCACCCACAAGCCTCTGGGAAGGTTGAGAGGTACAATGGACTGTTAAAGACTATGTTAGGAGCATTAGGTGCTGGGATGTTGAAACAATGGGACACAAATTTACCAGAAGCCACTTGGCTAGTTAACAATAGGGGGTCTGACAGCCGTGCTGGTCCTGCCGAAACAAAACCCCTACACACTGTGAAAGGAGCTAAAGTTCCCGTAGTGCATGTAGGAAGGTGGATGGGGAAGGCAGTGTGGGTTGCAAGCCAAACGGTCAAAGCCTCTTTGGTATGGAGGACGATGGCTGAAATATAAATATGGAGAGGCCTGAGAACCTGAGAGAACCTGGCTGTAAAGGTACGCCACATAGATGCTCATGTGCCCAAGAATCAGGCTACTGAAGAACATCAAAACAACCAGCAGGTGGATCAGGCTGCTAAGGTTGAAGTAGCTCAGGTGGACCTGGATTGGCAGCATAAAGGTGAATTATTTATAGCCCGATGGGCCCATGACACCTCAGGCCATCAAGGTAGAGATGCAACATACAGTTGGGCTCGTGATCAAGGGGTGGACCTGACCATGGACGCTATAGCACAGGTTATTCATGACTGTGAAACATGTGCTGCAATCAAGCAAGCCAAACGGTCAAAGCCTCTTTGGTATGGAGGACGATGGCTGAAATATAAATATGCAGAGGCCTGGCAGATTGATTACATCACACTCCCTCAAACTCGCAATGGCAAGAACCATGTACTTACAATGGTGGAAGCAACCACCGGATGGCTGGAAACATATCCTGTGCCTCATGCCACCGCCCGGAACACTATCCTGGGCCTTGAAAAGCAAGTCCTATGGCGACATGGTACCCCAGAAAGAATAGAGTCAGACAATGGGTCTCATTTCCCAAACAACCTTATAGACACTTGGGCCAAAGAGCATGGTATTGAGTGGGTGTATCACATCCCCTATCATGCACCAGCGTCCAGGAAAGTTGAACGATACAATGGACTGTTAAAGACTACATTGAAAGCAATGGGCGCTGGGACATTCAAAAATTGGGACACGCATTTGGCAATGACTACCTGGTTAGTCAATACTAGGGGATCTGCCAACCGAGCTGGACCTGCCCAATCAAACCTGTTACATACTGTAGAAGGGGATAAAGTTCCTGTAGTACACGTAAGAAATATGCTGGGTAAAACAGTCTGGGCTACTCCTGCCTCAGGAAAAGGCAAACCCATTCGTGGAATTGCTTTTGCTCAGGGACCTGGATACACTTGGCAGGTAATGCAAAAGATCGGAGAGGTCCAGTGTGTGCCTCAAGGGGATTTAATACTGGGTGAGAATAGCCCATGAATTGAATTGTATCATGTTAATTACTATATAATACTGTACGTCATCAATACCATGACTACTATATACCCTAGATGAAAATGGTGATTAATTAGAATGTATGGGAAAGAGTGTAACCTGAGCATGACATAAATGGTATGGAATAAGGGGTGGATAGATGTCCTGGTTTCAGTTAGGACAGAGTTAATTTTCTTCCTAGTAGCTGGTAGAATGCTATGTTTTGGCTTAGGATGAGAAGAGTGCTGATAACACCCCAATGTTTTAATTGTTGCAGAGCAGTGCTTACACCAAGCCAAGGACATTTCAGCTTCTTGCTCTGTCCTGCCAACAGGCAAGCTGGGGGTGCAGCAGGAGCTGGGAGGGGACAGAACCAGGACAGGTGACCCAAACTAGCCAAAGGGGTATTCCATCCCATCTGACGTCATGCTAAACAATATATAGGGGTGGCTAGCCAGGGGAGGGGGGCCGGACCGCTCGGGGTTAGGCTGGGCATCGGTCAGTGGGTGGTGAGCAATTGCATTGTGCATCACTTGTTTGTACACATTATTAGTAGTAGTACTATTATCATCATTATTGTTAGTATTGTTTTCCTGTCTTAATAAACTGTCTTTATCTCAACCCACAAGCTTCACTTTCCCGTCTCTCTCCCCCACCCCAGAGAGGGAGAGGGGAGGGGGAGGGAACGGCTGTGTGGTGTTTAGCTGCCGGCCGAGTTAAACCACGACAATGAGAAATTTTGAATCTGAACAAATTTGAGACATCAGAATTTCTTGCTGGACAGGAAATGTATTTTTTTACCAGCTCTATCTATTGAGTATAAAGTTACCATTGGGTATGGGAAACAAGATACTTTTCTCTAGAAAAACAAGCAAAGTTCCAGGGTGAAAATTTCACACTAGATAAAGCGCCTTTATTGTGTATTATGTACTGAAGGTGCTCCTATGAAACCAAGAGTAAATTTAAAAGGACAAGAAAAGCAGATAAAGGAAGGCTAGAAAATGGATGCAAGGCATTGGAAGAAACGACAAGCCAGAAGAAGTATCCAGAATTCAAACCAAAAAACGAGGTACTCATGGGTAACTGGTCTCCTGGATGATGTGAAGGGCAAGCTTTGCAAATATTTCCAACTTGCACTGCACTATTCTGCTCATGATGCTACACCCCTGCCTGAGCCTAAGGTAAATGCTGCTGCTACCAGCTTCAGAGTCTATCATGAAAGGGGACAAGCTCTTTACAGAGCTGCCCAAAGTTGGTGGTAGTCTGTGAAAAACGCTATTCTGTTTTATGCAATAAACCCTTTCCATCCCCACCAGAAAGCCTTGGCCCAGTCCATGTGTGAAAGGTGCTGCCCAAAGCATGTCAGCTGTGCCTCAGGAGGAGACGTGGGGTTAGCTGCATCACAGGGTGCACGGCTGTAAAGTACCAGGTAACCAAGGACCACTTTAGTCTCACAAGCACATGAACAAGCAGCATGGGGGGGGGCAAAAAGAGTTTCAGTAGGATTTTCCCATGATGTGAATTTAGCAACAGCAAATTATTCAACACCTGTGGATTGGGGTCATTACCCCATCTTTGCTTCTGCTCCAAAATCTCTTCTTGCTTTTTCAGGAGGTGTTGGCCTTGGATATTGAGTCACATCCTTCCTGCCAAAATTCATTCCAACGGCTCTGCACAGAGAGGCCGAGTTCTCCCACCAGCTGTGCTACTGCTCCCATCAGGGTGACAGGCTGGGTGAAAAATGCAGGCAGCAAGAGACAGAAGAGGGGTGTGAGGAAGGAGAGGAGATATTGGTACATAGCTTGGAAATCATCTGATGCCTCTGGACTGTGAACTACTGTTGAAGAATTCAAGCATACAAGTTTTTGCATCACAGTTATGGATAAGCCATATAGGATGTAAGATAACCTGGAGGCTGGACTGCCCAGCACATACCAGATCAAGAAATAACAATGTTCGTTCTACCTTTATAACCTGCCCTTAACAGGATGGCTGCTATACCAATGCCTTTCAGCAAACAAGTGCACTTTTTCATCGTAAATGAAGATTGAAGATTTTTTTTCTTTCTATGACTAAAGCTCAGAGTATATTCTGACAGATATGGGATTGTGAGAAACAAGGGAACAAGCAACAGATGTAGCAAAGAGCTAATTAGTAAATTGAAGATTAAAAAACCCTGGTCTATCATATGTGGAAATGATTCCCACCACATTTCAAAACCACAATGGTACCTTTACAATCAGTAGATAAATACACACAAAAACAATAGGAATGACTAGCAAAGTCTAATGAAAAGGTGCAAAGCCTTGAAATCCTGATCAATTCATCACTAACCTGGGACAGACAGGAAGAGTGTCCAGGCTTAAAAAATGTCCTTTTTCTTGACACATCTGCACCCATAGGAAATTCCACCCTTCCTCCCACAGAATCAGGCCACATGGTATCATATGTTTGTCACTTCCAGGATGGATTACTGTAACTCTGGGCATTTGATGATGAATAAGAAAACAACGTGCAGGGAACAAACCCCTTCTCCCCACTTCCTGCAGAGGTGAAGCAGACCTGAATACATGAAGCCCATCCAGGAGTCCTTCCACTCTAGTTTGCAATCAAGTGTGTAATTCACCAAAAAACTTCGTTCAGAAAGGTTTATGTTTTCAAGTCAAAATCTCTTATTTTCCCATTCTCTAATGACCATATTTATCTAAGAATAATAAATTATAACAAAAAGAAACACATGGAATTCAACCTAAAATGTATTTTTCCAGTGTATCAGTATGTGGCGAAAAGTAAAAAACAAAACAAACAACACAACAACAACAACAAAACAACTGTATAAAACTGTATAAACTCAAATAAAATACTGTAATCCCAATGTAGAATGCAAATAGTTCATTAAAACTAGATACATTAAAGAAAAACTCCCTCGGTTTGAAGTTTTTATGGTATGTACCCTTATAAAGGTCTAAATCAGAAAAAAGAATCAAGTCTTACTTTTCTTCTTGTTAAGTCTGGGCTGTAAAATACCTCTTATAAAGTGTGAGGGGAAGAGCTGTTATGAAATTAGGGATCTTCTGTAGCTTCAGCTGGAGACCAGAATGAAGGTCCTCAGGTCTTAACATGGACTAATTTCAGTCACCCTGTGACTGAAGAATGCAGATCGTGTATTCTTATGGCCTCCTAAGAAGAACTGCCATATATGAAAGCTACAAGTGGTGGCCAGCCATCAATGGACCCAACAGCAGATTCTGTGACTTACTAAAGAGATTTTGGAAAAATGGACCCCTAGGAAAAATGATGGAGGATAGTAGTAGTCCCATCAAATGCAGCTTTAAGTTTAACCAGAAAGAAGACTGAGCAACCAAAAGGATTGAAATGCACCAGTAAGATACCTAGAGGGCATCCACTGCTAAATTTCCACTTGCTCTTAGCTGGCCATATTATAGCAGAAAAGGGTTTTTGTCTGTTTGTTTGCTTGTTTGCTCCTGCCTGTGTCTGCCCAAGAGGTTTCAAAGCTGTCCTCTTAGATCGGGTGCTTGCTGCACTGGCCCTGTCAGTGGGTGGCAGTAGTGACAGTGGTGACCTCTCCCAGTCCCTCTGAGCCCTGTTCTTCTATGACTCAAGTGTGCTCCACGCAGAGATTGCACGGAAACCACTCTGGAGCAGAACCAATGTTGGGAGCAGCTGCCAGCTTGTGAGGCAGTTTGTTGGGCCGAGAGAGTGACACTGTGACGCTGGAAGCATCCCCAGCTGCTGGCAGCCTTCACGGAGGCGTTGCTTCAGACATCCCTATCTCTAAGAGGGCTGAGATGAGTTTTTTTCCCCCCAGGTCCTCACTGCCTGTTACAGGCTTCCTTCTGTGCTCATTTCATGAATGAAAGTCTCTGCCCAGCTAGGAGCTCTTGGCACAGGTTATAACAGGCCGTGCTCTTTGCTCTGGAGTTCACTGGTACAAGTGCTCGTGTTTTACCCAGTTCAGTGTCTGACATGCAAATTCCCCAGCTCTCTGCAACCAAGACACAAAAAAAGAAATTCTGGGAGACTGCTGAGGTGTTCCTGGCCGTGGAGGTTTGGACTTGAATTGCTGCAAAAACCCAAGCAGCATTTTCCTGGGCTTTTTGAGATTTGTGAACCTATTTATTGCTGAAATGTGACTTTGAGGAAGATTTCTACTGTTGGCTGGTTGGTTTGCTGGATTTTGTTTTTGTTGTTATAGTTTCTTTTTTTTCCATGGGAAAGTTTTCCAGTGTTGCTGGGGAGGTTGTTTCTTGAAAGGACTGTTGTGGTAAGAAATGGCTGCAGCTGGAGTTAAGGCACCTAAAAATAATTGTAATAGAAATAAACAAATACTATCATTCTAAACACGTGACAAAATACACTTAGGATAGAACTTCTAATTACTTGACCTTAGACTCCTGTGAAATGTGTTCATCTGATTCGTGTCAATATGGAACAATGCTAGAGCCGCATGATATGATGAAATGTGACCTTCTGTCTTACATACCCTTGTATAACCACAAGTCTAAGAAAAACAGAGTGGTTAATGTATACAGTTCTTGTATCTTGCAAAGGAATGGTCCAGCAATTCGTGTCAATAGGGGATAAGAGAACAAAGGGGTTTCAGAATAACTGCTAACTATTATGACTATTGCATGGGACACTATGCAAGTCTCTGATATCTGGCCAAGAGATTAAGGAGAAGGGAAAAAGCTGAAGGACGACTAAAAGACAAAGCTTGCAGGGGACGCTGCACAAGTCTCTGACATCCGGCCAAGATGGACAAAGGAGAAGGACAAGGAAAAAGCCTGGGAGGAAGACTACGAGCCTTCAGCATGAGAGACCCCTAGAGGGACCACCGGAGACTGATACGCATGTGTCAGTAGGAGGGTTCGGATTCCGGGAACTAATTATAATAACCCTGCCTTTTGTAGAAGTAATAATGAATATGTATTAGCCTAGGAGCATAAAAACCAACCGTCTGATATAACTTGTGTGCGTCTTGGTGGAGCAGAGACTCCCAGCGCACCCAGTGCTGTTTGTTTACCTCTATTCGTTTAATAAATTGCAAACTTTGATTGTAATCCTATTTGGGACTTAGCCATTTATTCCACTCCTGTCTTCAGCAAACTCCGTGGACTCTGCGTGGGACTCCCTGTCATTTTGTGGGAGCCTCACCCTCTCCTCACTAAACTTTCAAAGGACTGAATGTTCTCCCAGCCAACCAGATTCACTCTGCGTCAGGAACCCACGTTTGCATGTGCTCTAACAAATTAGCTCTTGTTAGTTCCTTTGGTCCCAGTTAAAACATTTTTCAGTTTTCGGTGGTTTTGGTTTAATAATGCTGTTAATAAAACATTAACAGCATTAAAACACTTTATGTGACATACCCCGGCCCTATCCACACACCTGATTAGACAAGCACAGAGCACTTCAGGTTCTTTAAGAGACATCCACTGAATATATGAACTAACCTAAAAGCATTCTGGAGACCATACAGGTCTTAATATTAAGATTAATAGGCCAAGGTCTCATCTTTTTGATATATCTGGCCTTTGCCAAAAGTAAAAAAAATAAAGTCATTTATTCATCTAAAATACCTTCATCTCCACGAGGCTGTGAAATTAATATTGCCAGGTGCTACAGGGGCTAATAGTGGACAACAGCTTCTGGGACTGTGTTAAAATTCATGGGGTCACTCCTGAAGTAAGGTTTGATTTGGTATAAACCTGGATTTGCCAGATTTGTTGAGATGAAAAGTGTCGTGTCCATGTACAATTGTTTTGAGTGATCTTATCTCAGGATTGTATCGATCATAGATCATTTGTCATGCAGACTTGTTGAAGGCATGAGACAGGTCCCAGAGACCAAGTAGACAATACCATACACATACCCAGACAACAAAGCCCATGTGATAGCCTCCCACTAAATTAACTCCTCCTATTCTTCACGGAAATGATGACAAAAGATGCACATCTCCAGGGAACAAGTTTTCCACCTTGCCTGACCCATCTGACAATCATAGGACTCAGAAAGTGTCTTACAATAGGACCATCGCATATAAAGGCCAACTTTCAAGCAGAGGTTGTAAGAAATCAGGCATGAAAGACTCAAGTGAAAGATTTCATCTGGCAGAGCAAAAATGATATAAGTGCCCACTCCTGGAACATGCACATCATGCCTTGTGCACTCACAAGCACACATAGATACACCTCTGTTGCACACCTAAAGTATGAAAAGCTATCACATAAAATGCTGCATTTTTGTCAGCCATCCCTGTACCTTGCAAACGACTTTATATAGGAAACCAACTTTACACTGCACTAAGCTCCACCCATACAGATTATGTTGTCATGGTAACTAAAGTACCTCAAAGGCAAAAGAACAGATGGAGATGGAAGAAAAAAATAATCTAAGGACCAAAAGTGAACATATGTAGTGCAAGAAAAAATATTAAGCTGTGGGCAGCTATTAGGTTTATTATCATTTGCAAAGGGAGACCTCGATAAACTCAGTCACAGCTCTGCAGTAAGGAGTGGCACAATCAAATCAGGCTTGTGACAATACCAATTTTCCAGCAGCCCATATTCCCTCTTGCTTTCCCTTACACAAATCTCAGAAATAATTGTCCTTGCTCCCTTAATGACTTGTTTTGGTTTAAGGACAACAGCAGCCAAAACAGGCTGAAAGAACGTAACTAGTCATATGCTTGACTGCCCATTGCATGTCTCCAAGATCAAAGTCTCCAAAAGGGAGTGAGGACTTTGTGGCTGTCCCTCTGCCACACAGACTGAAGTAGCCAGGGGAGCAAAATCAAGAAGACAGTATTTGTCAGGTGCACATATACAGCCTGCAACCGGCTATGTCCCGCTCATGTGTATTCTGGCTGGCTCCTGCACTTTGCATTTACGTGCTCTGTTACATAAAGTACACGCTGGCAACTCAGCAGCAATTTGGAACATCTTTAAAATTGGGTTAATAGTTATGACACAGTCTTTGCTTGACTTCCTCTGGAATTAGTCCATCTTTGTGGATTGTTGTCAATCAGAAGGGAAACTTGCAATTTACATAGGACAATTTGTTCTGAGCAAGGCAAGTGCAATTTGGGAACAGGAGCTGTGATAGAGAGAAAAAAATATCTTGTATTTTTAGCTTGCTCTCACTAGAAGTTTTCTGCTCTATATTATATAATTTATTTGAGATGCAGAGTTCTGTCAAAGTGAAAAAAGTAAAAAACGTATCCTGCTACCTAAACTCCTTGCAGCTTAAACTGGACAGAGCTGGCATAAACTCTGGAGTGAGGAAATCTTATCTGTGGGCTAGGACAGAAGAGCCTAGGGCATGAGACATGTGAATTCAAGCCCTTCTGCCCAAGGCTCACACTGTGACCCGATGTACATAATTTTCATTTTTTTATGTCTCCCCTCCTTGTCTGAAATGCAGTCCCCTCATGTCCTGCAGATTGTGAGTATAAATGATTTTGTATGAAACCATTATCTGCTCAGATCCTGCTATAACCAAGGGGTGAGCAAGCACCTAAGGTAGCTGCATCCTCTTCTTAAATAACATTTTATTGTTGGTGACGTTTTACCACCCATGCTGTTAGTCGGCATTTTACTCCCAATGAGCAAGGGGACTGTGCGAGTCTCTCTCAATCACAGATGCTGCTATGTGAGCACAGTGCTGTGCAGCTGGAGTAAGAAATGCTTCATCAGTTAACATTTTAAATCAAAACCAAAAGAAAAAAGGGGGGGAAATAACACAAAACCTTATTTATGTACTAAATTCTACAAGCACATGTAATGCTTTTGGTGCTGCTGATTTCTTTCTGACTTTCCTCTCCTTTCTTTTCCAAAACCTAAACATGGAGCAGCAAATCTGTGAGCTGTTAATGCTCTTTCGAGGCGAAACACCGCAGGAACCCTTGCAGACAGACGCAGACATCCGTCCCTGCGCCGGCAGCCAGGTGTGCGACCTGCCGGCAGGGGGCAATGCTTCATGTCTATTAAACCAAAACCACCGAAAACTGAAAAATTAAGAGGTATGTGGGAAAGGGGTCAGGAAAAAAAAAGATGCTGAGGTGCAAGAGGGGAGGGAGTACGACAGCAGTGGAGCAAAACCTACCTGCACTCACCACATACCAAGATCACGGTAGTTTTGAGTTTTTTCCAGCCAGCTTGCTGATAAGGAAACTCTGCGATAAGAAAACATTGATAAATTGGTGTGGATTAAAATTTGCACCACACATTCCCCAGAGCACGGAGAATCAATCAGCCCTCAGTTCTGTGGCCCAAGCATTTTTGCCTGGTTCTCCCTCTAGTTTAGATTATTGATGCTCCAGGTGAGTTGGGGGCTCATCATCCAAGGCTGGCAGCCACCAGGGAATGATAACCAACAGGGAGGGGAAGGAGGGCAGAATTAGGTATCCTGAGGTTATTCTATAGCCCTGTCATTCAAAAATATAATCTGCTCTCTGCTGAGGGTGCTACTACTTACTGAGGTATAGACTTGAGCATCCCACAGGCACATGGACCAGCCTGATGCCAACAGCTGCTGGGCTGGGAGAGGTGCTGTCCTTGGATGAGACCCAATGCAGATGACAGAGGTTTAACACCAGTGATTCTTACTGAACTTTACACCCTGGCCTTGCAGGATCCCCTTCTCACCTCACATGAGCTGGTGAGCCCATGTGAGGTGACAAAACACCCCGACGTATTACTTATGTTTGCACACTATTATTGTCCTGGTTTCAGTTAGGACAGAGTTAATTTTCTTCCTAGTAGCTGGTAGAATGCTATGTTTTGGATTAGGATGAGAAGAGTGCTGATAACATGCTGATGTTTTAATTGTTGCAGAGCGGTGCTTACACCAAGCCAAGGACGTCTCAGCTACTCACTCTGTCCTGCCAGCGGCCAGGCTGGGGGTGCAGCAGGAGCTGGGAGGGGACAGACCCAGGACAGGTGACCCAAACTAGCCAAAGGGGTATTCCATCCCATCTGACGTCATGCTAAACAATATATAGGGGTGGCTAGCCGGGGTGGGGAGGCTGGCTGCTCAGGGATAGGCTGGGCATTGGTCAGAGGGTGGTGAACGATTGCATTGTGCATCACTTGTTTCGTACACATTATTATTATTATTATTATTATTATTATTATTATTATTATTATTATTATTATTATTATTATTATTATTATTATTATTATTTTCCTGTCTTAATAAACTGTCTCCATCTCAACCCACAGGCTTCACTTTCCCGTTTCTCTCCCCCATCCCAGAGAGGGAGGGGGGAAGGTGAGCGAACGGCTGTGTGGTGTTGATATAGTATAAACTCACTTTAGGATAAAATAAAGCTTGTGGTTTGATATTGTATAAACTTACTTTAGGATAGAATAAAACTTGTGGAATGATATTGTATAAACTCACTTTAGGATAGAATAGAACTTGTGATTAAACGTTAGCAAGGACAAAGTAATCAACATCTTGTTATCTGTAGACCTTCTGTTACGTTTAAGCATTTTGTTATTTGAAAACATCCATTTTGTTATTTGAAAACAGCCATTTGCCGAGGCGATCGGCTCCGGGGCAGACGCGTTCTGCAGCGGAGCGGAGGATCGGGCCAGGCAGGGCTAATTTTCCGGCATCGAGCCGACTTCAGGGAGCCGCCAGGACCCGGCAGCCTTCGTGAGGGAGGCTGACGAGGCGAAGGCGGAGCCAGCAGCGCCCCCTCCCCGGCCGTTCAAAAGCAGCCCCTAGGGAGCGCGAGCGACCAGGAGCGCAGCGACCAGGACGGGCAAACAGGGCGTGGCGCGTCAGAGGGGAGTGGCGCGGCAGTTCGCGCAGGCAGGGCGGGCAGGAAGGGCGGAGAGCAACCCCCTGCCCACACGAACACCTCTTAACGACAGTCTTTAGCTAGGTGATAATGGTCTCCACCAGGCACGGTGCGCTCTCCAGGAAGTCGGTATACACCCAGACCGACTGCCCGTTAAAGAATGCAGCGGTTCAAGTCACCGGATGCAAGGAGTGTCTGAGCCTGCTGCTGCCATCGGCGGGAGGCAGAGACGCTGCGTGCGTGAGGTGCGAGCAGGTGGATGACCTGATCCGCATGGTGGCGGAGCTCAAGGAGGAGGTGGAGAGGTTGAGGGCCATCAGGGAGTGTGAGCGGGAGATAGACTGGTGGAGTAACTCCCTGCAGGGCCTCAAGGAGAGGTACCAGGATGAGACACCCCAAATGGGGGTGGACCCCCTGCCCTGTCACCATCGGGCAGAGGGAGGGGATCTGGGAGTTGAGGGGGAATGGAGACAGGTCCCTGCTCGACATGGCAGGCGATGCCCTCCCCTTCCGGCCCCACCTTCCCGGGTTCCCTTACAAAACAGGTTTGAGGCCCTGGAGATTGAGAGACCAGCAACTGAGGAAGAGGTAGAAAGTGTTCCCAGGAGGATGCCTAGGGCGAGAAGGTCGACTCCACGCCTCAGGACTGCCTCCACCAAGAAAGAAAGGAGGGTGATTGTTGTGGGAGACTCTGTCCTTAGGGGAACAGAGGGCCCTATTTGTCAGCCTGACCCTACCCGTAGGGAAGTCTGCTGCCTCCCTGGGGCCAGGGTCAGGGACGTCGCCAAGAAAGTCAAGCGCCTGGTACGGCCCACTGACTACTACCCGCTACTGGTCTTTCAGGCTGGTAGCGATGAAGTAGCAACGAGAAGTCCGAAGGCAATCAAAAGAGACTTTAGGGATTTGGGGCGACTACTTAGAGGATCAGGCGCACAGGTTGTGTGTGCCTCTGTCCTTCCGATAGGGGGGATCGAAGCTGAAAGGTGTGCTGTTCACATAAACTTGTGGCTTCGAGACTGGTGTGACCGGCAGAACTTTGGGTTCTTTGATCACGGGAAGGTCTATGCTACACCGGGCCTGATGGCACCGGATGGGAAGGGCCTCTCTCGGAGAGGGGTAAGGATCTTTGGTCAGGAGTTGGCAGGGCTGATAGATAGGGCTTTAAACTAGAGTCGAAGGGGGAAGGGGCTAAAACCAGGCACGCCGGTGAGGACCTAAGGGATGGTACGCTAGAATCAGAGGGGCTGTGTGCCAGTGAGGTCCTTCGGTTAGATCCACAAGGTGCTGAGTGTAAGGAGACGCACCTGAAATGCTTCTACACGAACGCACGAAGTATGAGGAATAAAATGGATGAGCTAGAAGTCCTGGCCCAGTCCCGCAACTACGACATCATCGGCATAAGCGAAACCTGGTGGGATGAGTCCTGTGACTGGGGTGTTGCGATAGATGGTTACAGGCTCTTCAGGAGGGACAGGCAGGGTAGGCGAGGTGGTGGGGTGGCGATGTATGTGAAGCAGGGGCTGGACTGTGTGGAACTTCAGGTCGGCGATGGCAAAGTTGAGAGCCTCTGGGTAAGGATCAAGGGACGAACGAATAAAGGGGATGTCGTTGTGGGAGTCTATTACAGACCGCCTGGCCAGGACGATAGCGCCGATAAATTATTCTTTACAGAACTAAGAGAGGCCTCGAGATTAACTCTCCTTGTCCTTATGGGGGACTTCAACTTGCCAGACGTTAACTGGGAGTGCCACACGGCTGACACGAGCAAGTCCAGGAGGTTCATGAAGCACCTAGATGATAACTTCTTGGTGCAGGTGCTAACGGAGCCAACTAGGAAAGGTGCCCTCCTAGACCTGTTGCTAGAAAACAGAGAGGGTCTGGTGGGAGATGTGGTGATTGGTGGCCGCCTCGGTCATAGCGACCATGAAGTGGTTGAGTTCAAAATTTACGGTGACAGAAGGAAAAGTGCCACCAAAACCTCATCCCTAGATATGGGTGTATTGGGTCTGGCTGGAATGTTAACTTTCCCAGCAGCAGCCCATACAGTGCCGTACTCTGTACTTGTAGCTGGAACAGCAGTGTTATCACACCAGTGTTGTGTCTGCTGCTGAGCAGCAGTGGCACAGTATTAGGCCTTTCTCTAACCCTCCTAGGGGGTGGGCAAAAGGTGAGGAGAGAAACATCACTAGGGCAGCTGGCCTAAACCAATCAAAGGGATATTCCATACCATGTGATGTCACACTCAGCAATAAAAGGTGGAAACAGGAAGAAGAGGGGAGGGGTGGGCTCTCGTTTGGAAGACGTCGGTCCTCCTCTCGAACACCGGCTGCGTGCGTTGAGGCCTTGCTTCAAGGACGTGGTCAATCATCGCTCATTTGTGGGAAGTAGAGAGTAATTTCTTTCCTCTGCACTTCCATATAGCCTTCATTTATTTTGTTTGTTTGTTTTCCTCCCTTCTTTTTATTTTCCTTTTTTCCCCTCCCTTTCCCTTTTTATTTCCCCTTAGTTAAATTGTTAGTTCATGGTAGTCTTTATTTAATTATTATAATTATTTCCCTTTAATTAAATTATCCTTATCTCAGCCCGTGAGTTGTTCTTTGCTTTACTTCTCCCCCTCCTCATCTAAAGGAGGGGGAGTGAGAGAGCGGTTGTGGGGTTTAGCTGCCCAGTACGGTAAAACCACCACAATGGGGAAGGCGGACTTCAGGCTGCTCGGGGAACTAGTCAGCAAGATCCCCTGGGAAGCTGCTCTTGAAGGCCTCGATGTCCACCAGTGCTGGACATTCTTTAAGCGATGCCTCCTAGAAGCACAAGAACAGGCAGTTCCTAAATATCGCAAGTCAGGCAGGCGCGGCAGGAGGCCGGCGTGGCTGACCAGGAACATTCTGATGGAGATTAGGCGGAAACAGAGAGTGTTTCGCTACTGGAAGGAGGGCCGGGTGTCATGGAAAGAATACAGGGATGCTGTTCGTGTTTGTAGGGAGAAAATTCGTGTGGCTAAAGCACACCTAGAGTTGAAGCTGGCTGTGTCTGTGAGAGAAAATAAAAAGGTTTTTTTTAGATATGTGAATGGAAAAAGGAGAACTAAAGAATACATAGGGCCGCTCCTTGATAGGGAAGGTCTCCTCACAGACAATGACATAGGCAAAGCAGAGACGCTTAACGCCTTCTTTGCCTCTGTCTTCAATGCCGATGATGGGCTTCGGGACCCAGGGTGCCCTGAGCTGGAGGACCGGGACGGTGGGGATGACAAACTCCCAACCGACCCTGAACGTGTGCGGGATTTGCTACTCCACCTGGATCCCTACGAGTCCATGGGTCCGGATGGGATTCATCCCCGGGTGCTGAAAGAGCTGGCGGACGTCATCGCGGAACCTCTCTCAATTATTTTTCAACGATCCTGGGAGTCTGGAGAGGTCCCGGTAGACTGGAAGCTGGCAAATGTTGTGCCGATTTTCAAGAAGGGTCAGAAAGAAGACCCTAGCAATTACAGGCCTGTCAGTCTCACGTCAGTGCCTGGTAAAATCATGGAGAAGATGGTTCTCGAACTTATTGAGGCGCACCTGGGGGACAAAGCAGTCATTGGTCCCAGCCAGCATGGGTTTGTGAAGGGTAGGTCCTGCCTAACTAACCTGATTTCCTTTTATGATAAGATCACCCGTATGGTGGACCAAGGGAAACCAGCTGATGTGATTTTTTTGGACTTCAGCAAGGCTTTTGACACAGTTTCCCATAGGATCCTACTGGACAAAATGTCCACCATACAGCTAAATAAAAACATCATACGATGGGTGAGCAATTGGCTAACGGGCAAGGCCCAAAGGGTTATGGTGAATGGGGCTGCGTCAGGCTGGCGGGCGGTCACCAGTGGGGTCCCTCAAGGCTCCATTTTAGGGCCAGTACTTTTCAATATTTTTATAAACGATCTGGATGTAGGAATAGAAGGTATTTTGAGCAAGTTTGCTGATGACACCAAACTTGGAGGAGTTGTGGACTCTGTTGAGGGTGGAAAGGCCTTGCAGAGGGATCTGGATAGGTTGGAGAGCTGGGCAATCACCAACCGCATGAAGTTCAATAAGAGCAAGTGCCGGGTCCTGCACCTGGGACGGGGAAACCCCGGCTTCACGTACAGACTGGGCGATGAGACGCTGGAGAGCAGCCTAGAAGAGAGGGATCTGGGGGTCGTGGTAGACAGCAAGTTGAATATGAGCCAGCAGTGTGCCCTGGCAGCCAGGAGGGCCAACCGTGTCCTGGGGTGCATCAAGCACGGCATCGCTAGTAGGTCAAGGGAGGTGATTGTCCCGCTCTACTCTGCGCTGGTGCGGCCTCACCTCGAGTACTGTGTGCAGTTCTGGGCACCACAGTATAAAAAGGACATGAAACTGTTGGAGAGTGTCCAGAGGAGGGCTACGAAGATGGTGAAAGGCCTGGAGGGGAAGACGTACGAGGAACGGCTGAGGGCACTGGGCCTGTTCAGCCTGGAGAAGAGGAGGCTGAGGGGAGACCTCATCGCAGTCTACAACTTCCTCGTAAGGGGGTGTCGAGAGGCAGGAGACCTTTTCTCCATTAACACCAGCGACAGGACCCGCGGGAACGGGGTTAAGCTGAGGCAGGGGAAATTTAGGCTTGACATCAGGAGGGGGTTCTTCACAGAGAGGGTGGTTGCACACTGGAACAGGCTCCCCAGGGAAGTGGTCACTGCACCGAGCCTGTCTGAATTTAAGAAGAGATTGGACTGTGCACTTAGTCACATGGTCTGAACTTTTGGGTAGACCTGTGCGGTGTCAAGAGTTGGACTTGATGATCCTTAAGGGTCCCTTCCAACTCAGGATATTCTATGATTCTATGATCCCATTATCCATTAACACTCAGTCAGGCTGAGACTTGAGATAACTTGAGTCAACGGTCTGTTATGTCTTGTTAACTGAGACATCCTGTTATCTGCCGACCCTCAGTTAAACCGAAAGACAACTCAGCATTTTTACAGCTTGGAAAACAACTGATTAAGGAAGTGCATTACGAGGAAGACCTACGGCCTTCCTCCCAAAGCCCACTGCCCACATCCTGGAGACCCCGGCCCACAATTCTTGGAAGGAATTGCGCAAACGCAAGGACTGATAAGCTAATTAGCATACGAAGCGAGGGTAGGCGGGGTTAGGTAATGAATATGTATAGGTGCTAATTGAATATTCATTGTTTCGCTGTATAAATACGAGATAGTTTGTCACTTCGAACATGCACGATAGGCGGAAGGATCCCCCGTGCATCCAGCGCTGCAATAAAGAATATACCACTTAAGGAAATTTCGGATTTGATCTTTAAATCAGTGTTTAGCTGCCGACAGGGTTAAACCACAACAATTATTCAAATAGAACTTTACGCTGAAAAGTGGTACACCTATATCCTCATGTTTCCATCTTCAAAACTTTCAGGTGTCCCACAACAATGGTAAATAATTACACATAAAATAACACATAAAGCACCTGTGCATCAAGTTTTGTGAAGTCCTGGAAGGAATGGAACAGATAAAATTACTTACATTTCAGATAAAGAAGGTCAATGCATAGTGAGAACTGTATGTTATTCATTGCCGACTTTGCCTGAGAGGCATTACAGAACACTAATAGCATGTGAGCACACTCATTTTTTATACAAATGCTTTTGAATCCAGTCTCAGCTAAACTGTGAAATGCATCCTCCAACTGCTGACATTATCTCAGGTCTGTGTTCCTGTGTTGGGTCTGGCTGGGATGTTAACTTTCCCTGCAGCAGCCCATAAAGTGCTGTGCTCTGCACTTGTAGCTGGAACAGCACTGGTCTCACTCCAGTGTTGTGTCTATTCCTGCATAGTGCTGGCACCGCATCAGGACTCCCTCCAAGTCCCCAGGAGCCAGCAGGCTGGGGGTGGGTAAGTGATGTTGTGGTTCCGCTCGAGTGGGCAGCCGAGCCCCACCACAGCCGCTCTCTCACTCCCCCTCCTCAAAGAGGAATGGGGAGAAAATATGCGAAAAAAGGCTCAAGGATTGAGATAAGGACGAGAAAACCACGCAATAATTATTGTAACGGGCAAAACAGACTCAGCATAAGAAGATAGATAGTAAGATTTATTGCTCATTACTAACAAGCTAGAGAAGTGAGAAACAAAGGAAAGAAACCAAAAGCACCTTCCCCCCCATCCACCCTCTTCCACCTCCTCCCCCCCGAGCGGCGCAGGGGAATGGGGGAATGGGGGTTATGGTCAGTCTACAGCGCTTCTTCTCTGCCGCTCCTTCTCGGTCACTCTCGTCCCCTGTGCTGTGGGGTCCCACCCACGGGATGCAGTCCTTGACGAACTGATCCGGCGTGGGCTTCCCACAGGCAGCAGCTCTTCCAGAACTGCTCCAGATATGGGTCCGTACCATGGGGTCCATCTCTCAGGAGAAAACTGCTCCAACCTGGCTCCCCTACGGGCAGCAGCTCCTGCCAGGTCACCTGCTCCTGTGTGGTCTCCTCTCCACGGGCTACAGGTCTGTCCCATAATCTGCTCCGGCAGGGGTCTTCCACAGGTGGCAGCCTCCGTCGGTGCAGGGCCACCTGCTCCACCGTGGTCTCCTCCACAGGCTTCAGCGTGGAACCCTGCTCCACCGTGGTACTCCACGGGCTGCAGGGGGACATCCTGCTTCACCATGGTCCTCACCACAGGCCGCAGGGGACTTCTGCTCCAGCGCCTGGAGCACCTCTCCCCATCCTTCTACACTGACCTTGGCACCTGCAAGGCTGTTTCTCACTCCCTTCACTCTCCTGGCTGCTGTGTGTCGCAGCGTTATTTTCCCTGTCTTAAATATGCTCTCACGGAGGTGCAAAACAACATCGCTTATTGGCTCAGCTCTGGAAAACAATGGGGCCCTTCCCAAACATGGGGCAGCTTCTAGATCTTTCTCACAGAAACCACTCCTATGGCCCCCTGCTACCAAAACCTTGCCACGTAAACCCACTACAGACGTGGAGGGGACATCACCAGGGCAGCTGACCTAAACCGACCAAAGGGATATTCCATACCATATGGTGTCACACGCAGCAATAAAAAGTGGAAAAGGGTGAGGGGCGGAGGTGGGAGGGGGCGGCTCTCATGGTAGAAGTTTCTGTCCTCCTGAACAATCGCTACACGTATTGAGGCCCTGCTTTCCAGGACATGGCTGAACATCACTCCTTGATGGGAAGTAGAGAGTAACTGCTTTCTATTTTTTCTCTTCTCTGTGCTTCTGAACGGCCTTTGCTTTTTTTGTTTTCCTCTTTTTTTTTTTTTTCCCCCTCTTCCTTTTCCCTTTAATGAAAACATCCTTATCTCAAACCTTGAGCTCTCTGTGTCATCTTTTCTCCCCCTTCCTCTTTGAGGAGGGGTGTTAGAGGAAGCACAGCTGAAAGCACGACAGACACCAGTAGAGTCAGATCATGCTCCATTTTTTTGCCCGAATAGCCTAACTTTTATAGTGAACTTAACAGGCGTGGATAGTGTCTCACACAAGATTATTGGTCAAAAGCACTCAGACAAACAACTACAAGAAAACAACCCCACCTGCAAGAAAACAACCCCCTTGTGATTAGCAGTCACGCAGACCTTGTTCTTGAAGCCAGCTGCTGGTAACAATATTTTTCTAAATTCCTCAATTGGGCGATGTGGGAACACTGTCATGGGAATGTTAGGAATGTTTTAACAATTCGTGTCCATAAAGAACAGTCCTGTCTGCCTCTGTGTCCTGCACTGGCAATTTAATTCTTGAACCACAGATGCAGTGTGTCCCAGTCTCCCCCTCATTCTAGTCAATTTATCAAGTCTTCAGAAAATACTCCTCAAATTTATGAACCTGTTTGCTTTTGTTATTCCGAACTTCTATTTCTAACAGTTACAGCCTTTTTTTTGTCTTCTTCGAGATTAATTTAACACGGCTATAGGTGTGACTGTCCCTGTGAATGGCTGGTGAGGAATGTTTTAATTACTCGTGAAGTGTCAATAAGAAAGCTATTTGTGTTTGTATGAAGTCTTTGATGTCTGGGGGTTTCAGAACAACTGATAACAACTAGTGACTGTTATGGGATACTATGCAGGCCTCTGATATCTGGCCAGGTGGCCAAGAGATTAAGAAGAAGAAAAAAAAGAAGCTGAAGGAGGGCTAGGAGACAAGCCATGGGATTTTTGCTGTTTCAAAAAATCCCTCAACAGAGGGGGAGTGAGAGAGCGACCGTGGTGGAACTCGGCTGCCCACCTGAGTGAAACGACCACAGTTCCCTGTTTGTGACTCGACCAATAAAATCACACAGAGCAAAGAAGGAAGATGTTTTCATATTCTCTGAGGTTTGATCACAGAATCACACAGAATCACAGAATTTCTAGGTTGGAAGAGACCTCAAGGTCATCGAGTCCAACCTCTGACCTAACACCAACAGTCCCCACTAAACCATATCCCTAAGCTCTACATCTAAACGTCTTTTAAAGACTTCCAGGGATGGTGACTCCACCACTTCCCTGGGCAGCCTGTTCCAATGTCTAACAACCCTTTCGGTAAAGAATTTCTTCCTAAGATACAACCTAAAACTCCCCTGGCGCAACTTAAGCCCATTCCCCCTTGTCCTGACACCAGGCACGTGGGAGAACAGACCAACCCCCACCTCTCTACAGCCTCCTTTAAGGTATCTGTAGAGAGCAATAAGGTCGCCCCTGAGCCACCTTTTCTCCAGGCTGAACAAGCCAAGCTCCCTCAGCCGATCCTCGTAGGACTTGTTCTCCAGGCCCCTCACCAGCTTCGTTGCCCTTCTCTGGACCCGCTCAAGCACCTCCATGTCCTTCTTGTAGCGAGGGGCCCAAAACTGAACACAGTACTCGAGGTGCGGCCTCACCAGAGCCGAGTACAGGGGGACGATCACCTCCCTAGCCCTGCTGGTCACACTGTTTCTGATACAAGCCAGGATGCTGTTGGCCTTCTTGGCCACCTGAGCACACTGCTGGCTCATATTCAGCCGACTGTCCACCATCACTCCCAGGTCCTTCTCTGCCAGGCAGTTCTCCAACCACTCATCTCCCAGCCTGTAGCTCTTCTTGGGGTTATTGCAGCCCAGGTGCAGCACCCAGCACTTGGCCTTGTTAAACTTCATGCGGTTGACCTCAGCCCATTGGTGCAGCCTATCCAGATCCTCCTGCAGAGCCTTCCTACCCTCGAGCAGATCGACACATGCACCTAGCTTGGTGTCATCTGCAAATTTACTGAGGGTGCACTCAATGCCCTCATCCAGATCATCGATGAAGATATCAAAGAGGACCGGTCCCAGCACTGAGCCCTGGGGAACGCCACTAGTGACTGACCTGCAACTGGACTTGACTCCACTCACCACGACTCTTTGGGCCCAGCTATCCAGCCAGTTTCTAACCCAACGAAGTGTGCGCCAGTCCAAGTCAAGAGCAGCCAGTTTCTTGAGGAGAATGCTGTGGGAGACGGTGTCAAAAGCCTTGCTGAAGTCAAGGTAGACCACATCCACAGCCTTTCCCTCATCCACTGTAGTGGGTTTACGTGGCAAAGTTTTGGTAGCAGGGAGCCAGAGGGGTGGTTTCTGTGAGAAGGATCTAGAAGTCGCCCCATGTTTGGGAAGAGCCCCATTGTTTTCCAGAGCTGAGCCAATAAGCGATGTTGTTTTGCGCCTCTGTGAGAGCATATTTAAGACAGGGAAAAAAAAGCTGCGACACACAGCAGCCGGGAGAGTGAAGGGAGTGAGGAACAGCCTTGCAGGTGCCAAGGTCAGTGCAGAAGGAGGGGGAGAGGTGCTCCAGGTGCCGGAGCAGAAGTCCCCTGCGGCCTGTGGTGAGGACCATGGTGAAGCAGGATGTCCCCCTGCAGCCCGTGGAGTACCACGGTGGAGCAGGGTTCCACGCTGCAGCCTGTGGAGGAGACCACGGTGGAGCAGGTGGCCCTGCACCGATGGAGGCTGCCGCCTGTGGAAGACCCCTGCCGGAGCAGATTCTGGGCCGGACCTGTAGCCTGTGGAGAGGAGACCACGCAGGAGCAGGTGACCTGGCAGGAGCTGCTGCCCGTGGGGGAGCCAGGTTGGAGCAGTTTTCTCCTGAGGGATGGACCCCGTGGTACGGACCCATATCTGGAGCAGTTCTGGAAGAGCTGCTGCCTGTGGGAAGCCCACGCCGGATCAGTTCATCAAGGACTGCATCCCGTGGGTGGGACCCCACAGCACAGGGGACGAGAGTGACCGAGAAGGAGCGGCAGAGAAGAAGCGCTGTAGACTGACCATAACCCCCATTCCCCCGTTCCCCTGCGCCGCTCGGGGGGGAGGAGGTGAAAGAGGGTGGATGGGGGGGAAGGTGCTTTTGGTTTCTTTCCTTTGTTTCTCACTTCTCTAGCTTGTTAGTAATGAGCAATAAATCTTACTATCTATCTTCTTATGCTGAGTCTGTTTTGCCCGTTACAATAATTATTGCGTGGTTTTCTCGTCCTTATCTCAATCCTTGAGCCTTTTTTCGCATATTTTCTCCCCATTCCTCTTTGAGGAGGGGAAGTGAGAGAGCGGCTGTGGTGGGGCTCGGCTGCCCACTCGAGCGGAACCACGACATCCACCCAGCACGTCACTTTGTCATAGAAGGAGATCAGGTTCGTCAAGCAGGACCTGCCTTTCATAAACCCATGCTGACTGGGCCTGATCGCCTGCTTGCCCTGCAAGTGCTGCGTGATGACTCTCAAGAGGATCTGCTCCATGAGCTTCCCTGGTACTGAGGTCAAACTGACAGGCCTGTAGTTTCCCGGGTCAGTCCTCCGGCCCTTCTTGTAGGTGGGCGTCACGTTTGCTAGCCGACTGTCAACTGGGACCTCCCCCGATAGCCAGGACTGTTGATAAATGATGGTAAGTGGCTTGGCCAGCTCCTCTGCATATTCTTTCAGTACCCTTGGGTGGATCCCATCCGGCCCCATTGACTTGTGCACGTCCAAGTGATGTGCACAAGTTTTTTTGATGCACAGTTTTTTTGGGGAGGTGGTAAGGGGAGTGCAGTTCATACTTTAATAAAACTGAGGCTATTATGTGTTTGTTTGTTTGTTTGTTTTCAGAAGAAAAAATAAATTAATTAAAATTGTCCTTTCCATAGGACATCCATGGGTAAAGACAATCAGTTATCCCTGATCCAGTTAATGCTATTCATGCCTAACAGATCAGTCCCACTAAATGCAATGGCAGACCCGTTCAAGAATAGCCAACTGTGTCACATGTGGAGCACTTATCTAGAAGAAGAGGTTCAGGTATCTGCTCTGACTTGGATAGGCTGGAAATGTAAGTCATATCACACATTACCACAGAAATCTTGCCATGAAGGTGACACTGTCACTTTCTCTGCCAAGTCCATCCTGAATTGGAGAAATCTTCCTTAGCACAGTTAGTCAAAGCAAAAACTTCCAGTTGCACTCATTCTATAATTCCTTAGGAAAAGTCATGATTTGTACTCACCTTATGGTGGTGTTTCTACAGTCTGATATTTTCAACTAGGAGTAGTAGGATGTGATCAGAATTATATAGGACTTTTTGTGAGAGCTGGGCTATGTACACATTGCTGTCAGACAAATTTGGACGGACATTTACATGATTCTTATGGAAATTTATTTTCAAAGACTGTCAAGCCAGGAAGGACCATCTAGGTCACCTCGTCTGTCTCCAGCCTGTCAGGGATATCAGTGTTTCACCTTGGTTTAGGCTAAAGAATAATTTAATTCTTTCAGATAAACCTTTGTTTCCAGAAAGGAATCCCTGGGCAAATCCAGAATTACTCTGGGGAAATAAAACATCTAGCCACAAAGTGGACCTCAAAGCTTTAACTGAGGTCTTTCCATTACAGTTCCTGGACAGACTTAGGGATTAGTTGGATTTACAGTGGGTAGGGGTCACTTAAAACATTTTGTAGGAAATGCTGAAGGGAGAAAGTTTCCCAGGCCAGCTCCAATGAGAAATTAGGTGCTTATTTCTAGGCCTTTGTTACCTTGTAATTTCCTCCCCTACAAGTCATTTTCTCCCCAAAATTGAAACTGTTTCTCATAGCTAAACATAATTCTTCACTGCTTGCCCTGCAAATCATTTTCTCCAGCCCTCAATCATTTTTGTGGCTCTTTTCTGTACCCTCTCCAATTTTGTCACCATATGTTTTGAAATGTGGCTGTCAGACCCATAAACAGCCTCTCAGGTTCACCCTTACCAATGCTATACACTGCAGGTCACCTGGCTGCAGAGCCAAGGATCACATCAGCACTTTGGGATTTGAGGGTCCAGCTCTGAGCTGGCACTGTGGTGTTTCTCCAGGCTGCAGTCGGTCACATTACAGGGCTTTTGTCTGAGTTCCCAAGAAGCAGAACTAGCATTAAAATGCATTTTGTTTGCCTGAGCCAAGCGGTGCAGCTTTTTTCACCAGGCCACCCTGGACTCTTATTCTTTGCTATTTTGCCAACCATAATGTTTTCTACAAATGTCATCAGGAGTAGTTTTATATTTACTTCCAGATCACTGATGAATAGCATAGGGGAAAACTCTAGTAACACTCCTCTTTGACAATAATTTTGCATTGATAATTACTTTCAGGGAATTGTCAGTTAGGCAGTTCTTAACTCATTTTATGTCTGCTCTTGTCCTGAACCCAATTACTTTTGCCTGGCTAAAAAATATCTTATAGAAAGTCATCCAGTCTCCAACCTGAAAATGTCATGAGATGGTGATTTTTACCAATCTTCCTACTAAAATTCTGGAATGATTAATCACTATGAACCACGTACATCTTCATAGCAATGTGATCTTCTTTCTGATTTCAACTCCTAGTTATCAGTTCATTTTATGACTTTCTTTTAGAGTTAGATCAAATAATTCTTTATACCTAGAATTCCCAAACAGACTCAGTATTTCCATTCACTTCCCATCCTAAATTATGTAGCTTTAAATTACCTTCTTGCCAGACCCAGCTTCATTGACTGATGTAACATTTTTGCTAATGTGTTATGTTTCTTATTCATGTTCCTGCTTCTATATTAGTTTATAAAGCCTTAAATATATATATGTATGTGTATATATATATATACAAGTCTCTCTATATATAATATGCAAAACTGTTATTGAAATCCACAGCATATTAGATCAACAATGCACATGAGAATCCAGGGTGTGTTTTGATGCTTAGTAGCAATTAGTTTCTTTGAAGTTATTTATGAGGGAAAAAATTTCATGCACTTACAAGATCAGAGTTACTTGTCTGCTCTGGAATGGCTGCGAAATATAATCACAATTGGAAGACTAATAACAAATCAATGGATGTTGAAAGAGTTACAGGAGGCAAACATTCAAAGGTTTTCAAAAGGACTCGCAAGTCTGAGCAGCCTGTGCAAAGGGCAGATCCTAGTCTTCTGCTGGTGTATCAGCAAATGCTGCATAAATGAGCCCTGCAACTTTTGTGTGCTGCCTCATTACAGAGAAATGTTTAGTCACTGGTTTGATAATGGGAAGGCAGCTGTGGAAAGATCTGGTAGATAAGAAAGTCTGGACTTGAACCTGAGCCTCCTATGTGGTCATCCCCCATGCTGTAATACAATGTTGCTAAGCTACCAAGGTCTTCTTCTAATTGTCCTGGTTGAGAAATAGAAAACAAAAACTTTTTCTTTTGTTTTCAGATAGTAATGAGTATGGCATAGTTTTTGTCCCTATCAAAGAGATGCTGATTATCAAAATACTCAACAAGAGTAATGGTTTGGGATGCTGGGGAGTAAATATACTAGTGGAGAAACAACCAAAGAGTGTATTTATATCTACTAAAATTAGCTTTGTGCTTGGTTTCCAACCCTTGAATTTTGATTCTTGTTTGTCTTTATTCACGCAACAATGTTGAAACTCAATACCACGTCTGAGGGATTTGCAAAATAAAAGGGCAACTTTTAAAATCACTGTTAATTCTATTTTTTGACCAATTGTTCAAACAGCTGATTTTCCAATTCTTGAACAGAAAATGGAAAATACATTTACATTTCCCCCTATTTTCAACTGTCTTGGAGTATAATCTCTCATCTCATGTTGCAATGAGATCCAATGAATTGCTAAGCAGCATATGCCTAAGAGTCAATGTGTGTGTAGATAGGTAGATAGATATCTTCTATGTAAAACTCAGAAGTGCACTAGAGAGCTAAAAAGCTAAAACACATAAACAAAATGGTCTGCTTTAAGAAGTTAAAACAACTGTAAATAGTGTTTTTTAATCATTTATTTTATTTTTTGAAGCACATAAAGCACTGCCAGTGTTTTACTGGGGCCTTGCAAGATACCCTTTTTCGTTTACATTAATTTACATGTCACCCAACAATTCTGCCTAACATTAATTCATACCTTGAACCTAGAAAGGCTTGTATACATATTTAACTCAATATACTATTTATATAAAAACAACAGGCTTATGGCCTTCATTATAAAACATCTGTAAGTCATACACAAATAGGAAACGCATCTCAGGTCCACTGAAGGAACCAAACTGACTGTATGAATTCCATGCTGTTTTTTAAGTGAAAAGAACAAAGAAAAGTAAATTTCCTTCTGCAGATTAACCACTCAGATTGTACTAACTCCCTGACACACTGCAGAATCGGAGAAAGAGATTTTTTAAAAAAGCAAAATGTTCTAGATCTAGAAGACAAAACTATAGGTAAGAAATCCTTTGAAGTCAACCCTGTGTGCATAACAATTTATGCACGTCTCCTGCCTTCGCATCCCCTGGCCCAGGGCACGTTTTGGGCACTACTACTGATTAATACAGGGGGAGGTTTCATCCTCACCTTCACAAAGCTGTCGAGGTCTTTGCTTGCCCTCTCCAGTACCATGTCAGGTCTGAGCAGTGGTCAGTGGACCCTAAGAATCCCCTGCCCAGGGCAAGAGCCCGCAAGGGCTGCGGTGTCACAAGGGTATGTGCAGGGGGTAGTGGGAGGGGAGACTTCGGGGTGGGCTGAGTAGCTCTGAGCCCAGTCTCTCACCTTCTCTGCCTTTTCTCCCCTGCCCCCCATCAGTGCTGCTGTGTCAAGTAGTGGCACCGTTGAGTACATTAACCCGGGGCTGAGCATTGCAGCCACACCGAGTGTGAGCGTGTGTGTGCTTGTGTGCCATTTATTCCCCCCCTCCCCCCGGCAGTGCTGCAGGACTCCGGGAGCGACAGAAACTGCGGAAAGAGAGCCGAAGCCAGAAGCCCCCAGATCTGCTTAAACAAATCACTGCCCCCCTCAGAGAGGAAGAGGGAGGGAGGGGGAAACCCAGACCCAAAGACAAAATACAAGACAGAGAAAAAAAAAAAAAATCAGCGGGGAGTAAAAAACGGCCCCCAAAACACCCCCTTGCCGAGACGGGAGGTGGAAACGGGTGCGCGCCCATTAAAGACTCGGGGTGCTGGAGGGGATCCCCCCGCCTCCTCTTTGCCCTCCCCCGGCCCGGCGCGGGGCAGTGCGGCCCTCCGGCACCAGCACCCGGGCCCGTTCTGGAAAAGAGAGCAGGAATAAAGGGAACAGCTTCCTCGCCGACAAAAAAAAAAAAACAAAACAAAACAAAACAAAAAAAGCCTTTTTCTCCTTTTTTTTTTTTTTTTTCCCTTCAACTCCTCGCCGGGAAAAAACAAAAACGAAAACGCTTCCCCTCCCCGCGCCCCCCTGCAAGAGGCCCCAAACAACCGGCAACAACGAACAGGCAGCAAAAAAAAAAAAAGCCCCCATTCAAAACCAAAATCAAAAACAAAGAAGGAAAAGAAAAGGAAAAGCGAGAAGCGAGAGAAACAGAGACAAGCTCCATCGATTTCAAATCCAGGATTTTATCCGGTGCATTATTATTTTTTTTATTTTTGCTCTCCCTTTTTTTTTCCTTTTTTGCCTCCTTCCCTTCCTCCTTTCTTCCCCCCCCCCCCCCGCCCCATCCTCCTTCTCACCCCCCTTTTCCTTTCCATTTTATTTTGGATCATGCTAAATTTAGCCGGGATTGCTCTCTGAGTGTTGCGTGTTAATTTGATTTACTCTAGGATTCCAGCTTCCGAGACGCCATTCCTTCCCCCCCCCCCGCTCTCTCTCACTCTGTTTATCTATCTATCATTTATCTAGCGAGTTCTCCAGCTGTCTGTCTGTCTGTCCGTCCATCTCCCTCTCCCCGGGTGCTTTCCCTCCTCCCCCTGCGCGTGCTGCGCGGCCGTGCGCTCCCCTGACAGATGAACACCGCCATGGGTTTGCCGCAACACGAGCAAAAGCACCTTTGGGGGTTGTAGCGAGGGCTCGAAACCGGGATCTAAAAGAGAAGAGACAAGAAGGGGGAAAGCCGAGGGAGGAGGAGGAGGAAGAAAGAAGAAGAAGAGGAAGCTGCTAAGAAGCTCCCGCTGCCGTTTTTTTGGGGGATATGGGTAAGTAAAAAAAAAAAAAAAGAAAAAAAAAAGCGACAAACACCGGGAGGCATCGAGGAAAGGTCTGTCTTGCTGATCCGGATTGCGGGAGGGTCTCGTCCTTTCCTTTCCTTTCCTTTCCTTTCCTTTCCTTTCCTTTCCTTTCCTTTCCTTTCCTTTCCTTTCCTTTCCTTTCCTTTCCTTTCCTTTCCTTTCCTTTCCTTTCCTTTCCTTTCCTTTCCTTTCCCGTTAATGTCGTTTCCTTTTATTTTCGTGTTGTGACTTCGCAATGGCGCGGAAAGGGCTTTATTTGGGGGGGGTGTTCTCTGCCCTGCAACGCCTGCGAGCCCTCTTCCCTCGACTCCTTCCCATGCTTTGTAGCTGCCGCTGCCGGGGGTTGCATGGGCGCTTTTTTTTTTTTTTTTTTTTTTTTTCGGGGGCGGGGAGGGTTACGAGCGTGCTGCTGGGAAGGGGTTGCAATTTTTTTTAGGAGTTTGCATGTGTCGCCCCCTTTTACCTCCCCTCCCCCCCCAAATTCGCTAGCCTGTATGTGTTCCCCCAGAGGGGTCACGGGGAGGTGGCAGCTCTGCGTGGGGAAAGCAGGAGGGAGAGTCGCCCCGGCTTCGTAAATTGCAGGTTAAGTGGAGCTAGAGAGCAACTCTGTAACCTTTTTGGTATCTGTGAGTGTGAGCAGGTGGGCATGAGGGTGGACGTGCACCCCCCCCTCCCCGGGGCTCGGCTCCTCTACCCCTCTGACATTGGACGGGAGCGGGGCTGGGGGGTATTTAGAGGTGTGGGATTCCCCGTTCGTTGTCAGAGTGAGGTGTGTTGTTAACTGGGGGGTAATTAGTCCCTGCGCAACGCCCCCAGTGAGCTCGGGGGGGGGGGGGGGGGGGGGAAGTAGTGTGTATATGTTTGCAAGTATTGGTGCAAGGCTCCCTGCCCACATAGACACGCGCACACTGACACTCTTTCACACACACATATGCATGCACATTCATGTGCACGTGCACACAGAGAGACACACTTATGTACACGTGATCACATGCACTCACACATATACTTGCACACACATACCACACAGTCATGCATGTACACTTGTGTACACATGCATGCACATACATGCACAATTGCATGTACACATGTACTCACACCCACATGCACACAAATGCACACACTCTCTCACACACACTCCCTCACATACACACAATCTGTCACACATTCACAGACACCCACACTTACTCTCTCACACCCTCTCACAGTCCCCCCGCACCACGGACATGGGGAAATCAGGTCTCTGACATGAAGCAGTGGCTGCCTCCTGTCCTGCTCACAGCGTGCAGTGCGCGGGTGAGTGTGGGATTCGGTGAGTGTGTGTGGGATTCGGTCCTTGTGTCCGTGCAGTACCCTAGCACCATCCGCCACACTGTATTTGGCGCAGCTTGCCACTTCCTGTGCGTATTCCTGTCCCTACAAAGGCCGCTGAGAGAAGGATTTCCAATTTGTTTCCGCTTCCAATAAACACTGCTGATAATCTCGGGCCTGATGTTCCAAGAGCACCTCACCACCGGCAGCGGCCCCAGGGCTGGAGGTGACAGGGTCCCCCGGCCCCTCTGGGTCCCCGGGGCGATGCTGGGGGGTGTGAAACAACAACGGGGTGCCCCCACCCCGGGCTGCTGCTGGGGCCGAGGTGTTGGGGCTCTGCCTGAAATGTCTGTCTGTCAGGTGTGCGAAGCGCTGAGCTGCCAGCCCTCTACTGCCAGGGAGCGTATCACCACCCCTCGGCAGCGACAGCGGCTCTCTGTGGGAAAAGGACTGTTGGGGGCCATGGCCCCAAGCGGCAGCAGCCCCCGACCCGCCTGCCTCAGGCCGGGACGACTGGGGAGCATTGCCCCAAACCTGCAGAAACACAGGGGGAAAACACCTCGGGGTGCAAACCCCCACGCCAGCCTTCTGCGTGAAGGGAGACACACAGGTTTGTTTTTTTTAAATTCAGTTTTGGCCATTTGCCTTTTAGCCAAAAGGGGAAAAACCCTCCAAACAATGTAGTTGTGCTTTAGCCTCTGCTCTTAGCTCGGAAGGGTTATGTAAAAGCAGGGGGGGAAGCAGAAACACAGTGAACGGAGACTTCTCTTCCATCTCTTATTAGCTTTTTTTTTTTTTTTTTTAACTTTTCAGACTCAAAGTTCTAATTGAAACCAGAAATCTATTGAGAAGTAACTAAGCCAAGAAACCCTCTGTTTTCTCTGCAACTAGGGATGGGGAATAAATACTTTTTTTTCTGATATTATTTCAAGTTGCTTGAGCTCTTTGGTTCCTGTCAAAAAGCCCAGCATAGATTATTAACACATTATCATTTTAGGAGGATGCACTTTCTGAAATGCAATAAAATAGTGTGTTAGGTTAGTGCAGAGCTATAAACTATGCTAGTTGTTGGCAAATAAAAGAAACAGTGGCCATGATTTATTATTAATACTAATTGTAACTGAACTATTTAGCTTGACTTGATACTTGCTGGGTTTCTCTACTGAGGTTTCTCAGTATCATTTCCAATAATGTACTTTGATTAAGTTGGGAACTGTTCTTTAATAATTGCTATGGCCACATTCTTAATTAACACAAGAAGTTAAATGCTTGAAAAGGTCCAACCATCATTTTTTGGCTTCAGATGCTGCTTAATCTCCTCTTCTGGTCTGTTTTGAACCCATCCTTTGAGCTCCTTTCCCCAGCACACGTTTCTTAGGTGTAAATGCCAGATTACCAACAGGAGACTTGTTTTCCATTACAAGATTTGGCTAATCCCAGTTTCAGTTTTTGCCCTCTCAGCAGGGCTCAATTGCTCACACATAATCTTTCCCTTCTGTTTTCTTTCCTCTTTGGACAACAGGATTGAAAAACTCTTGCCTTGTGCTTGGAGACTTGCAATTACACAGCAATTTTGAGTCTTGACCCAACTAGTAGCAAGAAAGACTGTTGTCTAATGAACCACGTAAAAACAGTTCTGGGATCCAACAGATAGCTGTGCTGGAAATGAAAGCTCTCCCAGTGAATTGATTACTGATTTGTTTAACCATATGCCCAGGCGTCTTTCTTGCTGCCTCTTAACTACCTATCTCTGGAGTATCTGTTATCTGTGTGTCTGCAACGATGTTGAAAAGAAGCATTAATGCCTGCCAAAATGTGCTCTGTGATGCATGGATTTAAGCCACGTTTAGAAAGTTCAGCCTACCATTTTTGCCTACCATAACATGTGAGCACACTGGGTTTTGAGCATTTAAGTGCTGCAATTAAACATGCGTTTGACAAGGGGAGAAGTGCTGCTAGGTTGTGCATGGAGAAGAAAATGGGTAGTCAGATGAAACCCATTGCAAAACCTAGCCTCAGCTGACTTGTTGCTGGGAAATCCAGGCAATTTTAGGACATCGGTGATCCAAGGTTTAGAGCTAGTCCAAAGCCTAGCAAGAAAGGTGGGAATCTGTGGGACAACTTCAGCAGAGAAGGTTCCCAATGTTTTGCTGCAGGGCTTGTGGTTTCTACTGGGACTGGTTTTGCTGCTGTTATAGGTTCTGCTCTTGTTACTTTCTCTCTTTTCAACTTGAAAAAAAAAAAAAAAAAGTTTCCTTTCCTGTTATTATTGTTGAGGAAATGAAATGACTCATACTTTTAGGAAATTGTCATTTTGATTAAAGATAGGCTTTAAAACCCCTCAACTACAGGTTTTAGCCTGGGGGCACTGTCAGATCTGAAAATCATTTCCAAACTTTCAAGGTTGGGATTGCTTTGCCTTCTGATATGAAATCACATTGCAAGTGTGTGTTGTTAGCACAGTTACTTTTGAGATGTTCTCAAACCCTTAGAGATGGCTTCTTTCTCCTTCTCCCATGTAAAAGCTTCACTTGATGTGGCTTCAAAAGTTCATTGCACCTTCAGACCTGCTCAGCAATCAGGTGCTGTGAACAAGCGCAGCTCCTCCCATAGCCCCCTGGGTTCTGCGGTCATGTTTAACTGGAAGGGAGAGCAAGGTGAGGGGAATACATAGTTGGGGCTGAAAAAGGAAGGCTACATCATTCCTTAAACTGAATAAAAGCAGTCAGAGAATTTGACGTCTTGTCCTTCAGAGCTGGGGAAATGTGTGAAGGAAGTAGGGAGTGGTGATTTCTGTTTATCAGCTCTTGAGAGTGAGCAGAGTTCGGGGCAATTTTTCCCTTTTGGAGATGGATTTACTTTGCAGCACAGATTGTCCAAACACAGTGATGAGCTTTTACTGTGGGGCAGCTGGATATGAAAAGAAATCTTCTGACATTATTTCATTTAGGCTTTTGTTGTCTTATGAAATTGAACATTTCAAAGAGTTCTCAGATTAGTCAATTCTTTCTACAAAAGGCCAAATTGAAACTCTGGACCTCAGACATCTTGGAGACAGAAAGGACTTGATCCAGGTTTGGTTTTGATCTTTCTGTCCCTAGTTTACTTCCCAGCTGGGGAACTTTGCAAGGTCCCAGACCTCTGTATCTCTATGATCTTTGACCGGTTCCTGTCCTCCGAACCCATGTGCTGTTGTCAGTGTGTGGCAATGACCCTGTTGACTTGAGATATGAAGGGGAAAGTGATGGGGCTGAAGCACAGGTGACAAAACAGGAAGACACCAAAGAAGTACTCAGTCACTGGTGTTGCTCACAGACCAGATACTCTTAAACAAGAGTTAAACAATTAAACAATAGTGGTGACAGTGGTGGGGCTCTTGTATGTGTGCATCCAGCACAGGGGTCTTGTGTGGAAACAAGGGCTTGTGCAAGTAATGAGGATGAGCCTGAGTTGTCTTCCCCATGCAGGGTTCACGAGTCTGATGTACTTTTCTGAAAGCAAGCTCAGTGTGTGGAAAAACCATGCAGGAGGTGGCCAATTTCTGTACAAACCTGAGGTCAGAAGGTGGCGGGGAGGTCCTGACCTGCCCTGGTGAATACAGGAGCATGGGGTGGGCAAATACTCTGCTCTGCAGTCTGTCATATACTGGGATGGAAATGCCTGGTGGAGAGGGGTATTGGGGTTGAGGCTAAACACTGTGGATGGGGAGACCCTTAGTCAGCCTCTTACTTTCTCCAAAGTAGTGGGATGTTGTTCCCATTGCTGTCCCGAGTTGTTAAGGACTGTATGAATGCAGCAGTGAATGAGAGCAGTTTCTTCTACTCTAGTACAGTATCTCCTGTAATAATGCTTGGGAAAGCTGTTCAGAAGAATGTGTGGTAGGCAGGCATGGGGCAACCCAGGACTCACTTGAATACCTCAAAGTTAGAGATGGGTTAAAGATCGGAAGCCTGAGGTTTTATGTTACTTTGAAATTTTTGTTAGCCTTAACCTTTAAAACTGAGAGCTACATATGTATACAATGAATCATTCTGTTCCTGTTCCTTATATTTTAGCATATGGGGAAGCTGGTTTTAAGGTGGAAGGGAGAAAATGATGATACTCAAACCAGAGGTCAAGCTACAAGGTGTTATAAGCACGTATTTCCTCCATACGAATCCACGTATCCTGAGTATCCTACTGATGTGATTTCTAAGACTTGGACACTGGCCTAACTTCCCTGTGTGTTTCCAGATTCAGTGTGTTCTGGAGTGATGCTGTGATCCGTACCCACCTCTCCTTGAATCTTGCTAATTTTTTGGCTTTGGAGAATGCAATGGGGTTTCCACTGGAAACACCTCTGAAATTCTATTATTTTGCTAGAAAAGGAAATCCTTCCTGTAGTTTTTTTCTTCCTTCTTCCTTTTTCTCTAAAACCTTCCTATGGAGCTCTATAGTGTGGATTCAGTAGTATTTTGTACAGGGAAATAATTCTCTGCTGAATTCTTCAGTTCTTTTTCAGAAGGGATCAGAGATGTGAAGCTTAACTAGGGGAGTTTAGTAAGTGTTTGAACAGGATTGTATACATGCAAAGTATTATAACAGGCATCTGGGCAAAGTGTTATTATACATGCCCATTGTATGGCATGTATATGCCATACAATGGGTGCCCATTGCCATCCTTGTAACTTCCATAAACCTTCACCTAATGGGCTGAAAAACGTCATACTTTCTCTTTGCTTGATGGCAATTTTCTTCCTGAAAGGTTGAATGAATTCCCTCCAGCTGTCAGTTGTTCCTTTTTTTTTTCTTTTTTCCAATTTATTCAGAAAAAGTGAGGGTGGGGGAAGAAGGGGAAACACTTTTCTCTTTTAAATTATTCTAACCATACGCTTTTAAACAGGGCAACAGTCTAACCTGCTGCACTTTGAGCTAATAAATGGATATAAACATAGGGCTTGTTGAAGGCCCATGTCTTCTTTTAGTGTGTGAGGGTAACAAAAAAAAATGAAGGTCATGGCTTCTGAAGCTATGACAATTTAAAAGTGTCGTTGTGGACATCCTAATCAAGATCTTTTAGTCTGTTGGCTTTAACAGTGAGGCACCTTCCTTACAAATCCTGCTAAGTGCCATAAATGTCACTTGCTATAAGTGCTGGTTTACATTAGATTCAAATTTTGTGTCATTGAGGTAGTCACAGAAACACTGATCCTGCTCCTCCATCCTTTTATTGGAGTTGAAGACACATCTGCTCTTAAAATATCCTAACTTTCGCACATGGCTTTCAGGCCAGAATATTTTGTTAAGGCCTCACTCAGACCTTCCAGGGCCTAAAGGAAAACCTCTAACAAAAAATAATATAATATTACAGTAACAAATAGCTGCAGCATAGCTCAAGGTGGGGACTGGGACCCTATGCAAATCTGCATCTGTCTCCTGGCACCCCTCTCCCACAGAAGAGCACAGTGGCAGATGCCTCCCTTCAGGCCCCGAGAGTCCTAAGCAAAGGGCTTGGACTGGGAGCACGGGGACCTGTAGGTCATTAGTGGAAAGAATGGGCACCCAGAACTGAGCTGACCCCCAAATTCTGACCCCATCTTGACCCTTAATATCTTCCTGAAGTCTGTGGTGTTACAAGGGAGTAATGACCCAAAGTCCTGTCCCTGCTCAGATGGGAATTTGAGTGCTTCCTGCCTGTTTGCCTCCTTGGACGGAGCCGGACCCAGACATGTGCAACACCTCTCAAAGAGCACAATGAAGTGGTTCAGCTGGAGAGGCTTTTGGGGGGTGCAGGTACTCAGCAGGCTCTTATCTCCCCTCTGACTCAACTTCTCCCAGCACTTCTGTAACTGTTTCCTCTTCAACCTCAATAGAGGCTACTCCTTTCCTTTGCCCACAGAAGCTGCCAGCTGTCTTGCCTTTATTCCTGTCCTCAGGTCTTCCACTGGCACACTCTGTCTAATGTTTATGCCTCTTTACTCCTCTGTCCTGGCACTGTGGGCTGCTCTTTGCCTTGTGCACATCCAGCCACGTCCACTTGTGTCCTGCTCTGCGTTTGCCTCCTGCAGTTCATGAGGCTCTAAGGGACTTTCTTGTTTTCCTGTCCCAGACATCCTCTCCTCCCTCAAAGCCAAAGGACTGATATGTTCTGCAAGGAAAGGAAGCAGTCTCAGTGCCCTCCTCTAAATACCCCAAATTATTGCTCTTCCTCTTGCATGCCCTTTATGTGCTCTGTTTTCCCACAGTCCCCTCTTGATGCTGGGGATTCTTGGTACATTTTACAGCACCAAGCAAGATACCACTTCTTACTTATCACAGAAACCCACAGTGCTAAGTGTCCATGGACAAAATCCAACCTTTCTTATTCCTAGCCTCACTGAAGCATGTGGAATTGGGTAACATGGGATGTGTTGTTTGTACAGCCTCTAGACTAGGCACAGGATAGATCCTGGACCAAAGCCTTTTTGGTCCTCCTTGTGCCATCGCTCTGAGGAATGGATGCTGAGCCAAGATCTGGTGCATCCCCTATCAGATGTGTTGTTTCATTTTATTTATTTTTTTGTTTTTCCTGAAGGGAGGGAAAGCTGGTGTATTTGGCACTTGTGCAAGCGAAAATGAAATAATGGAGGAGGGGAGAAAACAGAAGAGAAAGAAGTCCGGTGATAGTGGCAGTAAACAAAAACAAAGCTTTTGTTAATGATTTATGTAGAGGAATCATTTTCAACACATTTCAGAGAGCAGAGGGAAATGGTTGATCAGAGGGAGAAGGAGAGATTACTGCCCTACCACGATGGTTTTAGAAGGAGGCTACTGTGTCTGATGGCAGCTTTCCAAGAGCAGAAGCAATCTAGAAAAGTTTGGTAACAGATGATGGAATTGTACAGGGTTTTGCTTTCTTTGGCTGGTCTCTGTGCTAATATCCTTTCCCTAAATACCCATAAAACTTTCAATTTGTAGTTTGGAGTGGCTTCCACTGCCTCCAGGATGGTGCACTTGGCAAGAGCTAGGTAGAATGGAAATAGCACTTGAAGTCTTCTTGTGCATGTTGCCACTTTTTCTCAACAAGTTTTATGGCTCTTGTTAATGGAATAAGCTTTGTCCTTGTAGCAGCACACACTGCTGCACCCAACAGAGTGCTCAGGATATTCTGCTGGTTAATCTCGGGAGCTACCTTGGGATATACATCATGCTGAGAGTGATGATGCGTAGTCTGGAGGCTCAGCAACCTGGTGTTGACCCCATGTAGGCAAATCTCCTGGCTTGGCTCTTTGTGTTGTAATGAGCTGGAGCGCAGTTGGCATCTCATTCTGCTTTTTAGTGTCCCAGAGGCCTAATCTTAACAAGGGTGATGGGTAAAAATTACATGCTCTCTGACATCACTATCCCTTGATTCAGAGATATAAATCCAGTGAATTGAGCCCAGCTTTACAGCAGTCGTGCAGCAGCATTGGCCTCAGAGGGCATGAGTGGGATGAGGTTTGTCCTTCAGAGACCAGCACTGAGCAGCAGGAGGTGTTTACAGATCTGATGACCACACTCCCTTCCCTCACACCCAGATGTAGCTCTAGGTTGTGAGTGAGTAGATTTATAAAACCTTGGCACGGTTCTTAGGCAGGAGCTCGTAAAAGTCCTTGAGCAACATGATGGGCATCTCTCCTCCTACCACAGATGGGTGCTTTGCTACGCTGGCTGTTGCCACAGCTGTACCTTGGGCAGTATTGCTTTTATGGGCCTAATGATTTATGGCTGTGTCAGTTGTTTAATCATTCAGTTGGCCCTCCCTTCAGTGCAGCACGATAGTTACTTACATAGAAAGGTGACTATCTGATCTAATTATGGACTCTCAAACCTAGTTATGGAGTCAAATGATTCCATAATCTACTCTTAATGTCTCTATGTTGAGAAGACAGATACACACGTGTAATGTGCACACTTACATGCCTCCTTAATTATGGATATGCTTGGGCTCTCATTTATTTCTCTCTCTTTATCTTGGGGAGAGATGCTTGCAGCCTCATCTGGTTGTGAGAAATCTTCAGATTATCTTGTCTTTTCCCCTCCAGTGTGGCTTTTCCTGGCTCCCTTTGCTGGGTTTGGACACACTGAGACAGAACCATCAGTCAGTTTTACTTGGTCATGCTGGTGGAGGTGCAGAGGGCTGGTAGCATTTAGACTCAGGGCAATCCAAAGGAAATGAGTGAAGATTATATTTCTGCTGTTGTTCTGGTAGCTGCCATTAATCTTTGCACCTTATTTTCATGTGGATAGATCACACCTGAGATAGCTTGCACCCTTTCAGAAATAATCCTCATATAACCAACGAGAAATCAGAGGCAGAGGTGGAAGGAGTGGAACAAAAGCAGCGGATGCCATGGAGAGCAGGGGACTACATGGAGAGCAGTCACCTTTCTTCTGTGTAACCCCCTCTGCATCAACTTGCCCCATTAATGAATCATATGCCCTAGTTAGTTAGTTGGCTTTGTATATAATCTGTGGATTATAGGCCTTCACATATGGTCATTCTGAACACAATTATCCCTATGAGTTGAGAATCTCATACAGTATCTGGTGTATATCCACATACATTTTATGCATGTCTGTATCCATAGATGGATAGCTTATCATATAGATGGGAGTTTTAGCAGTATATTTAAAATTGTTATGCAGTAATGAGTCCAATTTACCCAGTGTTGGAGATGAAGGGCAAAAAATATATCATGGAAGCACAGAATGGCTGAGGTTGGAAAGACCTTTGGAGATGGTCCAGTCTACTGTGTTGCTCAGCACAGGGTCACCTAGGACAGGATGCTCAGGGCTGTGCTTGGTTGGGATTTGAACATCACCAGACCATCTCCAATTTTTTGATAAAAGATTTTTTTTTTTTTTCTTCTTGAAGGGGAAGTCTTTCTGCCTTGTTTCTGTACAGACTGACATGAGGCAGGTGCAAGAGAGAGGGTGTTTTCTGTGGGATCTACAGTGTGGATGGAAAATAGCTGCCACAGTCATTTTTCCAGCTCCCTGACAAAGCTGGGTTGCTCTTGCAGAGTATCAGGGGCGCAGGAAGTAACTAAGGCTGAGGTTCAAAGATGCGATGAATCTAGCCCCAAGGCTCTGAGCAGCAGATTAAACATGCTGCTGGTGCATGATAATGATCCTGTATAAACTAATTTGCCTGGTTCAAATCTGATAAATAAATAGTGGTGGCTTAATTTCATCCCAGCAGGCTTTGTACTACATCAGACTGTGTCACCTGCCTGCACCATGCTGGCTTTATGACTCACAAGTTGTCCCCATCCTCTGGGTCTGCTTTTAAATTTGCACAAAGGAAGCCTTGACCTCCATCTTGTGCACTCTGGTCCATTCGATAAAAGTGTGATCATGCTCCTGTGCCTGGTCTGCATCAAATTTGTGCTGCTGGGTAATCTGGCAGTGCACAGACCCTGTACCATAAGCTGTGTGGTCACAGCACTGTGCTTGAAATTCATAGATTTTTTTTGCAAAGCAATAATGATGAACTAGGTTGGGGGCTCTTTTTGTATTACTAATGCAGGTTAACTGAGTTCAGCACAGCTTGCTGCATGTCAGGCTTTTTTTCTTTTTTTTTTTTTTAATCTCCCATGATGGATTCTAAAGTTTCACTAATACTTCTCATAAAAGCAGGTTTCTGACCAAAACTTTCCCTTGAATGTAATGTAGGTTGTCCGCTGACCTCTGCCCCAGAGGCAGCTGTGTTTCAGCAGTGGCATTTAAAATCGAGGAAGCAACCCAGGAGTCTTTGGAGTGAAAGGTGATATGTCATAATTAAATATTGCTGTATAGTCTCCAGTGCTTTTTGTGGTGAATGGTTTTAAAAAGATGGTGCATAAAGAGGCTTCCAGGATTTCTGATATTAGATTAGGGATTTTGCAACTGTATTTTGCATGACAGAATATGAGACCCCAAGACAACATGACAGATGTGGGACTCCACTTCACTTTTGGTATGATGCTCTCAGACTTGTGCCTCAGTTTCCCCTTGTTTGAACAGAACCTGTTCAATAGATTTTTTTTTGTTTGTTTGTTTTCTTCGCAAGGCATTTTGGACTCTATAGCTAAAACAAAAGCAATTTGTAGCTACAGTCATGCCTAAGATTAGTGTACTCTGGGATTTGGGTAACATCTTTTAAAATTGCTCTGAGCTCTCTTCTGGTGCTCATGTGTTTGAGCAAATCAGCCAGAGCAGCAGCACAAAGGCTGGGCAGCTGAACCTGTCTTGCTTGTGTTTACCTAAGCAGTGGTGCCTCTGCACCTCTGTTTGCTTATTACAAACACGATTGTTACCGGGCACAGGGCAAAAGCTGTGACAAGTATTATGCCTGCTTTCATTTCATGGATAATCCCAAACATGGTGGATTTCTTCCTTCCTTCCTCCCTCCCTCTCCCCCCTCCAGCAAGGCAGTAGGCTCTTACTTTTTGTTTTTATCCTTAGCAAATTTTTAGTTTAATCACTTAACAGCCCTGATATCTTAATACAAGTGTGAGCAGTTGCCTAAGGCAGGAGAAGGGAGTGTATTTTGAGCCCTTAATGGCAGGCATCTAGTATGATCTTAAGGGAGGTCTTCTCCTTCAGGCCTTTACTTCTAGGAGCATGTTTGATAAGAGACATATGAGCAGCTAGGCTGAGCATACAGGTGTTTGATTATTTCTCAGTACTTATCAGAGGAAGTGTGAATTTCTCCCTAATTAAGAGCTAATCCCAACTTCTGTGAAATTTGTTGTCATTCACCTGTGAGTTATCCTCCTCAAATTTAACTTGACTGCAGGAAACCTGCTAGCAGTAACACTTTCCTCTGAGAGCTTAATTTGGCTGGTGAAGTACCTCTGCAGTTGCTTGTTGAACAGGAATTGATGCTTGTGAGCCTGGGAGAGGGCAGTTTGGGTAGGCATTTAAAAGCCTCTCTTAGCTGTTTAAAATAAAGCTAGGAAGCTTGGGGAAAAAAAAAACAAAACAGTATTCTTGTTTCCAGGTCTGCACTTTGCCAGCTAAAGCGGAAATGCTGCTGGAGGACAAGTGTTTGTTGCCTCCCCTTCACTGCTTGTGCTTGCAGGCCAGCCCAGAGCTGGGGAGATACAGGACATGAGGAAGAGGGAGAAGCCCAGGAAACTGCAGCTGAATCAGAACCTGAGGTTTTCCCAGTGACTTCAGCAGGGGCAGTTTGGAGATTGATTTTTCCCTAGTTTTGAAGCTCAAACCCCTATATCTTTTGGGGGAGATGCTAGAAAAAAGCTATTGCCACTGCAGTTGAAAGCACGGGGCTGAACAGCTCCTCTTGCAGAGCTGCAGTGTGCCCCAAGCTGAGGAAAGGGAAGGTTGGGACTTTGCCCAGGAGGTTACTTATTCAGGAGCCTGAAGTGAGGTTTCCTGATTAGTCAAAGTGCTTGTAGCCTGCCCAAACAAGAAAGATGAGTATAGTGTTCCTGCACCTGAGTCACTTAACTATTAACCCTGAAGGAGAGTAAGGAGATACCTTAAAAAAAAAATAAAAATAATAAATCACCCAGTTAATTCAGTGTAGTGTTTGAATGCAGGGTTCTTTGTTGCTACCTGTTGGTCTGGTGATATCATCATTTGCTGGCTCTTGGCATGACAGGAGGCTAATATTTTAAAGCTGGTTTTAGTGTGAACTTATCTGATGCTGGTATAATGTGGTGCCTTTATTCAGATGTTGCTGGTTTCTACTAACCCTGAGGTGCTGAGACCCCTTGGGGCAGGAGCCTGGCTTTGGGTGAGGCCTCCATAAAACACTGAGCTGGGAAGGGTGTTTTGGGCACAGAGTCAGGAGCTTTATCTCATGTCCCATTTGACATAAGGTCCCAAGAGGTTTTATTCTTTACGCCATATCCCATGGTCTTTTCTCTACACCCTTGGTGGCTGAGGGTGTGGTGGCCGCATCCTGCTGAGGCAGATGTGTCCTGTGAGAAGCCTGCTCTTTTTCACCAGCATCGAGAGAGGTTAAAAGCCTGTGGGCAGAGGTCAGCACAGACTATTCATTGTACATTTGTGCATACCAGAGCAGTAACTCCCTGGAATGCTGCACAGCTGAGCTTTTACCACCTTGTGTTTGTGTTGCAGCACAGGAGCATGTGTACGTTTTGTCCATCTCCAAGGAGATTAGCAATGTGAACTGGCAGATAAATAGGATGGCCTTTTTTTTGATTGGACCGGTTGGAAGAGGAAGGTAACCCTGACTGCTGTCACCTCCATAGGCACCAAAGGAGAGGCAAGGTGCAAGGTCAGTCAATTAGGTGGAGCAGCTTCTTGCAATTGGGTGGCTTTAATGTACTAATTGTGTTAGTAATTAGCGAGCACCACATGGTAAACACTTAGGTTCAGAACTGTGTAAGGGCATTAACTAACCCACCCTACAATGAGTCTGAACAAGGTAGGCATTATCATCCTTTCATTGGTAGTAAAAGTGAGAGACTTGCTGACCACAGGGTGAGTCAGGACAGGCATGTGAGAGACTGTAGCTCTGTTAGTTCTTCAAGATCACCTTAATTGAGGCCAGAGTGACAGCAGCTCTGGGAAATGAGCCTCTTCCCTATTGCCAGATGTGTATCTTAAGCACGTGTTATTTGGTGATAGGTAGCAAGTTTTTTATTTTTCCTTTACAATTTATTGCTACTAAAAATGGCCTGGAAAATCCCTGGTTGTTCTCAGATCTTGCCTGTGGTTGGTCAAGGGGTAGGGTTTGGCAGTGTAGCAGAGCTTATCTAGTGTAAGGAGCTGCTGCTGTGAGAGTAGGTCTGTGTCCCCAGCATTGACTCCTGGCAGTGCCTTCTTGTTTTCTTTTCCCTATGTTAGAAGGGATTTTCTTCTGACCCACCAGGGAGCTGTTTCAGGGTAGTAAAATAGTGGCAAATTTCTCTCTGAGATATCCTTATGTTATGTTGTGTTATGTTATCCTTATGTTAATCAGCTTGGCTGCTCTAGGGTACCAGACCCAGCCCTCAAAAATGCTGGTTCCCGCTTTGCATCAGGGAATGCCCTTGAAAAGTTGCATGGGAAGCCCAGCCATTCTGTGTTTCAGTCATTTCCACACCTGCATTCAATATATATGCATGTGTTAACTTCCTTTTTTCTTCTCCTTTTTTTTTGACAGTGGCAGATCTGATTTCTTCTGAGCTCCTTGCAGCCTCTAGGTGACTGGGATATTGAACTTGGTGGACAGCTGCAATTCGTTCCCTGGGATCCTACCTGCCCTTTCTCTCCCCTTCCCTTCCTGTGCTCTCCTTCCCTCTGATAAAACTTCAGTGTGTTGTGGTACTGCTATGGAACCCAGGGAGACTTTGGGCAGCTCCCAGCAAAGGGGAGGTGAGGTGGATTTTTTGCTGGCCACTGTCGCCTCTGCAAAGCCTCCACCTGCCTCTGGCTGCACAGGAGAGATGATGCTGCCCATGGCGGGCTCGGGGAAAGGGATCCTGGTGAGCAGAAAGCGGATGGAGCCCGAAGAAGAGGATGAGCTGGGTTACGGGAGAGATGTGGATTCCACTTCTAATGCAGACAGTGAGAAATGGGTGCCAGGAGATGGGCTGGAAGAGCAAGAGTTTTCTATCAAGGAAGCTAACTTCACAGAGGGGAGTTTAAAACTAAAGATCCAAACCACCAAGAGAGCTAAAAAGCCCCCAAAGAACTTGGAGAACTATATTTGCCCTCCTGAGATCAAAATCACCATCAAGCAATCTGGGGAGCAGAAGCTTTCCAGAGCTGGGAAAAATAGCAAAGCAGCTAAGGAGGAGGACAGAGCATGCTCCAAAAAGAAGGTAAGTACTATGCTTTCCTGTATTTCCCCTTGAACCAGGTGGCAGAGGGAGAGGGTGCTTTGTGTCTGAGACACAACCTTCAGGCAGTTTATGAGACCATGTTTGGCTACAGAGGAGACAAAACCATGCTGGTATTGTCCTGTGGTGCTGTGAGAGCTTCAAAGGTGATCTTGAGCTGTCCTTCAGGTGCACCAATTCGAAAGGGATCAGAAGTTCAGCTGAGCCTCTTCTCTTTTTGTGTGTAAGTGAGATTTAAGATTCATCTTTACATGAATGATAAATGAAGGAGCCCACTTCTAAACTGCTTTGTGTCTGAGCACTAATGCTTGAGCCTTTTGGCAGTTAAAGCTTTTCAATTACATTTTTAAAATACAGGTATGTGCATAGAGAACAATTGAATCCATTCCTATATACCAAGCAAATGGTTCCATTATTATTGATTATGGCATTGTGCTAGCAACACTATGGATATGCTTCAGAAAATACTTCTATTATAAGTCTCATTCTTCCAGATGCTTATCGTTTTCTTGAAATATCCTTCTGGAGAGAATTCTTTGGTAGCTTAAGCTAGGGTCAAAATTATATTTTTCTTCTTTTTGGTGTGTGTGTGTGTGTGTGTGATTCAGTCAAGAAGAGGAACAGGGTATAAAGAAAAGATTTTATTTATATGAGCTGATTTCAGGAGAAACCTTTCTGTTTTCTTGTTGGTTTAATTTTCAGTAATGTGCCCTATACTTACATTTTTAAAATAAATTGAATTCTGAGGCAGCACTGAGGGTGGGTGGGGGGATGAAACCTTGTGACTACTCATGTTATTTTGGGTGTAAGAGTGCTTTTTGTCCTAGGAATCAGACAAAGGAGCCTTGGTCAGGTTGAGGATTTATCACAATACAAATACTTCACTTCCGCTTCTTAAGCAACGTGTGGACTCCTGTCTGAACTCATCACAAAGTCTATGTCTGATGAAAGACTCAAATATCTCTAAAACCTGGAGAAATGGATCTGTGATATAGGCTTGCACCAGTCTAGGGCTCAGGGGATGACTGTTCAATGTAACTTTGATCCCTTGCTGCGTACAGAAGGTCCCTGCTTCTCCTGTACCTCATACCCATGATGGATGCTCAAAGGGCTACTTTAAGCCTGGAGGAGGCTACTTGCCAGTGGCCCTCTCAGGAGGCAGTGTCTTTCACAGGTTGACCTTTACCAAAAGTCTGTTGACAACTCTAAATCAGTTTCTGAAGCAGCAACATTTCTCACTGATGTGAGGCAGAGCCCAGGGAGGTTAATGTTACTGAGGGTACTTGCATTGGAAGCTGATCTTGTGTGGGGGAGAAATCAAGGGGAATTTTTCTTAGAACCCTGGTAAATGGCGTACTCCTTGCACACCAAAAATAGCACAGTGGAGTTTTGGTCCAGTAATACACTGGGAATAGATTTTTCCCACCTATTGAGAAGGATGGGCTGCTTTCTTAGCACTGAGCAGTGTCTTATTTCTATTTCCTTATATTCCCTGAGTACTTGCAGCAGTCTCAAGAGAAACAGTGGTTGTGTGAGACTCAGCTCAGAGACAGCAAAGGTGTTGCAAGCAATCCCTCTATGGCCAAGCAGGGAGAAAAAAGACTTGCTAACCACTGCATACCGCACATGGGTGTGTGGACTGTGAAGAATATGGGTGCTTAGAAATCAGACCTTTCATTTCTGTTTATTCCTCAGTTAGATGTCTGGGGAAGGCATGTTCATTCTTTGATGTGGCTATTCAAAAAGGTTAAATAAATAAAGCTAGCTGTAATGAAATGGGGGGGGGGGGTGTAGTGTGGTGATGTTTAGGGTGAGACTTTAATTGCTGAAAGATAAGGAGTTGGAAAGAGGCAGATCACAATCCATGTGTGGTTGCATCCAGCCTGTGCTTGTGTTGTGAGGTCTAAGCTGGCTCGTGCTATGCTCTCAGGCTGGGAGTGCTTGGGGTAGCACTGGCCTAATCTGACCATTTAAAAAATAAAAATAGAGAAAACACAGCAGGTGGATCCTCTGAGCAGATGGGGAGAGGCCCACTGCACCAGTGAATTGATTAGCATAACACCCAACGGCTGCTGCACAGCAGCTGTTGAGCTGGAGCTGGGCAGGGGCTGGAGGCAGCGTGGCATAGAGGAGTCCCCAGCAGGGATTTGGAGGACCACGGAGCTGTGATCTTGAGGAGTTTGATGCCTAGAGACCTGTACCCAGCATCCCTGGGGTGGTGAGCATCCTGTACCCCTGTAGTCAGGATTTTGCAATGCAGTTGGCTCTTAGCGCTTGGGTTATAGGATCAGCATCTCGCATCAAGGGGGTGGTGGAAGGCACTGTATGGTGGAAGGCAAGCTGGAAATTGGTTGGAGAAGGGCTTAAGCACTGGCAGTGTGACTGCTCTAATGGCTGCTGTGTGTCTCGTGGCAGTTACAGAGTTTTTTTTGTGAAGATAGAGTTCAGAGGAAGCAGAAAGTTGCAACTCGAAATGCCCATCTGTGGGCTTTCCCGAGAGAGGAGCATGCAGGTAGCTTCTGCAGATACTTGCAGAAATGCTGAAAGCTGCAGTAGTGGTTACAGTGTAATTGCCACATTTAAATGATTCTGGTAGTTTTGATCTTGCAGTCACGTGCTGCTACAGAGTTAGGCTGTTTGCCTGTTGCTTTAATCAACACAAACTCCAGGGGGAAAAAAAAAGTCAAAAAAAAAAAAACAAACTACTTTGCAGCAGCAGGGGACAAATACACTTAAACTGGTGGGGCAGATATGCAGCTGCCATTGTTTCACTGTCCTCTGGATTTTTGTCATGAGAGTTTGGCCCTATGTATGTATTTCCCTTGTACATGGGCACAGTGTCATTATTTGAGTTTACCTCCTTGCTTATGGATGGGATGCAGCTTGGATTACACTCAGCTCTCCAATGACCATGCTTGTTTCTTGGGTATGGCTTGTCCTACAGTGAAACTATCCTCCTCTGTAAGGAGGAGCAAACTTTACTAGGACTTGAAAAATCATTTAAGCTTGCATAATAATTTCAGCCACATCTCCAGTAGTCCCCAGTGCTTTGAAACACTTGCTTCAGCATTCTTGCAGGAGTTTCAATACACACAGCACAGAGGGAAAGTAATGAAAACATGGAAGCAATTTAAGTAACAGTGTGTGGGTATGCAAAGGACTAGTAAAGTCAGCAATGTAAAAAGGGGCTGTGAATCGGGGATATAGTACTTATTCAGTGGCCACTTAAGGAGGAAGATGATAAGCCTGTTCCAAAGCTTTGCGCTGTTCTGCTAATTAGGCAATAGGGTCCAGAGCCTGATTTCCAAAACTGTGGTATGGGGTGTGGTGGTGACTAGAAGGGGGCTCTGCAGAGGTGTGCTGCTCATGTGGTAGGGTCTGATTTTTCTTCCCCTCCTTTGATTCCAGCTGCTACGCTATTTAATGTATGTTTACATCTTTTAATATACTTACTGTTATAAATGAGGTCTCAACTCAATCTGAATTTTGTAATATTTATAAAACAAATATTTCTAAAAGGTATAAAAGGCAAGTAAACAGTGCTGGGTGTGCAGGGAGTCTATGCTCCACCAACATGCACACATGAACATCAAACATTCTAAATATACAGAACATTGCTTTACGTACTAAACCCAAGTATGCCTATACATACGTTACGATCAGGAAAGGTAACAAACAATCCTTTAAGTTCCATGACTTAACAGTCTCCATTTTCCATTCCTTTTGAACAATATGTCTTGCTTTAAGTTGTCAAGCAACTCGGTCTTCAGGCCTTATGTATCCCGTCCTTCCCGGATCAAAGAAAAGCATATCCATCTCCTTTTCAAGGCCAATAGGCCTGGGTCAAAAGGCATGTTCAGGTCAACAGGGGGCGTAACAGCAAAAGCCTTCGATGGCTGTAGCAGCAGAGAGGCCGATGGCTATGGCATAGCAGTCAGATCAGTAAAGGAGCCCGCAGCTCCCTCACTGTCTGGCAAGCCACACGTTTGTGATTGTGGCTCCACATGGCTCTTTAAGGCCTCAGAGACTGCTCACCAGGTGCCAAGCAATCCCACTGCAACCTTGTCGTTTTTAGTTGCAGAGTCCCACACCTTGACCTCAGTTTGGTCCCATATTTCAGGCTCATAAACTGTCTGGTTGTTAAGAAGGAGAATAAGCTGTAAGGTTACCAGGACAGTCTTTGTTTCTAAGGACGTATGATTCCCCATAATGCACAAGTGCTTACCAGTGAGAGGCAGTTGTGTGCACGGGTCCGCTTCTCTTCAGCTCCAGTGCGCCTGTTTCCAGCGACTTTCTGTACGAGGCAATCAAAATGCCTGTTCCCGTCCTGGTCTCCATTCTGCCAGCCTGTTCCTCTTCACTCCTTTTTCCTGCTTCTTTATTGATGTAACTTCATCGTGTTGCCTTTTTCTTTATCTTGAGGGCAGGCTCCCCTCTTATACCCTTCTCCCCACAGCAGTTCTTTTCAAAACAACTTTTCATTGGTCAGACAACTTTGAATGTAACAACAACAGCAAACATCCAGAAACATCTATGCCTTAATGGCTGGAGAACAAGAAACCAGAGACTGCATGGAGTCTCCTGAATCACCCTTCTTTGTTCCCTCTAAACTCTTTTATATTCCTGATGGCCTGGTCGTTAAGAGTCTAATGTTATCTCAACCACGGGGCTTGCCGACCCCAATGGCCACACTCCCACATCTCCCCCTTCTTTATTAATATCAACCATTTTCTCGACACGAATTACTACTCCATATATAACACTTATGTTGCTTTTCTGTGTGAGCAATTGCCCTGGGGATGTTATGTGATGGTGTATGGGAGGGGAGGTGCTTGAGGAGAGGATGGGGCTGGGTGTAGTTGCCCTGGCCCTGAGCAGGATGGGAGAGCTCCAGTGCTGGAAGCCTCTGCTGTTCTCAAGGCTTGGCTGCAACCCAAGAACTCTTGGTTTTTCCATTGTGGCTTTGCTAAGTTTCACATCAGCTTCCCCCTCTTGAAGTTAAGAGCTAAGGTGGCTTCCTACCCCTCTTCCAGGGCTGCCTGGTGGGTGAATTGCAGCTTGGGCTGTCCATGCCACTGTTTGTGCAGCAATTGCAAAGTGTGGAGGTGTTTGCAAGTGTTTGCTCTGATTTCAACTGTTCTGCACTTGGGGATGGAGTGGGCTGAACCATGGCTGCTTCTAGACTGGCAAAAGGCTTTTCCCTTCTGGTGAGGGGGAAGCCAAGAGCCCAAAGGGTAACCTGCCTGCCTGCTGTGAGCCCTGCAGGCGCTGCTCTTGGTGCTGCTTTCTTCCTGCCTGCAGCAGGGTTGCTCAAGCCCAGAGCCCTTGGCATCCCTAGAAGTGCCTCTTCCTTTGGATAAGGGCAAACATGCTGTCAGTTTGGAATGGCACTGAAAGCGTGGCACCAAATGCAAAGAAGCAATCCATCAGCATTCCCTGCTTGTCATGTAGTGTTTAACAAGCCCCAGATGAGTAGTGGTTCCCAGGTTTTGTTTTTATCCTCCCGCCCCCCCCCCCCATTTGCCCTGTCTAGTTTTCTGTGTCTGCAAACACTTCATTTCCCACCCTCATACCCCACTCCTTTCTTTAAACATAACCTGATAAAGAAACTCTTTGGAGTTTCCATCATACGTGCAATGTCCTGCTTCAGGGGATGTTAACTCATTTGTTATTGAACTTTTTATTTTTTGAGAGCTTCAGATGGGTGAACGCATTTCATTGCTGAGAAACAAGTGGCAGTAAGTAAGTTGGAAGTAAAGCTTCCTTGTGGGCAGTTAGGAGAAGCTCTGTCCTTGTTTTTTCTGGCAATCCCCACAGTTGTGTGCCCGCAGGTATATGCATTTTCTCCATGGGAAGCAGTTCTAGCACCTTTTCCCTTGAAATTCCATTCATCCTCTTCCTTTCCTCTGCTTAGCCTCACATGGGCAACTTTCTTCTCCAGTTCCCCCTCCTTGAGGACTCTCATGTGGTGTTTTTTTTCTCCCTTTGTACCTTTCCTTCTTCCACAAGATCATGACCACTTCCACCCCTGCTTCCTTCCCCTTCTTTGCATTGCTGACTGCACATTGCACTTTCCTTACAGGTTCTTGTGTGCATCCGCATCTCTTGCCGAATGACCCCTGTGCTGTACTCCTCTCCCCTGTGACTTGGGTACATGATCATCCAGTTACTCAAAGTGCATGGTTATTTCCCCTTTGCTAAGGGCATCCCTGTGTGTCAGCTCTTCCTACTGCAAACTGAACGTGGCTTGGGGAGTTGGTGTAAGTACTTGCTCCCTGCACTGCAAAGGGCTTAGCATGGAGATGCTTGTGCATCTGCTTGAAGTGCTAGGATTTGATTTTATGGCTTTTCTTCTTTGTTTTCCAAGGGATGAAGCCCCTGTAGCCCCTTTGTATTCCTGTGCTAGGTTGGTTCCCACCCTTGTGTAGGGAAACCTTGAGGCTGCTCTAAATGATGCTGGTGGCAGGTCCCTGAGGTGCACAGCAGCAGTGGGAGGTGAGGAGTAGGGGTGTGGATCTCAGCCTCTGCCCTGGTCATGGGCTAGTAGGAGAGCCCCAGAAATGCCAGCACAGTGGGGAAGTCTTCTGTGAGTTGTGTTTAGGGAAAACTGCCTTTTGAGCAGGGGAGAGACCACTTCAGAGCTGCTCTAACAGGCATGAGGCACCTGGTGCCTCATTTCCTGGTGCCACATTTCCTTGTTCCCTCGTGCTGTGCCTCTTTTTCTTCAAACCATGACAAAAATATCCCCTCTGCTGGTTTGGGGACTGAGGAGATGCTGCAGGGCTTTAATGGGGAAGGAACAAGAACCAAAGAAGGGCAGCTGGAGGTCCCATGCTCCCTCCATGCTGAACTGCAGGACTGGATGGGTGCTGCTCCCAGCAGCCTTGTAAATGCCTGGCCAAGTCAGTGCAAGCTGGTTGTGTTTTGAAAGCACCAGGGCCTCCAGGCTAAAAGAGGTGTGCTGGAGATGTGACATACTGGCATATGCATCCAGAGCAGTGAATCTCTGTGCTTCTTGTGTCCTCATTTGCAGAGGTTTGGGGATGCACAGGAGTGTCAGGCCTTAATGCATTCATTCATGTTCTTCCAGTATCTCCTTTTGCATTAAGTGCTCCCCCTCCTCTCCTTCCAGGCATGCCTGACCACAAATACCTTCTGATTTACCTTCAGCTCTTTTCATCTTTACTCTTTTTCACACGCATGCATGCCCAGCTATTCACCCTCAGGTCAGGTCTAATCCTTCACATACTTCGTTCCCAGCTGGGCTTCTCACTGCCCATGTCCCCCTGCATGGTCAGTGGGACTGCATGATGGACTCATCTTGAGTTCATTTGAATGAAGAAGAGGGGCTTCATTTGATGCTCTTTTTTCTTTTTTTTTTTCCCCTCCCTTTCCTGTGAGCATTGAAGTATGTGAAAGTTGGTTTCTAACCACGTTCCTTTTCTGTGGCTTCTATGGTGAACTTATTGGCTATTCCATCTTTGGGAGCCCCTCAGAGGTACTTCTGTCTGGATAATTTGAACAAAACTTCTTGGAATATTATATCTTAAAGATTTTTGTTGAACTTGACCAAAATTGGTCAAAATACCCTAAAAACATTGAGGAGAGGGTGTACTGGGTCTGGCTGGAATGTTAACTTTCCCGGCAGCAGCCCGTACAGTGCTGTACTCTGCACTTGTAGCTGGAACAGCAGTGTTATCACACCAGTGTTGTGTCTACTGCTGAGCAGCAGTGGCACAGCATTGGGCCTTTCTCTAACCCTCCTAGGGGGTGGGCAAAAAGTGAGGAGAGAAACATCACTAGGGCAGCTGACCTAAACCAATCAAAGGGATATTCCATACCATGTGATGTCACACTCAGCAATAAAAGGTGGAAACAGGAAGAAGAGGGGAGGGGTGGGCTCTCGTTGAGAAGACATCGGTCCTCCTCTCGAACACCGGCTGCGTGCGTTGAGGCCTTGCTTCAAGGACGTGGTCAATCATCGCTCATTTGTGGGAAGTAGAGAGTAATTTCTTTCCTCTGCACTTCCATATAGCCTTCATTTATTTTGTTTGTTTGTTTTCCTCCCTTCTTTTTATTTTCCCTTTTCCCCTCCCTTTTCCCCTTTCCCTTTTTATTTCCCCTTAGTTAAATTGTTTAGTTCATGGTAGTCTTTATTTAATTATTATAACTATTTCCCTTTAATTAAATTATCCTTATCTCAACCCGTGAGTTGTTCTTTGCTTTACTTCTCCCCCTCCTCATCTAAAAAGAGGGGGAGTGAGAGAGTGGTTGTGGGGTTTAGCTGCCCAGCACGGTAAAACCACCACAGAGGGTCATGTAGTTAGGCCAAGGAGTCGTCTGTATCTGTTTGCATACGCAAAAACAGTATGATCACATTGGACTTGTTTTCTTAGGAAACCAGTCTAAAAATATCCAGAGTAAACATGCATTTTTTTTTAACTCAGACTTTTCCAACTCTTGAGACTTTAAAATGATTCCATTTGATATGTGACCCTGGAGGACAAATCCAGTTAGCTGTATTTTCATAAGAGCAGTGTTTTCCATTTCTTACCATGACCTCTAATGTGAATTAGACCATTGGCACTTGGCTCCTTCATCTCAGGACACATAGTATTATTTGTATATTGTGATGGGCTGCAGGCGGTTGCTATCAGGAGAGGGATTCTCAAGCTCTGGTGTGCACACCAGTAGCAGAATGTTGCTTTTGAGTAGGCTGCTCAACCTGGGAAAAGTTCTGATGTTTTGAGGTAGTATCACCCAAAACCACCCCCCAGAGCTATGGGTTTGCAGAAGGGCTGGGGTGGGTGTCTTACTACAGAAATGAGGTTGCCTATTTAAGATGTGGCCTGGACTGTGGCTTTGTGGAAGCCAGAGTTGCTGGAGATGAGGATGTGGTCATTCAAGATGAACAGTCAATTGCAGCTGCATTTGCAGAGCTAAGTGTGTCTCTGCCAGGCTTGTTTCAAGATGATGCATCGTGTTCCTCTTGCAAGTCAAAGTCTACTATGGTGGGCCCTGTATGAAGGCAGCAGAAGAGACTGTCCTCCTGCAAGAAGCCCACAAACTCTGTGAAAATTAAAGCAGAAGAAATAAAAAAATCTTGTTTCTTAGTACAGTGTGTGAAAGAGACTAATCAAATTAATGACTCAGTCAAGGAATCTGTTACAGGCTGGGGTAACATTTAGCCCTTCTTCATTGTACTGTGGTTGCTTAACCATAACACAACTGAGTCTCCCAGATGGTGGTCTGATCTTAGAGTGCTGGCTTCTGGGAGCCAGTCATCATCTTGTCACTGACATGGGCAATTTGTTTCAAAATTAACTCGCTGCATCTTTGGTAGCTTAATGATAAATTTATCACAAAGAAGAGTTAGGGCTTGGTGTGGAAATGGGGGGGGATTGAAATTTTGAGGCATGTCTGCAGTTGGTCAATCTAGATGCTCTTAATGGTTATTTCTGGTCTCTCAACCCTAAAACGTGGTAAGAGTCCTCCAGTAAATATTCCTTATTTATCTTCTCATCAGTTTCTCATGGCTTTATCTCATCTGTTTTTAGAGAGAGATGGTATCTTTTATTGACATTGGTGTTACAATAACTCCATCGATATAAACCTGGGTGGTTCACTGAGGATTTTCAGTGCTTCACAGCCTTATAGCTTTGTGTGAGCTGCTCTTGATCCACATGCTAAAAGATGAGAATCAGCTCCAAGGGGGTGTGTGGGTAATTTTCCCTTGCCCAGTGCTCCTGGAAGAGGAATGTGGTGGCACAAGCAGCCACGCCAGAGGCCACAGCCAGCTCTCCTTGATGGTTGCTTGGCTCTGTCTGATGAGGAGGGCCAAGCAGTGGATGTTTAGATGTGTCACTGACGATCATGCTCTTGCTTTACTGTGGGGGCAATGCTGCATGTTCCCAACCACGTGCTTCCGTGCAGAGGTGCTTCTGTAACATGCTTGGCAAACACTTCCAAGGAAGGTATGTGAGAAATGTTTTCCTCATACTTTTGATGCAGAGTCAACACTAATTACTAAACTTACTTGTTGTTAGTCTTCCTTGCATCCCAGTATACGCTAAAATATTGTCCTGTCTCAGGTAGCTTCACTTGCTGTATTTCCGGGTGGGTAACTTACTAAAAACTCACTCTTAAGGCTAATAAAAATAGACCTGAAGCAGGTATTTTCCCACTGGGCAGCAGCAACACTATCAGAGGCTTGATCAGCTGTCATTTCTGCCTCCTACCAAAATCTCTTCATCTGTAGGGAAAATACCTAAATCGGTATCCTGTGTAGGGTGTATTAGCAGGGAGCTTGAAGACACTTGTTTTGCCTCATCTTCCAAGGGAACTGATGCTACTGAATTGATGATGTGCTTTACTACTTATAGCCTATGTATGTGCAGGTTAGATGGGGATAATTAACGTCTTGCCTGTTTGCTGATACTGCTTTCCCCAGTGCTCAGCTCTTTCCGAAGACAGCCTCTCTCTTTTCCTGGAATATTTTCCTTCAATAATTCATGTAATCATTAGGATGAATTCCCTCCAGCATTTTCTCTCTTGTCTTAATTCCACTGCATTATTTGTAACTACATTCCTGATTTGAAGGGGGGGGGGGGGGGGGGGAGCCGAGCCTGTTTCCTTCTGTGACTATGGCAAAAGAGTCACAAGAAGAGTGTGATGGGAGGGATTGATCTGTCCTTAGGTCACTGACTCGGGGCATGGGCAGGAGCTGCTATTAGCCACTCCGGGACAGCAATTGCCAACATGCTTAATGGGAATTTGGGAGGTGTGGGGCAGCTCCATGGGAGGGCAGTGTGTCCTTTGCTGCTCCCCATGCTTTGGTTGGCAGATATGGCATGTGACAAAGTCGTGCTTCATCCTTGGAGGCAATGCAAGGCTTGGGTGCTTGGGTGAGGAGCCCTTGGTTCTGATTGGGTCACCATTGAAAATAATGGGAATTTGGCTGTTGATGTCACCTAGAAGGTAGAGAAGGTTTCAAAGAAATGGGAGGTTAGCTTGTGATGGACAGCCAAGTCCTCAGCCCAAGTGCAAGAGAGTGACTTACCCTTGTTTTTTTTTTTGTTTTTTTTTTTTTTGCATCTGTAGGTGTTCCTATTGCTGATGTGTACATAAGATTTTGCACAGGTTCTGAGTTGTGAATCTCTTTGCAGCAAAATGAGGAAGTAGCACAGATGCTAATTACTGTCTAAATAAGTCTTTTACTATTTTATTGTGAATTTGGCTGCTGAACTTCACTTCCACCTGCTAAAACAATGGTGTGTGGGACCATCATGAAGTGCTGAAAAGGTGGGATGGAAATCTAAAATCACCCTGTTATTTTTCTGTCTACCTAACTTCAGCTAATAAAACTCTGCATGAGCCTGTGGGGTATGGCAGCTGTGTGCTGGAGCTACAAGTTGACTCAGTCCATCTTGGCCACATGGTTTAATAGGCCTCCGTGAAATCCCTGGGTTGGAGGCCATCTACCATGCCTGTCTTTGTCACATCGCAGTGATGTGTATCCTGGCAGGTTTTTCTTCTTGTTCCCTTCCTGGCATGGAAAGAACCATCTGCTGGGTTGGCTTTCAGAAGAATTTTGAAAAATACCAATTTCCCTTTGTTCCAAGAGGAGGGGAGGGTAACAGGACAGAAGGGGGAAGGAGAGCCTGACCTAAAACCAAGTCACTGTTTGCAGGGTTTTTTTTTTTTGGTGTGATGCCACAGCTCTGAAGGGTGAACGTAAATGAACATAAAGGGTGTTCTGAGGTTGAAAGGGGAAAAAAGGTGGAAAAAATTATTTTGACTGCTTTTTCTCAAAAAATATTCTCCTATCTGTGATATAGTAATGTAGTAATGTGATGTAGTAATAATTAGTGTCAAGAAGATGCTTGATATTATTATATCAACCATTGATAAATAAATGGTTGATAAATAAAGAAGGGGAAGATGTGGGTGGGAGTGTGGCCATGGGGTTCGGAAAGCCCCGTGGTTGATGATAACATCAGACTCTTAAGGATGAGGCCATCATGAATATAAAAGAGTTTAGAGGGAACAAAGAAGGGTGATTCAGGAGACTCCATGCAGTCTCTGGTTTCTTGTTCTCCAGCCATTAAGGCTGGGTGTTTGCTGTTGCTGTTACTTTCAAAGTTGTTTGACCAATGAAAAGTTGTTTTGAAAAGAACTGCTGTGGGGAGAAGGGTATAAGAAGGGAGCCTGTCCTCGAGATGAAAAAAAAAAAAAAAAAAAAAGGCAACACGATGTGATGAAGTTATGTCATCAATAAAGAAGCAGAAAGAAGGAATGAAAAGGAACAGGCTAGCAGAACGGAGACCAGGACAAGAACAGGGACGTTGATTGCCTTATGAAGATAGGTTCGGCCAAACTCAGCAAACCGCTCAAAGCAGAAAGTCACTGGAAATAGGCGCAATGGAGCTGGGAAGAAGCTCAAGCTGAGAGAAGTGGACCCGTGCACACAACTGCCCCTCGCTGGTAAGCAGTTGCGCATTGTGGGTGTGAGAAACACTCTGTAGCCAATAATTTAGGCTCAGGCAAGGATCTCAGTGAAGTAGTAATTTACTTGCGATTGCAGTGGAGGGCGCCCCACAAGCAGGAGAGCGTGCCTACTAGTTCCAAAACACAGTTTATATACTTTTTGATGACAGGACCCTCCCCTGTTTCCCCACTGAGTGGGTAATCCAGGTTCACAATCTATCTGATGCTTCACAAACAATGCATGGCCTTCAGTTGCCGGTCTGTTAAATTTCAAATTTCTTTTTACTGTTTGAAGTGGTAATGTTTCTTCACTTATCTGACTTGACTTGACACTGTGATTTTCACCTAATTGTCCTAAGGAGTCTGGTTGTCTGCATTTTACAAGTTCGCCTGCTAAGCCTTCTTATCACTGTAAGCATATCTCAGTACCACATTCCTTTCCTCTAAACAATGTAACTGCAAAAAACAATATTTCTATTCCCACATTCTCTACAAGGATTTTAAGTTTTGGCCTAAGAAGTGCAGAAATGTGAGCAAGTGGACTTCTCAGGCTTAGCTGAATTACTCTGACCCTGTAAGACAGTTTGGTTCAGGTTTTGAGTTCAAGGTGATGATTCATGTTGGTTTTTAGGTTGCTTGAACCTGTATACCCACATCCTCAATTATTTTCTGTTAACCACTGCACTGAGGGAACCCACTTCAGACAGTCTCATTTCATTTTTAATTGAGTAAAAACTCAGAAGTCTGCCAGTTGCATCACATCTGAGCGTTAGCTCCAGGAGAGGTCTGCATGGATGGTATGGTAGCAGGTGACCCAAGATGTGTGATGTCATTTGAAGTGCATTTCACTGGATTTTGCTCTGTGGCACTGACTTGTATGCCTGCCTTATAAAGTTTGGTAGCTCACTCTTGCTACCCACTGCCCCAGCCTTCCTTTTGGTGGGTGGATGGCACTGCCTTCCCCTGTGCTGTGCTCACAGCCTCTGGCAGGGCTTCCCTTTGGGGAGCTTCCAGCGATAAGGGCTTGCCTGGTCTGGCACACTGAGAACAGAGCCAAGCTACAGCTGCAGCCTAGACAAAAGGCAAACTAGACCTACTATTTATGTAGTTACTTAAACATGATTTAGCCTAAATAATGTACGCTGTGACTTGGCTGGGGGAGGAGAAGAGAGGGGCTTGTTTCTAATGAGCCGAGAGATAACACAATTAATTACATATGAAAGATAAGACAGCAAACTGTTTACAGTAGGGAGAAACAAAATACTGATGTGAATAATTAAAGCACCCGTGTGACGGAAGGTTCATCAGTTTCTCATAAAGTGGGCAGCTGGGTACGGCCCCAGGAGAGCGGTGCAGGATGCTTGGGGGGGCAGCAGGGCCGGTGTGGGCTTTCTGGGCTGTCTGCAGTTTCGCTGTCGAAGTTGAGCAGGCACTTTTGAGGATGCCAGGCTGTGCTCTGGGCATTATTTTCATCACATGCACTTTTGACAGCGGGATTGTTAGCTATTAATCTCGGTGACACATGAGATGGGGAGAAGAGTGGTCAATGTGGGAAAAGCAGAACAAAGGCTCAGGAGATGATTGGATACCTGCCTTGGGATGCTGTGGGCTATGCGGAGGAGGGACAAGATGAAGGAGGCTTCCCCCCTCCCCCCCCTTTTTTTTTAAAATATGTTAATTATTCTCATCAGTGCTGTGCTCTGCACTCATAGCTGGAACAGCACTGGTATCACTCCAGTGTTGTGTCTATTGCTGCACGGCATCAGGACTCCTTCCAAGCTCCCAAGAGCCAGCAGGCTCAGGGTGGGCAAGTGCTGGGGAGGGGACATTGCTGGGGCAGCTGACCTAAACCAACCAAAGGGATATTCCATAACACCTGATGTCACACTCAGCAATACAAAGGGGGGCTCTTGTGGGGGAGGGGGCTGTCCTCCTGAACAACCATTATGTGTTTTGAGGCCCTGCTTCCCAGGACGTGGCCGAACATCACTCGTTGATGGGAAGTAGAGAATATTTTTTTTCCTTTCTCTCTGTGCTTCTGCGTGGCCTTGTTCTTTTTTTTCTTCTCCCCATTCCCTTTCCCTTTAATTAAACCTTTCTCATCTCAAACCTCGAGTTCTCTGTGTTGTATTTTTCCCCCTTCCTTTTGAGGAGAGGGGGAGTGAGAGAGCGGCTGTGGTGGAACTCGGCTGCCCACCTGAGTAAAACCACCGCAACAGTGTGGATGAGATCTAATTGTGTCAGTAAAACATGACAATCATTCAACCCTTGAGTACATCAACTCCATGTAGACAATATTGAAGTCAGAAAAATGAAACATTCTTCAATAACTTTCTCAATCTAAAATGAGATTATGCAGGGTGAAAGGGATTGGGAGCAGCATTTTTCCTCAGGGGTAGCTCAAGATGGAACCAAAGGGACTTCATGGTGACCGTACCTCTCAGTTGTGTTTCTCCTGGTGGTAAGGGTGGTGGCATCAGTTTCAGCTGTTGCTTATACAGTCATAAAGTCAAAGCTGGTGCTGATGGAGATGCACTCACTTGCTTTTTGCTGCTAGCAGTGAGGGACCCTGTAGCAGCACTTGCTTGATGCCTGCACATGGGCACAGTCATCATAGTCATTGTGAAAGCATGGCACAGCTAGCACGTTGCTCTGCAGCAGGAAACAGAGTCCAAGCAAAGAGAGAAATCTTGTTTGGTGCGTCACTGATCAGCTGCACCAACTCCTGCTTCAGGTCAGCACTGCAGTCTCTCTTGCTTGCTCTCAGACATGGGAGGCTTTGGTGGCACTTGGGAGAAAGGAATTCTATCCAGGTGTGGCCTGATTTGACCAAAGGTACTCCATTGGCATTTCACACCCTGACATCTTTCTCCAAGGGGCGATTTAATCACTCACATCCCCTCTGCCCTAAGCCTTCTGCCTCACCATTACCCAAATGCTCCTGCTAAAGCTGATGATGTCCTGAGAAGGTTTCAATTAACATGAAGTGAAACCCCAGCTCATTCAGTTACCCAGCCATCCTCTTGTCTTTAAATCGTGGGTCTGTCTTGACCTTCCTGCACCCCTCTTGGTTGCTGCCCGGGTTTCACAAGTGAGAACAAAGTAATACTTCTTTGCCTTGTCCAAAGAGCTCACTCAAGCAGGTGATTGTCGTGCCTGCTTTTTCAGTCCCAAAATGAAGTGCTGAGAGTGTTGTCCTGTGAAAACATCCTATATATTCTCCTGGGACTGAACTTTGCTTTCTGAGTGCAAGTGGCACTGAAAGGAAAAGAGGTCAAAATTGCAGGACACAGGGAATAATTCCTAGGTGCTGAAATTAGGAGAAATGTGAGCACTCCTCTGTGCTCCTCATGGAGTAGGGAACAAGAGAGCTTTAATAACTCTAGTTGCAATTGCTAAAGAACAGGGAGAAAAAAAAAAAACAAAACTGAACAGGAAGATGAAAAGTCAATCAAAATTAGCTAACAAAAAAAACCACTACTTTTTTTCTTTCTTTTTTGCACGCTGCATTATATTTGCATATGGTGTGTATCTTAAACTCCAAAGGGGTTTGGACCTCAAAGCCCATGTGCATCCAGTATGCAAACCATAAAACCGTAAACATGTGGGTTTTGTGCTTAAATTGAAAATATTAAGCCATTCTGTTTTGATTTCCTTCTCTGCAAATCAGGGGTATGATAGCACAGGTCATCCTCTATGAAAAAGGAGGTAGTTTTTAAGATCTATCATCACTTTGAACACTGAAGTGATGTCTTGTTTCATTTTGTTTGGTCTGTTCTAGTTTCTAGTCAAAACTAGAGAAATACAAAGGATCTTGAGTCAGCAATGCTTTTGTTTTTTGTTTGAATTTGAAGACACAAAATGAAAGGGGGGGGAGGAAACAGGAAATACAAATTGAAATTAAAAAGGAGACTTGAAGAGGCCCAAGACAAATGGAAAATCTGAGCTTTGCTGGGGTGCCTTCAGCTGTGATGATATGAAGCTTGAGCTAAACCTGGTGTGGAGAACTGTAATTCATGCAGTAGAAACAGAAGAGCCTTCCTCAGGGGAATGGTAAGTCTGCTCCCCATCAGAGGTTTTGTTTTTTAAAATGACACCCATAATATCAGTATCTTTTCTTAGAGTTTTTTTGTGTGGAGAGCCAGACCACTCTGGAAATCAGTTTCAAGGGAAACTGAGGCTCAGAGCTTTAACCTGAGTTTCTAGAGGCTATTTGTACAGTACATTGCTGTTTCAAAAAGCCTAAATTTCACAATTTACAGGCTAGTTCTGGGCCAAAAGGAGTGATGGTGTTTTACGGTAAGGGATATGTACTGCGATATTATTAATTCAGTTGCTTGCTCATTTCTGTAGCCTTTTGCAGCTAGAGTAGTGGCTTATCCATTCCTGTTTCCTACAGGACATTTATTTGGGATATTTTAGAAATTGTAAATATGCTTTATCCTTCCCCCATGGTATTTGTTACATGTGAAGCATATACGATGGAAGAGTGTAGGTGAATGTTATGCATTAAAAATAGAGTGAAGTAACATGGGCGGCAATTGAAGAAAAGAAAATGTTTGAAGTTTGGTTGGGAAGATCTCCCCCAGACTTTGAATGAAAGAAGTCATCTTTGTCTTCCCCAAAAAATTATAATTCTTTTTACAAAAAATGAAAAGCGCAGAAATCAGCATTTTTCAGGTGTCAGACATCCACAGGAAAATCTACATTGTTTTCAGAAATTTCATATCAAAATAAAGTGGCGCTTTTTTTTTTTTTTAACTTGATCTGAGTGAGCATTGGGTTGTTATTATTATTTTTTTTAATCCAACAGCACTGGAAACCCAGTCCAAACTGGAAGATTTATAAGGGTTTGGATTCCTCTGGTGGGTTTGACTTGGGGCCTTTGAGGCCTAACCATAATGGCTGCCCCCCCACCCCCCCAGGGATTCAGGGACTTTTAGCTGTGATTGGTCTCTGTTGTCACAAGTTAGGCTGGCTGCTGGCCTTCTGTGCACACTTGCCATTGACTTGCCTGTAACTGCCCTGATTCTGTCAGTTTTAGGTCTGGCTCTTGTGGAGATATGAGGCAAAAGTCCTGTGGCTTTTCTTGCCATTCACTGCTGGCGTGGATGCTCAGGTTCTGGCCGGCCACCTCTCACACTGAATTTGCAGCCTACTGTAACTCAAAGCCTTGTTTATTTATTTTTCCCTCTGAATTTCCAAACTGGATGCCAGAGCAGCTGTTACAAGGATTTGAGGTAGGACAAAGGGCCTTCAAACTGCCGAAGGGAGTAAAATGAGATCTGCTGGCTCAGGTGAGTGCTGCTGCCAAGCCCCAGTGCCTGGTGGCATGGTGGCGGTCAGGTGGGACTCACAGGGCAGAGGGACTCGTGCCTTCAGGCTGCTCTCACATCTTTCATGCATTGTACTGGCCATGTGGTTGGGCTTCCTTGGCCAGCCAGATACACCAGTTCCTGAACGTTTCAGTTCATTGTTATTAACTGGGGAATTCTGATTTAATGGTATATTGGACAGATTGTGCTTGAAACCATTCTCCTTTCCTTCCATGCTGTTTTCACAGAATAATGTGAGATGATCTTTGGCAAGTCCCCTTCTGTTTAAAAGAAAATCCAGTGGAGGAATCAGATTAATTGCTGGCTCTGTGTGCTTTTCTGTTCACTGAAACATCTTCCCATTGTATAGTAAAATCAAATGTAAAGACTTTGGAACTTGACCTGGTGGCAGGTGCTAACTCTTGGGAATACGAATGTTCAGCTGTAGGAGAAATTTCTGTTGCAGCCACACTGTAGAAGCAATTAGGTAGAGGATGCAGTAAGGTACAAGGGAATGAGTCCACAGAGGTGCTTCATGGTGAGGTCATAAGCCACAAGAGCAGCATGTGGATCAGCTGGTGATGTCAGCCGAAACCTGCAGTGGAATTTGTCTCTGGGGTGGGAGAGGACTTCTCTGACTGTTGTTGCTGTGCTGCTTTTAATGGATTGGTTCCCAAAGCTGGAAGCCCTGCTGTGGAGTGGCTGCAGCAGTGTTAAAGACAGAAACGTTGCTTTGTTTCCTTTTTAGGCAATCTTCTGCTTTCTATTTCCACTATCACAAAGCATTTCGCATTCACAAAACATCTTTTCCTTTTTAAAAGCTGCAAGTAGGCTTCTTGGATGAGGAAAGAATCATTTTGTATTAGTAGGAACTACAAACGCAATTGCTGGAAAAATCAATGTAGCCTTTGCTTTGGAGCACCTGGTGCCACACTATGCATGTTACCTACATACACGTACATGTGCAGATGAAGTAGAAAAATGAGGAGTCTAAAACAGGCTCTTTTTGTTCAGTAGTTGCAGGCAGAGGAATGATCACAGATAGAAAAAAATCACCCTGCTCAGCCGTAGAGTCAGGCTGCAATGTGAAAACATAAGCATGAATCAGAAGGTACCATCAGCAGGCAGGAACATCTCTTTTCTGTGGAGGACTCAGGTGTAAGCACTCTGGTAATGGAAGGGCTCTTTCCCTAATGGTTTCTGCAGTGACACCTTTCCTTCTGAGAAGCACCTGGGGCTTCTCTGTGCCTGCATGCAAACCCTGCTGCCTCGGGAAGAGGTCTGCTCTTCTTCCCAAGCTGCCTCTCCCTGGAGGGGCTTCCCCACCATGATCTCATGGAGCAATAATGGTAATTATCATCATCTCATGGCTCAGTGGTGCCTGCTTTGAGATGAACCAAGCATATGGCTTTTGATACCCATCTCAGTGAGAGGCACATGTTTTTGCACACACTCTTCTCTACTACTCGCAGTTTGCACTCTGCAGCCAAACACAATTCTGAATTCTGCTTCTGTTTCTTGTAGGTAAATATACATGCAACTGGGTAAAAGGACTGGAATGCAATTAAATTTCTTATCACCACATGCACCAGCCTTTTCAATTGTAAGCAATGTGTCATTGCAAATTAAGAAAAAATAGCAGTAAAAGGGGTTGCAAATGCAGTTTTCTTACCCCCTTTTCAGAAAATAGCTTTGCAGTTTTATTTTTTTTTTTAATTATTTTCCAAGTTAAGTTTTGTCCTTTTTAATCTGGAGGTTGTAATTTCTGCTTGGAAAACATGAAATTTCTGCTATCCCACAGCTTTGCTTTCTCCCCAGCCTGGCACAAATCTTTGATGGTTGGCCATGCAGTTTCTTGAGCTCTTCCCTCTTTACTTTTTTCTTCTAAAATTATCTCTGCACTCAACAATTTGTAAGGTTTGAAACTTGTGTGTGTTTAGGAAAGCAATGCAGAAATAACTGGGTGTTTCAGGATCATTTTGATTTTTATTTTTTGGTATCTCTTTTTTCTTCTGATTTTGATACTGGTATGTATCAAAACCAGGGCAGACCTGCAACTCCCCCCACACCCAATTGCATCCTTGCTTATCTGCTTGTGTTGCTGTATTGAAAGAAAAAAAAAGCCTCAGCACAATTGTATTCCGCAGTTGTTGTTTTTTTGTGTGTGTGTGTGTTGTTTTTTTTTTCTTCTTTTCCAGCCTGAGTCTGGAGAGGAGCTCTCCATTTGCTTCCTCTGGCTGGGATTTCTCAGTGGGAAGCTCCTTGCTGGAGCACGGTGCCAGGGGGAGCAGTACATAAGCTGATCCCTCTGAACAGGTTAAATAAACAGGAGTGTGTTTGGGTTAGTTGTTGCTGGTTCTGCTGCTCTCCATTACTGATCTATCTGGGAGTCTGGCTAAGGAGCAGATGTGAGAGACGGTATCATCACCTCCCTCCTCGTTCTCATTGTGTCTGGCTTTATCCCTCTTCTTCCCTCCTACACATTATATCCCCCCCCCCCCCCCCCCCCCGGCTAAGCAAATAGGCCAAATGGCAGCGAGGAGAACAGACAAGTGAGCCATGGCATATGGGCAGCCTGTTTAATTTTGGCTCCTGTTGGGAAGTCGCTTGAAGGGAGATAAGTTATAAAAGGAGGGGAGGAGCAGGAAGAAGGGGCGACCCTTTTGGGGGATGAAGCAGCCCAGCTGAGGGAGTTGGGGTGCAGAGGGCTTGAAGCCCTGGCCGCATTCCTGATACAAAGCCGTAAATTAGCTGTTTCTGTGTCAGCTTGTCTAGGAAGTCTTTTCAGCTGCAGACAGGGAGGAAAGATGGAGATATCTGTCCTCGAATGAGGAGGAGGAGGAGGAGGGTCCAATTTCCACCTCACTGCCCTCCCGTAGGCCACTGGGAGGTGGGACAGGGAGAAGTCCTCCCAGCTGCAAAAGAATCACATCGCCCATAGTGGTTTTTCTTTGTGCATCTGTTTGTGTAGGCATGCAGGAGTGTGCGTGCCTCTGCATCTGCAGGTGCATCATGCTTACACACTGCTGATGGCAAATGACTGTGGGCTTCTTTGAGGGAAAAGGCTGTAGGTTTTGTTTAAAAAAAAAAAAAAAAAAAAAAAAGTAAATTGACACAAAACAAAATGAAAGGCAGCTTAGTAGTGATGTATTTTGCAGTTGTTCACTTTCCCTCCTCTTTTGGTGTTCATTTTCTCCTGTTTTACTTCTTGAATTTAAAATGTTAGCTATGAACTTCTTGCTGTCTGTTCACACAGGTCATGCACTTTGGGTTTTTCTGAGGGACACTACAGTGGGCCTTGCCCTGAATGTATCTCAGTGATTTAGGGACAAAATTACACTTAATTGAACTAAATTGTGTTTGTGTGAAGCTTACTGGCTTCATTTTGATGAATTGTGAGTTTTGGAGATGGGCTGGCGGTGGTTGATTTTTCTTAGTTGTTATAAATGTGTTAATTTTGCATCAAAAGTGCATTGAGATGTAGTTGCCAAATGTGTTTGGGAACTCGAAGTTTTATTCCTGTTGATGTTCAGTGAAGTTTGGGGTTCCTTGGTACCTGCTTCCATCTCTGAAAACTGTCCTGTCAGCATCCGGAGTGGTGGAGTAGGACCCTGGCTCTGCATGCCTGTGGATGGGATTCAGCTGTGAGCTCCATGCTTGCCCTTGGTGGGGTTGGAAACATCTACAAACCAATTAGGTCTGAAAATATCAAGACCTGTTGGCAGAACATAGACAGCCCTGGACCACAGTTGTGCTCCATGCCTGCACAAAGAACTTTTTCTATGACATCAGGCTAGGAGATGAGTGGTTGGAAAGCTGCCAGGCGGAGAAGGACCTGGGAGTATTGGTTGATAGTCGGCTGAATATGAGCCAGCAGTGTGCTCAGGTGGCCAAGAAGGCCAACAGCATCCTGGCTTGTATAAGAAGCAGTGTGGCCAGCAGGGCCAGGGAAGTGATCATCCCCCTGTACTTGGCCCTGGTGAGGTTGCACCTTGAGTACTGTGTTCAGTTTTGGGCCCCTCGCTACAAGGACATGGAGGTGCTTGAGCGAGTCCAGAGAAGGGCGACGAAGCTGGTGAGGGGTCTGGAGAACAAGTCCTACGAGGAGCGGCTGAAGGAGCTGGGTTTGTTCAGCCTAGAGAAGAGGAGGCTCAGGGGCGACCTTATTGCTCTCTACAGGTACCTTAAAGGAGGCTGTAGTGAGGTGGGGATTTTTCTATTCTCCCACGTGCCTGGTGACAGGACGAGGGGGAATGGGCTAAAGTTGTGCCAGGGGAGTTTTAGGTTGGATATTAGGAAGAACTTCTTCACTGAGAGGGTTGTTAGGCATTGGAATGGGCTGCCCAGGGAAGTGGTTGAGTCACCATCCCTGGAGGTCTTTAAAAGACGTTTAGATGTTAACTTAGCGATATGGTTTAGTGGGGGACTTGTTAGTGTTTGGACTCGATGATCTTGAGGTCTCTTCCAACCTAGACAATTCTGTAATGAGAAGAAAAACACATTTGAAAATGAAAGACTTCAGCCTTGTTATCCCACCATCAAACTTAACCTTGAATCTTTCACCATCTGATCCCTGCAGACTCTGTTCCTTTGGCATTGCTACAAATTGTTGCAGCCCTCCATCATTTCCAACCTCTCAATTACCACGTTTGAGCACCTGTGGTGGTTTTACTCAGGTGGGCAGTTGAGTTCCACCACAGCTGCTCTCTCATTCTCCCTCCTCAAAGAGGAAGGCAGAGAAAATATGACACAGACAGCTCAAGGTTTGAGATAAGGATGTTTTCATTAAAGGGAAAAGGGAGAGGGGGGGGAGGGAAAAGAGGGAGGAAAAAAAAAAAAAGCAAAGTCTGTGCAGAAGCACAGAGGAGGAAAAAAAAAAAAAAAAAAGGCGGTTACTCTCTACTTCTCATCAGTGAGCGATGTTTGGCCATGTCCTGGGAAGCAGGGCCTCAATACATGTAATGGTTGTTTGGGAGGATAGACACTTTCACCACAAGAGTTCCCGCCCCTTCCCCTTTTCCACTTTTTATTGCTGCGTGTGACACCATATGGTATGGAATATCTCTTTGGTCGGTTTAGGTCAGCTGCCCTGGCAGCAATGTGCCAGCATTGTGCAGCAATAGACACAACACTGGAGTGAGACCAGTGCTGTTCCAGCTACAAGTGCAGAGCACAGCACTTTATGGGCTGCTGCAGGGAAAGTTAACATCCCAGCCAGACTCAGCACAGCACCTGCCCAAGCTGGCTGCAGTTTTCCTCTTTATATGAATGATAATAGAAAGGCTTTTTGTTTTGCTGTTAAAACAGGTGGGGACCTCTACAGTCTTCCTGCGTGGGGTTTGAATATCACCTCATCTTGTCTTAGTGTTTTTTTTTATTTGTTTTTTGTTTTTGTGGAGCCTTAGTACTGTTTTCAGTCTTTTGAGGAAAAAAAAACCTGTTGAAATAACGTCCTAGGTGTTATAAATGAGGTCTCAATTCAATCTGAATTTTGTAATATTTATAAAACAAATATTTCTAAAAGCTATAAAAGGTATAAAAGGCAAGTAAACAGCGCTGGGTGTGTGGGGAGTCTACACTCCACCAACATGCACACACATCAAACATTCTAAATACATGTATACAGAACATTGCTTTACATAAAAACTCGAGTATGCCTATACATATATACAATCAGGATAGGTAACAAACAATCCTTTAAGTTCCATGACTTAAGTCTCCATTTTCCATTCCTTTTGAACAGTGTCTTGCTTTAAGTTGTCTCCTTCTCAAGGCCAATAGGCCTGTGTCAAAAGACACGTCCAGGTCAACAGGGGGGCGTAACAGCAAAGGCTTGCGATGGCTGTAGCAGCAGAGGGGCCCATGGCTATGGCGTAGCAGTCGGATCAGTAAAGGAGCCTGCAGCTCCCTCACTGTCTGGCAAGCCACACGTTTGTGATTGTGGCTCCACATGGCTCTTTAAGGCCTCAGAGACTGCTCACCAGGTGCCAAGCAATCCCACTGCAACCTTGTCGTTTTTAGTTGCAGAGTCCCACACCTTGACCTCAGTTTGGTCCCATATTTCAGGCTCATAAACTGTCCGATTGTTAATAAGGAGAATGAGCTGTAAGGTTACCAGGACAGTCTTTGTTCCTAAGGACGTATGCTTCCCCATAATGCGCAACTGCTTACCGATTCAAAGATCGAAGCCGAAATTCCTTTAAGTGGTATATTCTTTATTGCAGCGCTGGATGCACGGGGGATCTCTCCACCTATCGTGCATACCCAAAGCGGAAAGCAGTCTTGAATTTATACAATCAAACTATCAATATTCTACAAGCACCTATACATATGCATTACCTATCCCCACCTTCCCTCGCTTCTCATGCTAATTAGCCTTTTGGCACCTTGTGCCTGCGTAGAGCCTCCCAAGAATTGTGGGCAGGGGTCTTTGGGACGTGGGCAGGGGTCTCTGGGAGGAAGACCCCGAGTCTTCCTCACAGTGTACTATTCACCTTTGGTCAGGAATCTGCTGAATTGGCACGTTTCTTAATTGCGAGAGCTGGTTGTTGCTAATTCTTCCATTTGTTGTATCTTTATAATGAATTCCAATGTCCAGTTTTGAGATTTATAGTCCTTACATTTGTTTCTCTGTCCGTCTGCCGCTTCCTTATCATGAGTTCCAGTATCTTGTTTCGAGATATACAGTCCATGTCTGGGGATTGTCCTTGCCTCCCCAATGCCTCCCCAATACCTCCTTAATCATTACCAGCGAGGGGCAGTTGTGTGCACAGGTCCGCTTCTCTCAGCTCGAGCTTCTCTCCAGCTCCAGTGCGCCTGTTTCCAGCGACTTTCTGTATGAGCTTCTCTGAGCAGTTTGCTGAGTTTGGCCAAACCTGTCTTCATGAGGCAATCAAAGTGCCTGCTCCCGTCCTGGTCTCCATTCTGCCAGCCTGTTCCTCTTCACTTCTTTTTCCTGCTTCTTTATTGATGTAAATTCATGGTGCTGCCTTTTTTATCTTGAGGGCAGGCTCCCCTCTTATACCCTTCTCTCCACAGCAGTTCTTTTCAAAACAACTTTTCATTGGTCAGACAACTTTGAATGTAACAACAACAGCAAACACCCAGAAACATCTATGCCTTAATGGCTGGAGAACAAGAGAACCATCTGGAGAACAAGAAACCGGAGACTGCATGGAGTCTCCTGAATCACCCTTCTTTGTTCCCTCTAAACTCTTTTATATTCCTGATGGCCTGGTCGTTAAGAGTCTAATGTTATCTCAACCACGGGGCTTGCCGACCCCAATGGCCACACTCCCACATCTCCCCCTTCTTTATTAATATCAACCATTTTCTTGAAACGAATTACCACTCCATATATAACATAGGGAATGTTTATTGTTGTCGTGGTTCTGCTGGAGTGGGCAGCTGAGCTCCACCACAGCCACTCTCTCACTCCCCCTCCTCAAGGAGGAATGGGGAGAAAATATGTGAAAAGGGCTCAAGGGTTGAGATAAGGACGGGAAAATCACACAATAATTATTGTAACAGGCAAAACAGACTCAGCATAAGAAGGTAGTAAGATTTATTGCTCATTACTAACAAGCTAGAGAAGTGAGAAACAAAGGAAAGAAACCAAAAGCACCTTCCCCCCCATCCACCCTCTTCCACCTCCTCCCCCCATGCGGCGCAGGGGAACGGGGGAATGGGAGTTATGGTCAGTCTACAGCACTTCTTCTCTGCCGCTCCTTCTCGGTCACTCTCGTCCCCTGTGCTGTGGGGTCCCACCCACGGGATACAGTCCTTGATGAACTGATCCGGTGTGGGCTTCCCACAGGCAGCAGCTCTTCCAGAACTGCTCCAGATATGGGTCCGTACCACGGGGTCCATCCCTCAGGAGAAAACTGCTCCAACCTGGCTCCCCTACGGGCAGCAGCTCCTGCCAGGTCACCTGCTCCTGTGTGGTCTCCTCTCCACGGGGTACAGGTCCGGCCCGGAATCTTCTCGGGCAGGGGTCTTCCACAGGCGGCAGCCTCCGTCGGTGCAGGGCCACCTGCTCCACCGTGGTCTCCTCCACGGGCTGCAGCATGGAACCCTGCTCTACTGTGGCACTCTGTGGGCTGCAGGGGGACATCCTGCTTCACCATGGTCCTCACCACAGGCCGCAGGGGACTTCTGCTCCGGCACCTGGAGCACCTCTCCCCCTCCTTCTACACTGACCTCGGTGCCTGCAAGGCCGTTCCTCACTCTCCTAGCTGCTGTGTGTCGCAGCTTTTTTTTCCCTGTCTTAAATATGCTCTCACAGAGGCGCAAAACAACATCGCTTATTGGCTCAGCTCTGGAAAACAATGGGGCTCTTCCCAAACATGGGGCAGCTTCTAGATCCTTCTCACAGAAACCACCCCTCTGGCTCCCTGCTACCAAAACCTTGCCACGTAAACCCACTGCAATTGTTATTTTCAGTTTCAGTACACCTAAGTTTCTTCAGTTCTGATAGAGATTACTAGCTCCTACCATCGTATTTGTTCTGAATATGAGATCAGTGTGACGCTTTAAAAGCAAAATTGATTGGACGTTGACACTTCTTCATCTACTCCCATTTCAGCACAAAAAAGGAGTGTTTTTCAAGTCTGACCTCCTAATGCAAGTGCTCTGTCTTGGGCTCTGCAGCTGAGGAGGAGAAAACTTGCACGGTCTGACTCTTTCAAATATGTGGCAGTTGAAAAGAAGATAATTAGGACAGGAAAATCCAAACAGTAATTTTGCAAATGGTATTTATCCTCTTCTCTTTTTGTGTCTGTTTCTATATTCTACACATCCACCTGCCTTCAAAGGTAAGCTGATAAAAAGGATTTGCTTGGCCTTTTTTTTGCTGGTGCCACATGCATGGGGCAAGGGCGCCGTTTTTATGTGGTACTGTGTGACAGATGTTGCAGGTGAAATTACCTTAGAGGGGCCAATGCCATCTGGAGGGGGCAGCTCACAGGGCTGAAGTCCTTCTTTTTTCTATTTCTGTACTTTGGGGCTTTGCTGTTATGTGGGACTGGGTCCTTTACAGCTCATAAGTGCATGCAAGTGTTTATGGAGCAATCAACTCTGTCAGCAGTGGCAACCATCTGTAATTCTTCAGCCTTTTGTAGTAGATTGTGTGTGAGAGAGCTAAAAGCATGGCCAGGAGGGAAGGGGGATTACTCAGATGGGAAAGGCTGGGCTTTTTTTTTCCTGGGAAACAGCCTGCCTGTGTTCTTTTATGCTTTTCAGGCTCAAGGCTGAGAGCGAGCATACATATGTGCGAGGGCATGCGCGCATCTGTGTCCATACAGTTGCTCAAGTGGAAAAAAAACATGTTTGTGGTTCACACAGGAGGAATTTCTGATGAAGACAACAGTGCTAAGCAGAAAGGCACACCTTGATCTCTCGAAAGTGAGGGGCATGCTCGCGCATACAGGCACACATACTGGCTGGTCTCTGCATAATATGTGCAAAGCACTGCCCTTCAATGAATGTAACCTATGGCGGCTGGGATGCAGCCGGCCAGACCCCACCATTAATAAACTGGGAACATTCTTCTCCTTTTTAGTCCCTTTCAATGCCAGCCCTGCAGTTTGATCTCCCTTGAATGCTGCTCCCCCTCATTTGGGACTCCAGTTCTGAGAAGATTTGGTGTGTTGTTTGAGGTCACAGGATGTCGGATTGCTTTTGAAGCTTTTGTATTGATTCCAGGCTCCTGAATGAAGCTGTCATGTGTGTCTGTGGTTGGCTAGCAGGCTGTCCAGCTGCAAGCTGTGCCTTCCTTTGTTGTTTAGGCCTCATTGAGCTGAGGGAAGAGGCTCATTTCAGGGTGATTTACCACCACCCAAACACCAGCTGTCTGTTGTACTGCTGCTTGCCTCCATCTTGGGTTCAGTTCCCATTTCCCTCTGTTCCCCACTTTTGCTCTCCCCCTCTACTGCGTTCCTCTGTGGGCTCTTGGGCATAGTTTCCTCAAGACTTTTCATCACACTTGCAGAACAGCATAAAAACCTTAAATGCTGAATATGTTGTTCTTTTCAATGTCACTTATGCACCCCCACTTCCTTTTTTTTAAGGGTTCACCATTGTGGTGCTATATGCGTTTTCTTCTTGGTTAAAGAGTGAACTATAGCTCTAGAAAAAATAAAATTGCTATGTCCCCCAGGGCTTGTTACTTAGTAGGCAAAAGTAGTGCAAAACAGCAGTGATTTCAATTTATAAGTAGCTATGAAGCTCAGCAGCACCACTGCAGGATGCATTGCATGCCTTACCTCGTGCAGGGTGATAGCAAAGGTGGCCACAAAATCACAGAATCACAGAACTGTAGGGGTTGGAAGGGACCTCGAAAGATCATCGGGTCCAACCCCCCTGCTAAAGCAGGTTCCTCAGAGCAGGCTGCCCAGGTAGGCATCCAGACAGGCCTTGAATATCTCCAGAGGAGACTCCACAACCTCCCTAGGCAGCCTGTTCCAATGCCCCGTCACCCTCACCGTGAAGAAGTTCTTTCGCATGTTGGTGCAGAACTTCCTGTGCTCTAACTTGCAGCCATTGCCCCTTGTCCTATCCCCACAAACCACTGAGAAGAGGTTGGCTACATCCTTCTGTCCCCCACCCCTCAGATATTTATATACACTGAGGAGATCCCCTCTCAGTCTTCTCTTCTCCAGGCTGAACAGACCCAGGTCTCTCAGCCTTTCCTCATAGGGAAGATGCTCCAGGCCCCGTATCATCTTTGTGGCCCTCTGCTAGACTCTTTCCAGGAGATCCCTGTCTTTCTTGTACTAGGGAGCCCAGAACTGGACACAGTACTCCAGGTGAGGCCTGACCAGGGCAGAGTAGAGGGGGAGGATCACCTCCCTTGACACTGCTGGCTCATGGTCAACCTGTCGTCCACCAGGACCCCCAGGTCCTTCTCCTCAGAGCTCCCCTCCAGCAGGTCGTCCTCCAGCCTGTACTGATACTTCGGGTTGTTCCTGCCCAGGTGCAGGACTCTACACTTGCCCTTATTAAACCTCATTTGGTTTCTTGCTGTCCATCTCTCCAGCTGGTCCAGGTCTCACTGAATGGCAGCACAGCCTTCTGGCGTGTCAGCCACTCCTCCCAGCTTTGTGTCATCGGAGTACTTGCTGAGGGCAGACACTATTCCCTCGTCAAGGTCATCGATGAAGATGTTGAACAAGACCAGACCCAGCACCGACCCCTGGGGAACACCGCTAGTCACAAGCCTCCAGCCAGACTCTGCTCCGCCGATCACCACCCTCTGAGCTCAGCCAGTCAGCCAGTTCTCAACCCACCTTGCCGTCCACTCCTCTATCCCACACTTTCTCAGCTTTGCTAGTAGGATGTCCTGGGAGACAGTATCGAAAGCCTTGCTAAAATCAAGGTAGATGACATCCACTGCTCTCCCCTCATCTACCCAGCTGGTGATGCCATCATAGAAGGCAACGAGGTTGGTCGAGCATGACTTCCCCTTGGTGAATCCATGCTGACTACTCCTCATAATCTTCTCTTCCAATTGCTTGGAGATGGCATCCATAACAAGCTGTTCCAACACCTTTCCAGGGACAGAGGTGAGACTGACTGGCCTGTAGTTTTCCGGATCCTCCTTCTTGCCCTTCTTGAAGACCGGAGTGACATTGGCTATCCTCCAGTCTTCAGGCACCTCACCCGTTCTCCAGGACCTTTCAAAGATGATAGAGAGTGGTTCGGCGATCACATCTGCCAGCTCCCTTAGCACACGCGGATGCATCCCATCGGGACCCATGGATTTGTGTGCGTTGAGCGTACTCAGACGCTCCCGAACCACTCCCACGTCCACCATGGGGGAGCCCTCCATTTCCCAGACCCTTTGTCCTATTGCCTGGGTCGAGGAGTCCTGGGGGAGTGTCCTTGAAGCAAAGACTGAAGCAAAGAAAGCATTCAGTATCTCTGCCTTCTCAGCGTCTCCCATGACCAGGACACCCCCCTCATTCAGCAAGGGACCCACATTATCCCTAGTCTTCCTCTTGCTGTTTACATACTTGAAAAAAACCTTCTTATTATCCTTTATCTCTTTTGCAAGCCTCATCTCTAGGTGGGCTTTAGCCTTCCTTGTCGTGTCCCTGCAGGCCCTGAAAACCCTTCTATACTCCTCCTAAGAGGACAGGCCCTTTTTCCACATTTCATAGACCATCCTCTTCCTTTTGATCTTATAGATGAGCTCCTTGCTCATCCATGCGGGTTTCCTGCCCCCCTTCCCCGATTTCCTGTTCCTCGGGATGCACCGATCCTGAGCATGGAAGAAGTGCTGCTAAAAAAAAGCTCTCTCCTGGTCTGAAAATGCTGGGATATTTGAATGGATGGCGAAGGAGTCAGAAGGATGGTGTCACCTCCCTTACATACTTGTCATGCCTGCTCAGGGATGACAATTGCTGTGGGTATCGTGGGAAAGCTGTGTTGGTGGTGCAAGGCAGGAGAAGAAGAACAGCACAGAGGCTGTGAAGTGCTGCTGAGCTCATCTCCACCAAGAGCTCTCAGAGAAGTGCTTCTCTGAGAAGAACAAGGCTGCTGCAGCAGGAAGATTAAAAGAAAGCCCACGTTGGAAGCTTTGTCCTTCCACAGGTTTCCAGGGCCCAAGTCTCAGTGACTCTTGCTGTACATCCTGTTTTCATCTGGGGGATGTTCTAAGGGCATTGCAAAGCTGTAGAGACGGAGAAACCCCAACCCCATGTCATTCCAGGGAAGTGTGAGGCATGGCTGTGTGTGTGCCTGGCCCTGGCTGGTGAGGCAGGAGCAAAGCTGTGGGCATTTAAAGGTGATGCTGTGTGTGCCAGACCTCGGCAGCTGCTGGCACTGTCCCCATTCTGGAAGGATTTGCAGCTTTGTTGCTCAGAGGTCTTTGGAGGTGCAAGAGAACGGCTGCGCTAGTGCCTTGGGGGTGAGGCTGCTGCCAGTGTTTTCAGTGGCTGTTGCTCAAACGCAGCGAAATCTGATGTGAACCAAGTAGGTAGAGTCCCGATAGTTGTAAAGCCCAGGCAGGCTTGCTGGTGGCTGCAAGGCGAGTGACATGGTGCTGCTGATCTGGGCCCACCCGTCTGGCCACAGACTTGGGAGAGTGGGAGGACAACCCTAATGCAGCTTGCTGAACCCTGGGATGTGTAAAACCTGCTTTGTGTGACTTTGTCACCTCTCAGAAGGGTCAGCTTTGGGTGCTCATGTTGTAGGGCTTGGAGCACGTGAGCTGGGTGCTTGCCACCAAGTGAAACCAAGCTCATTGTGTCTGACTCTTTTAAACAGGGCTGGCACCGCTGGGGAGCCATGTGTGCTCCGGGGCCACTGGCATGAAGCGAGTTGTGACTGGCCCTCATTTCACTTCTGGGTGACGCAGTTCAGTGTGTCTCGACCACAGGCTGTTAAAACTGGTGATAGATCAGTTCCTGTCACCTGTGAAGCTGAGATAATTAACCCTATTATTATTATTATTTCCCTCCCCCCCTTCCTTTTTTTTCCCCTGCAAACTTTGGCCAACTGCTGGAGCCCGTGGTGCGAGGAGAATGGTGAAGCCAGCGGGTGTACTGGGTCTGGCTGGGATGTTAACTTTCCCGGCAGCAGCCCATACAGTGCCGTACTCTGTACTTGTAGCTGGAACAGCAGTGTTATCACACCAGTGTTGTGTCTACTGCTGAGCAGCAGTGGCACAGTATTGGGCCTTTCTCTAACCCTCCTAGGGGGTGGGCAAAATGTGAGGAGAGAAACATCACTAGGGCAGCTGGCCTAAACCAATCAAAGGGATATTCCATACCATGTGATGTCACACTCAGCAATAAAAGGTGGAAACAGGAAGAAGAGGGGAGGGGTGGGCTCTCGTTTGGAAGACGTCGGTCCTCCTCTCGAACACCGGCTGCGTGCGTTGAGGCCTTGCTTCAAGGACGTGGTCAATCATCGCTCATTTGTGGGAAGTAGAGAGTAATTTCTTTCCTCTGCACTTCCATATAGCCTTCATTTATTTTGTTTGTTTGTTTTCCTCCCTTCTTTTTATTTTCCCTTTTCCCCTCCCTTTCCCCTTTCCCTTTTTATTTCCCCTTAGTTAAATTGTTTAGTTCATGGTAGTCTTTATTTAATTATTATAATTATTTCCCTTTAATTAAATTATCCTTATCTCAGCCCGTGAGTTGTTATTTGCTTTACTTCTCTGTAGCACCTGGTGAGATGAAGCTCTTCTCCCTCCCCTGCAAGCATCAGGAGCACAGGGCTGTGCTGCTGGACGGAGCAGGGAGGGATATTTTAGGAGGCAACAACCACATCAGGATAGCCCTCCTAACAAACTCCTTGTACACTAGAAACTTTAAAATAACACACAAATAAACAAAAACTCACTGACCCTTAGCACCCTGGAGGGCTCTGTTTCAGATTGCTGAATAAAAGCTGAAGTTGCATATGCATGTTTAATGTAACATAAGGCGTGTGCTGCGGAAAGCATGCTTTCTTCTGATCTGGTTCCAGACAGAAGCATCCAAACAGAAGCCCCTTTCCCTATTCCCACTGAACTGCCTGATGTAGGTGAGGAAACCCCTGAATGACAAGGCCTCTATCTGCTCTTAAACGGAGTTGTGACTGGCTGCAAATGTCCATACGCTTTTTTTTTTGTTGTTGTTGCCTTTCAACTTAGTTGCCTAATGTTAGGCACCTATCACCAAATTAAGCGTCTGTTCATAAAAGGTTTTCCTAAAAAGGTGGAGGTAGTAGCTAACTCAGGCGATGCCCATTAAGAGAGGTGCATCTGCAGATGGGGAAGGAGATGGGATTATTCAGCCAGTGAGATGTTTTTTGATTGCTTTTTTAGGGACTGGAAAAGCCCCTGAATTCTTGTATTGTCAAGAAAAAAAATCCAAACGCACTGTCAATTTTTGGGTTAATATTCCCCCTAAGGTCTTGATTGTCTAAGTGATTGTGATCAGCATCTCGTGATTTTTCTCTGTTAAATAAAGCTGGTGATACTTCCAACCTTACAGGAAAACATTGGTTTGCCATGAAATTAGGCTGGTTGGGTGTGTATCCCAGGAGCCAGAGAAGGGTCTAAAAATGGGACTTTTTCTTTGGGTTATGTTATAAAAAGGTCTAGAGAATCTTTTCCTGTGTAGTGACTTTGCAGTGGGTACTGGGACAAGGTGACCAACAGCTAGTGATGCATGGATCCAGTGCCTAAACACAGGTATGTGCTTTACTGTAGGCACCCTGAGGTATCCTGCCCATCTATCATCTGTCTTTCAGGAAAAGTGTTGGGTCTCCCTTAGGTCCTGTTGTCTCTAACTTGTCTCAGATACTCCAGGTGTCTAAAAAGGCTCCTTTGCTTAGACAAAAGAGTCTCTCCCTGTACCTTGGCTTCCCATTTCTAATGTAATAATTTAATACAATTGCTTTAAATTTTAGTTTGTTTCTTTCTTGAGAACACTTTTAGAATTTAAGATGCTTCATACTGAATCACCGAAGGAGTAGGCACAGCCTTTTCTGCATCGTATTTTTCAGTGTATTTTTGGGGAAGAGGAGGAAGGATAACTTTTGCATATCATCTGGTCTTCCTGGAGCTTATGGGATACTGAGGTCACCGAGTGAGAGACCCCACCACACCTGGCCCTCCCAAGGTGTCCTGAAGTTTATCTGCCTGTTTGTAATTCTTGCCACTGAGGGTCAGCTCTCTGCTGTGCCCTGGTGTTGAGCAGTGGCTGCAATTTCTTCTAATCATGCTCTTTCCCTTCCTCATCATTTAGGGCAGAGCGCTTCCACTTGGCTAAACTCATTAACCACTTTAATGTTGTGGTCTTCTTTTCCATATAAAGTAATCCTGATGAAATCTTGCGACTCTCCCTCTGTTGCCCAGAAGATGCTGAGAGTGTTTATTTTTCAGCTGCAGACAGCAAAAGTTGGGGGGGGGAAGGTGATGTCTTGGTGCATGTCTGTGAGAAAGTGTGTAAATATGATGGGTTTATGGGGACTCAGTTTTCTGTGTTATTGTTTGAGCTCAAGCAGCATTGTGTCCAAACCTAGAATCTCAGCCCCTTTCTGCCATGGGGACTTATCAAGTTTTATCAGGTCCTGATAAGCCCCCCAAAAACTTTGGTGAAGATCTGAAGTGATCCAAATGATTGCTAGAAAAGAACCAGGGTATCGTGAGGACCCCGCTGCTCAGACCGTGCTCAATCAACCTGATGGGTTGGCAGTGAAAAGGAGTTGGCTGGACTCAGCTTATTTCCCAAACTGCTGACTGTAGGCAAAGGGAGGCTGAGGGGACTCTGTTTCTCTGGAGATCTCCCCTGGACAAAGCACAGCATGGATGTTGTGGATGCAGATGGAAATATTGCGGGTGGGTTGTTGAATTCCTGGCAAGTATTTGCTGGTGGTTATATGGACCAGTTGCCCAAATGTGGGTAAGTTATACCTGTAGGTCTTCATTTTGCCAAAGCTAGCTACACTAGAAACAAATTAGCACTGTCTGAGGAACATGAATGCTGGTATATGAGCTTTGCCTCAAGCCATTCCATTTTGGCAGTTGTGCTCCCTGAACATGATTGATTTGTTCCTGTTCATGTATGTTTATGATAACATACATAACATTGGGCTAAAATAACCTGTTCCTTTTCAGCCTGGTTTGTGCATATTCCCATTGTGTTCTTCTACACACCTTGGTTTCCTTCTGCCCCTGTGTGACTTTCCTGATGCAGTGATTGGGGAAGTCTCCTTAGCAGCTTGGGAGCTACTGTGTCATGAAAGGGCATCTACCAGCAGTGCAGGATGAGTCCACAGGTTTTCCTAATGCCCTTTCTTGCCATGCTTCTCATCATAAAACATCTTGTTCTTTGGTTGTTCAGATTGTGGTGATATTTTTCTTGCCTTCTCTCTTGTAGGGAAAAGTCATCAGAGATGTGAAACTGCTCATGAGTTGTGGTTGCAGAAAAGGGAAAAATGCTCAAGTGAAAGACTCAGATCAGGTCAGTCAATCTGTACTTTAACTAGTAGAGAAATAAAAGAATATGTTAATATTTGATTTGAACTGTACTATTGCATATTGGGGTTTTTGGATGCAAATGGACTCTGGCATGGTTGTGTTATAAATGGCTCAGTCTTCAAAATAGGACTATAATCAAAGTTTACAATTTATTAAAGGAATAGAGGTAAGCAAACAGCGCTGGGTGCGCCGGGAGTCTCTGCTCCACCAAGACGCACACTAGTTACATCAAGCAGCTGATTTTTATGCTCCTAGGCTAATACATATTCATTACTACTTCTAAAAAAACCCAGGGTTATTATAATTAGTTTCTGGAATCCAAACCCTCCTACTGGAGCATGCATATCAGTCTCCGGTGGGCCCTCTGGGGGTCTCTCATGCTGAAGGCTCGTAGTCTTCCTCCCTCTTGTCCTTCTCCTTTGTCCAACTTGGCTGTATGTCAGAGACTTGTGCAGCATCCCCTGCAAGCTTTGTCTTTTAGTCGTTCTTCAGCTCTCCCCTTCTCCTTAATCTGGCCATATAGCAGAGACTTGCATAGTGTCCCGTGCAATAGTCATAATAGTAAGCAGTTATTCTGAAACCCCCCAGATATCAGAGACTTCAAGGAAAAGCCTACAAATACATTTCCCTTCAAGCTCTCTAGTGACACTAATTGCTAAAACATTCCTTTGCAAGATACAAGAACTATATACATTAACCCCTCTGTTTTTCTTAGACTTGTGGTTATACAAGGGTATGTAAGACAGAAGGTCACATTCATCATACCATGCGGCCCTAGCATTGTTCCATATTGACACAAATCAGATGAACACATTTCACAGTTGACAATGATACAATGTTAATGTTTTTGCATTTGTTATTTGTAAGAAAAAAACTTTTGAGCAAGATCAGGGTTTCATTGCACTAGGAGCTGTGAATGCCCTAGCTTGACTTCACAGAATCACAGAATTGTCTAGGTTGGAAGAGACCTTCAAGATCACCTAGTCCAACCTCTGACCTAACACTAACCAGTCCTCCATTAAACCATATCATTAAGCTCTACATCTAAATGTCTTTTAAAGAACTCTAGGGATGAAATTTCCATCTGGTTTGTTTATTCATGTTTTTTCATCTGGCTTATTTCCATCTGGTTTGTTTATTCATGAATTCTGTTTCTTTATAATGATACGCTCCGGGCAATGCCTTTCTTAAACACTGTTGCACTTCCTTGCTGGCTAAATGCACGCAACCTTTGGTCTCAAAGTTTAGCTGCCTGGATGTGTGATTGTTACAGAGAACGCGCTAGAGAAACATGCCATTTTTTGCATGCTTTTGTTCCAAAGTGACACCATCAAAAGAACATTTCTTATTGAGGTTACTCATGATAGACATGTAAAAACTTGTTCACAAACTGAAAACTGATGGCTAGGTTCCATTATTCATTGCTTGGCCCCTTATTCTAAAATTAGTCTGATGTCAGTGGGGCAACTTGCAGGGACCAGCCATTGGAAGCGAGATGGGCTATGCTCTGGATGACAGCCAGCTGATGGGCTCTTCTGACTGGTTTGCATGTCTTCAGACCAGCTGAGTTTTGTCCCAGTCAAAGTTTCTGGTGGCTATTGCCTTCTGGCTTTGTAACTAAAGAGAGGTTTGAATCCAGAGATCATTTGTTCCGAAGATGAAACAAAAAGTGGTTTGAGCAGAAGTATTTCATAAATACTGTGTCATCCAATATTCAGTGTGGTAGAGGGAAGCAGCTGATCTCAAATATCAGGTAACTGGTGGTGGGGTCTCTGGTGCAGCTTGTGAACAACTGTGACCAGGTATAGACCTGAAGCAAATTCAGTATCCACAAAGCTCCAGGAGCTCCAGATAATTTGTCAATGGGAAAAAGACTGAGTTCTTATGAGGGAAAATGTTTCATTTTCAACATGCATGTTCTTCAACCCTAATTAATAATGGTGTTCCTGAGCCTCGTTTTGTTAATACCTAAGAAGATCTGAGAATTGATCTGTCTATCCTGCGGTAGGCTGTGTTGTAAGGAATCCTGGACACACTTATAAATGCTTTGGAAGACTGAGTCTTTTTTTTTAGTAGTATTTTTAAATAATGAATTCATTGTCATGCACCATACTATCAGTTCACCATCGAGACAAGGATTCATATGAATTTTCTTTAAAGCATAGCTTCCCACTCTCACAAATACAAGCTTAATATTCTCATGTTGAAGTTCTAATGCATAAGGAGAAAATTAATTTAGAAATGAAACACTTTCACCAATTTTACTCTTGTGTTCTGATGTACACTGGCTGAATCACTCGATTTACAACAGGGCTAGAGTAGTTTCAAACCTCTTCCAGTGGAGATGAAAAAATGAGAAGGGAACATCTCGATTGTAGGAGAGGTTTACAAAACATAATCTCTAACAAATCCTGAGCGTAGGATCTAAATCTCATTGACCACGATAATTTAATTATAGAGCGTGCAATAGATAATCTCAGTCTCATAATGTGGGACAGTAATGAATTCATCTTTGCATTTGGTTAATTTCTGAAATCTAACTTCAGATGCTTAATGATGTGATGTCCACCTCAGTAACTTTTTTTTTTTTTTTCCTACATCAGCATAAACTATTGGGCAAACGCTTAATGTAGAGGCTGCGAAGTGCATCCGTCATGCCTCTGGCAGGATGCTGCCAGGACTTCAGGGGACAGGAGGTGGGTGGATGGGGAGGAAGTTTGTACAGGAGGGTGGGTGGCAGCGTGGAACATTTGTCTGTGAATGCAGGACCTCAGCTCAGCTTATAAATTATCCCCTGGGCCTTGTAGGTAAACACAGATTTCTATGGTGACATTGGTTGGAAAAGGCAAATGCTTGCCAAGGATTGTAGGCTAATCTTTCAGGGCACTAATTGCCAGAAAACCAAGGAGGCCTTATTTTAGGAACAGATCGTTTCACTTTGTGAAGTGGAAAAACACTGCACTGGATTTAGTTTTGTTTGCTGAGGTCTTTCCCTCCCTGCCCACAGTCTCAGATTTTAAAGATTTACCTTCATAATTGTTGGGTGAAGGTATGCAAGACATGGACTCCTGATGGCTCTTGAACAGGAGACCTTTATTGCCCTTGTTCACTACTACATATACTTTCCCCGTAGCCCCACACACTGTCCACGCGCCCGAATCTGTCATACAATTGGTTAGAGACCCTCAGACACATGCCTCGAGCCAGCCACTGCCCAAAGCTCATCTTTAACACTGTAGCCAAGTTACTTTATCTCAACCTTGATCAAGTTTTTGTTTCTACTGCTTGTTTCCTCATTATCTCTAATTCAGGGACGTGTGAAACAGTGCGAAGCCACCTGCGAATTCCTTTCCCACAATTCCCCCTTTTTTATTTTCAACCAACCGAATGCTTTCTATAGATTTTTTTATCAAGCACCGCAGACATTGCAATAAGCAAAGTACAATAAGCAACAGGATGAAAATCACAAGCAGAATTACAATTGTAAAGTAGCGTGCCTACTAGAATCTACATCAGTCAACAAGCCACTAAGTGCTAGGGACGTTGCTTTGCAGCGATGTTGCATCTCACTCGCAGAGCACAATCACGCAAAGAGGTGTCTTGCACTTCTCATTCATACTCTCGTGGTGAGTGGCTGAGAGTGGAGACCCCTCCAAGGAAAATGCTCTGGGTGCACCTAGGGGCGTCCGCTCCATAGTCGAGCAGAGTGGCTTCTGGCACAAGGAATGATGCTATTATAGTTTTGTATAATTACACCAAAGAGATGCATTGCAATAAGGAGCAAGTGTGGTGTTGACCATTTGTTTCATGATTTGGTGTTTGCCCGAGCAATTAAACCTTACACGTGCTGTTGCTGTTACACATCCCAGGATATCTAATTCCTGTGGCTCTAGGGGCGCTTGCAGCAAGTAGACAGTCCAATTTTTGTTATCTGCTGGGTTCCCCACCAGACATTTTGCGAACGGGTCGTTAGCACTGGCCAGGGACAGACACATCGATTCTTGTCCTGTCATGTTGGCAAGGGTGACACAGATGTTGCAGCGTGGTTGGATGGAGACCCAGGGCTGGCAATAACCGGTGACAGCTGAGATTGTGAGGAGGAGGCCAACCATGGCCTTACCCCCCTTGCTGGTACCCATCTTGGTCCGTGACCTGTGGAGACACAAGCATACCCTTGACCCCAAGTTATTAGAGGATGGGGTCCCTCCCAAAGACCTGTATTTAATTTTTTTACCATCATTAAGGCTTGCTCTGATTGTGGCACCCATGACAGCATGGAATTCATACTTTTGTAATGTTTTATTATGGGTGGTACCTCTTTGTGAGGAAAGGTTAATGATAGGTGAAGTGCCTTTCCCAACCTGTTCTGTGGTGTTTCCTGGGTGTCTCCCCCTATTTGTTTATTTAGCAGTGTTATCAAGGTGCAATGTGTGTGCTCAACAGTGGCTTGACCCTGTGGGGGAATGAGGAATGCCTGTGATGTGTCGGATACCCCAAGTTTGAAAAAAAGGTTTGAAGAGAGTGACTACCATAGGCGGGGCCATTGTCAGTTTTTATTTCCTTTGGGATGCCTAGCGCTGCGAAAGCGACATGGCAGTGAGCCTGGACATGGTGACTAATTTCACCCGCTGCAGCTGTCACCCAAATAGCATGAGTGAAAGTATCTACCGACATGTGAACATATTTTAAGCAACCAAATTCTGGAATATGCATTACATTGGTCTGCCGTAACTGTAGGGACAGTAGACCTCTAGGGTTTACTGTTAAAGACAGGGTCGAAACATGTTGTAGACAGTCAGGACATGTTTGGAAATCAATTTGGCGTCAGTGTTTGATATAGTGATTTTTTTTTGCCAAGACTTTGGCGGATTGATTGAAAAAGGCATGGGATAACTGTGCTTGCTCCAGCATCTTAGGCACCAGGGCGGTCAGGGTCAGTGCGTGCGTTACCCTCTGCAGAAATACCAGGTAACATGGTGTGGCTCTGCATGTGAATAATACAATATGGGTGCGCTCACTGCTCTACCAAAAATAACAGCTCCTTAAATTTAAGAAACAAGTTTTCCTTTGGGATATGTCTCAAATGTGCCCTCTCAATGCGCTGAGTGACACCCACAGCATGCTGCGAGTCTGATACAATATTCAAAGGTACTAGGTTTTTCTTTCTTTCCTCCTTTCTTTCCTCCTTTCTTTTTTTTTTCTTCCTCTCTTTTTTCTCTCTTTTTTTCTTTTTTTTTTTTTGTTTGTTTTCTGGCTTCAAGGAGCCCATGTCCTTGATCACTGCATTGATTCGTTGAAAATCATGCAGTAATCTCCATTTCCCACTCTTCTTCTTGATAACAAACACTGGTGAATTCCATAGGCTGTTTGTTGGAACAATATGTCCTTGTTGGAGTTGTTCTTGAACCAAGTCCTGCAGATTACTGCTCAGAAAAGAATCAATTGAGCAATTCTAGTTCCCTTTGGTATTGACAGTGGTGGAGGCCGTGTCCAAGCCATAGCTTGGATTTGTCCATTTTAATCGGCATCAATTATCCCTGACAAAACAAATAATCTGGTCAAAGTTGTACTTGATTATCCTAGGAATACACTACAGTCATTCCCAATTGGTCCTTTGACGTTCAATGGAATTTTATGAATGTGGGTACCCCACAACATGGCATCTGTTACTGTGGAGACATCCACTCCGGCACTCCCTCTAGTTCTTGCTGAGAGGGTGTCCATGGTGATAACCGTGGCAGCGGGGCTGCAGTGCGGAACTCTACTCTACAGTGGTACTCCATGGGCTGCAGGGGGACAGCCTGCTTCACCATGGTCCTCACCACAGGCCGCAGGGGACCTCTGCTCCAACACCTGGAGCACCTCTCCCCCTCCTTCTTCACTGACCTTGGTGCCTGCAAGGCTGTTCCTCACTCCTCTCACTCTCCCAGTTGCTATGAAGCGCAGCGTGTTTTTTTTTGTTTTGTTTTGTTTTTTTCTTTCTTTCTTGGGGCAGCTTCTAGATTCTTTTCACAGAAGCCACTCCTATGGCCCCCTGCTACCAAAACCTTGCCATGTAAACCTGCTACATCCCCCCCCTTGCCTCTGTGAAAAGCATATTTAAGAATAATCACAACATACTCCTACTTTACAGTCATCATAATCTTCACAAACTTCACTTACATTCAAAAAGAAAAAGAATTCCTCACACCAAAATAAACATAACATCATCACAACACCGATGAGGTGGACAATTTACACACACACCACCCCTCATTCCTTTACCACACTAACATGAAATATATGTTTAGTGGGGACTGTTAGCGTTAGGTCAGAGGTTGGACTCGATGATCTTGAGGTCTCTTCCAACCTAGAAATTCTGTGATTCTGTGATATTCTTCACAATTGCTGCTTTCTTAAATTCTTCACAACTATTACATTCATAAAAAAAAAATCCAGTCCATGTTTTGCCCATTACTTCTCTCAACTATCATCCTTATCTCAAATTCCTTGAGCCTCATGTTGGGCGAGTAAAAAACATAAGAAGTTATCATGGATTTGGAGTAGGAGGTTTAGAGAAACCAATCTTCCAGCAGTATTGGACAATAAATGGCACAGAAACTATAGTAATGCTGATTGTACTGGAGCAAACAATTTGTGAATAGCATATGCCAACAGAAATGTACCTGTACCAGCAGCCCTTTTAGATTGTAGCAATGATTCCCTGAAACCAAGTTTGAAGAGAACTGCAGTCATATCCACACCGCTTGACACAGCCAGGTAGGAGATTCCTAGAGATACTGATGAAATTCCAACGTGGAATGAAACCCCTACAGCACCATATTCTTTGAAAACTTTTTTCAGCTGCTGGGATTTATTGAGTTTATTGTTTTCACTGCTGAGATCTGTGGCTCTCACAGGAAACAGCAATTGGCCACTGCCCAAAGTTCATCTTTAACACTGTAGCCCAGTTACTTTATCTCAACCTTGCTCAGGTTTTTGTTTCTACTACTTGTTTCCTCATTATCTCTAATTCAGGGACGTGTGAAACAGCGCGAAGCCACCTGCAAATTCCTTTCCCACATTTGGGATCTTTTTCTTTTCTTTATTACCTTTTTTTTTTTTTTTTTTTTTTTGGTCTTGCTTTGTGTTTTCTCTTAATGCCATTGCAACTTTCTGTGAAAATGAAACTTTATTTTCATTTTCTTGAATGTAAACATAAACAGGTGTGTGGTTTTTATTACCATAAGCTATATAAAGAATTGGGACTAGCCACCTACATTCTGGCTGAAGTTTTGGAGAGCTCTGTTGCTGATGATTTCATTTATTGCTATTTCTCCAATGTGCCTCTGGAAGGGAAGACACCTTAAACTCCTTGACTTATGGTCTTCATCCCTGGGCCTGACATCCAGAAGCACCTATCTGTATGGTGGTTTCCAGGGTGCCAGTCACCAATGAGTAAATCCCAACCCTGTCATCGTGGAGGGTAGAAGCCCAAACAGGCTCACGTAGGGCTGGGATTTCCCAGTAGTCACAAGGAGCTCAGCTCTCAAGTTGGATTTTCACCAGGGCAGGAGAGGGACCAGTGGTCTGAGTTGTGGTGTAATGACGACATAGACACCAGGGTTCTTTTAGGGTCAGTAACTGCTACTACTTTATTGATGACATAACTTCAACTCTCTCTTATCGAGGGCATAACTTCATCCCTAACTCTTATTGAGGGCATAACTTCATCTTCCTTATTGAGGACAGGCTCCCTTCTTATACCATTCACCCCGCAGCAGTACTAACTAACTATTCATTGGTCAACAACTTTGTCCGGCAATAGCAAACACCCAGCAACTTCTATGTCTTAACAGATGGAGAACAAGGATGGAGAACAAGCAATCTGAGATAACAAGGTGTCTCCTGAATCACCATTCTTTGTTCCCTCTAAACTCTTTACATTCCTGATGGCCTCACTGTTAAGAGTCGAATGTTATCACCAACTGTTGAGGGATTTTTGAAACAGCAAAGATCCCATGGCTTGCTGCAGCTGAGCAAACCAAGCTACCAGGACAACTATGAGAAGTTCCCATGACAGTGTTCCCACATCGCCCAATTGAGGAATTTAGAGAAATATTGTTGCCAGCAGCTGGCTTCAAGGACAAGGTCTATGTGACTGCTAATCACAAGGGGGTTGTTTTCTTGCAGTTGTTTGTCTGAGTGCTTTTGACCAATAATCTTGTGTGAGACACTATCCACACCTGTTAAGTTCACTATAAAAGTCAGGCTATTTGGGTAATAAAGGGAGAGCGTGATCTGGCCATACTGGTGTCTGTCGTGCTTTTGGCCGTTCTTCCTGCAACAACCAACCATGGGGCTTGACCCCCATGGCCACACTCCCACACTAAGTTGCATGGCCTCCCAAATTAAACCCTACAAGCAGAGATGAAAAGCTAAGCAGCGTAATATAAATACCACAAAACCTTTGGTAACTTCCAAAGGAATACAGCTGAGCACACTAAAGCACTGGATTCCCATCCTCTATTTTCCTTCTGTGCCGTGGATGGTCTTGATGAAGCAAGGGTTGGTGGAATGGGATGACTGAGAGAAGTCCCAAAATAAGGCTACCTCTTGGCAGCAAAACCCCAGTGTCCTTGGCTGCCATTGGCACCACTTCCAGTAGTCTGTGTGTTTTGTGGGAGTGAAATTCATCTGTGCTCCAAGGCCCAGAACCAAATCTCTGCACCACAGACATCCTACTGTAATTGTACGGTTCATATATGCTCTTCAGAGTGATTATTAGTTTCCCAGTAATTTATGCCTCCCCGTAAATAATTATACTGTTGCTTATTATTTGAGGTGCGTTGCTGCATTAGAATGGCAATCCTGGACTTGGTTTTTCTTGTGCGAAACAGTATATTAACATAAAGAAGGAAAAATGGTTCCTGGGGAATGATTTTGGCAGTGTCACTTCTGTACTTTCTAAGGAAAGCAAAACATCATTTAAGAACAGGGGAAAACTGTGTGGGATGACAAATAGTGTGTATATTAAGGATACACACAAGGCTGAGAACCAGAAGTAGCAAAGAGCTCCATATTCTCAACACATGCAGCTTTGCCTTTGTGGGGTTTACTTTTATTTATTTTTCCTTGCTTCTCCCAAATTTTAGGCAGCTCATCAGTGTTTAACTGCTCTTATCCTTTGATTTTATTTTTCTTTTTTGCTTAACTTTTCTGGTGGCTTGTGTGAGTTCAAGTATTACTGAAAGCTTTGGTCCTCCTTGTCATTCTGTGTGTGTATTTTTGGTTTTAATATGACAAGTTCATGTGTCCTCTGGAAACAGTATCCATGCTGAAAAGTAATTATTTAGTGAGTGATGGATCCAGTTCGTGTTGGCAAGGATCAGATTAATCATTATTAATCGTGACCCCTCTGACAGTAACCTCATCCCTTGCCCAAGTGCTGTTCTGTATTAAGAAGTAATGTCTGTTAAGGGATGGTTGGGCCTCTGCTCTCACTGCAACAGCACAGGGCTCAGGACTGCTGGCAGGGGGCAGAAGAACTCGGCTCAAAATCAAAAATAGCTGCACCCAGCCCACACTCCAGAAATGAAATAGGCAGCTTCCCTTGGGCTTCTTTGCCTCATCCGAGCGTCCTCCTTTCCCTTTCCCTTTCCCTTCCCCTTCCCCTTCCCCTTTCCTTCCCTTCCTTCAAAGCCTCCTGAGAGTTTACCTCCTTCCAAAGGTGGAATTTAGTGCTGGGGATGAAATAATCTCTGTTTTTTTTTTTTTTTTTTTTTTTTTTTAATATATATATTTATATATTTATTTTATTTGCCTGCTCTGATTTTTGTTGTTGTTTTTAGTTTTAAATTTTGGTAGATCCCAGTGCAACCTAAAGCATGTGGAGGCCAGATCCTTGTGGTCTATTACCAAGGATAAGATTTTAATGTCTAAACTAGTGGCTGCAGCAGGTTTCAGCTCTGGGACGAAGCTCATCCCAAACAGTCCACAAAACAGACACCTTTTTGAGGATTTCTGTATTCTTTGAAGAAACAGTGCACTGTTGAGGTGTGTGGTCAGGTTCATGTTGGACGCAAACCTGTGAGAAGTTCAGATACGTATATCCATCCTTACTGATCACGACACCAGAGATCTGCTCTGTCAGATATATGACAGTAATTTAATTCATGTTTATTCTGGCTTTCCTAGCACTACAAATTCTTTTTAGTAAGGTAAGGCACTGCTATGAGTGGCTGTCATCAGAATTTCAGCAAAAGGACAATGATTGAAATATTGTATTGAAACTAATCATCTTCCCAACCCCCATGCCCCCCAAAGTCACCTTACTTCTTAAATCCAGGACAAAAGCCTTTAGAAGAGAGCAGGGAAAGAACATCCTTTGTCTGTCTAGCTCTTTGGTATCTGGAGGGTAGCAGTAGGAACTTGGAGCAAACCTGCCACACTCTTTTGATCTCTGCCAATGTTGTTGTGGGAGTAGCATTGTTTAATGTTTGAAGAAATTTATTGAAGAATAAAATTAACAGCAAAGTCAAAGGGCCCAATACAAATTATCTGGTAAACTGCTATCAGATTTTATATACTCAGGGCTACTGGTAATTTCCCATCTTAAAAAACATGGGGGGAAGCTCAAGGGGAGGAAAGGAGGGTAAAAAGTATATAAATAAACCTACCTCTTTAAATAGCTAACTGGCCTGGCCTAAACTGTGTCAGAGCTAAGTTCATTTGGCAGCTGGTGCTGCCAAGTCTGTTGAGGGTGTAGCAGGGGGCTGAGACCAAGTTTGGGGAATCTGCCTTAGCTTCAGTGGCTCTGCCTTGCATTCGTCCACTTGTCAGCAAGAAATGTGCTGAAGCACGAAACGAGGGAGTGCAAAGGCTCCCACTGCCATACTCCATCCGAGCAAGTCTGGATCACACCCACATGATTAATATTTCTCTCCGCTAAAAGGAATAAGAGCAGTAAAAATAAATGAAAGCATTGGCTAACAGTTGGAAATACACAGGTGGAAGAAAGGAGAGAACTGGGGGAGTGAAGGTAAGCCTATGTCTCCTGCTCTGAGTTAATGGCAGAGATTTAATCTCTTCTTGAAAAATCATTGGATTCTGCATGGGTTATAAAAAGAAAAAAAGAAGAAGTAAAAAACAGAGAGGACATTAATTGTCTGAGGTGTCTGGGCAGTAAAGCACCCTTAAAAATATTTCATTTATTGAATGAAGCAGGCTAGGTGATCCTATAAGAAACCTAGGACTATAGGAAACTTTCCAGGATCATCCAGTCCTTTGAGATCTCAGGCAACTTCCACGTTATACCATTGATTAACACATCCCTTTTGGCACTGGTTAAAATGCAATTATCAGAAGTAATCCTCATAGCTCTGTCACTACACTCATCCCACCATTAGTCTTTTACTTTCCAAAATACTCACGTAATCACTTCATCTTGTTCCTGCCACTGGATTAGGTCTTTTTACCCCTAATGATATGAGCATTAGTCTCAGCCAGGTGGGCTGACTTTGCTTTTCCATTCACCCATCACAATTCTCTTGTTACTGGCTGTGCTGTAGGGAGGAAACAGGCCCACTCGGTGAACCAAAATGCTGGAGAAAATTTACTCAAATATAGTTTTTTAACTGATAATTTCTTCCTCTTAGTGGCATCTGACCTGAAACGAGAAGTATTTGAATGAGAGACTCACCACCTCTGATTTCTCTGGACCTTCTAGATTTCCAGAGCAGTTGTGCTTTGGTAATTGCTGGATCTAGTGCTAAGCACCTGCGTTCCTGGTGGCTGTGGAAGTTTTTTGCTTTCGTTCATCTGTTGTGTGGAGTGAAAGTAGTTGTGAAATGGAAGTTGGATGGTTAAATCCCCATTTTTCAAATTTATATAGGTTTTGAAGGGATAGTGTTATAAAAGAAACTTCCTAAGTGTCAGCCTCTGAACAAAAGAGGTTATGGGTGTCCTTTACAAGTTCAGCTGTAATAGGCTTGTGTTGCAGCGGGTTATACCTCCCTCCATACAGTGCCATTGGTAAGCTGACATTTCTAATGACCTTTTATAATCACCTATTTCCTTTTCTCACTCACTTTATGAATAGTCTTCTACTTAGTTTAAGAGTTTCCTACCTCATGGTCTCCTCTTACAGTTCATGTTCATTTCAAAATGGTTTGGGCTTCCTGTACCACAGTGTAGCCTGAAGTTCAAGAGCCTTTCCGTTCTACAGGAAAGGAGGGGGGAGGACCAAAAAACATGTAGTGCCCTTTTGCAAGAAAGGCTTCAGAAATGACAGACAGCAAATTGCTTTTTATTCCTTCTGAGGCAGTTCTGAATGCATCCTCTAACACAGTATCCGGCCCTTTCTCGAGATGTAAAACTTAGGGCTCTGACCTCCTCTAGTAAGTACTGACCCCATGGCACTTTCCTGCCTGAGCTGGAGGATGAGAGTCCTGGCGTTGAGATTTTGTCCAGGTTCTAATTCAAGAAATGTGTTTGCCAACTTGACTTGACTCCGCGCCTTCGGTGGGATACATTATTCTTTGTTTCCTGCCTTCAATTGCTGTGTACTGCCACCTTGCATTGATGGGTCCTTTGTTCCAGCTTGGAGTTAGGGGTGGTTCAGTGGTGGCTGAAGGGAAGCTATGCAGTTTTGAAAAGCAATTTGAGAGCCCTCTGAATGGAAAGTGCTTCACATGTGAAAAAATGAGTGTTATCAATTGTTACCATCAGACTCAAATCCTGAAATGTGAAAGGGTCATTTATACTTGTCAAATGCAAACATGGAGTGTACTAAAAGAGAACTAAAGCAGCCAAAGAAAACATTGTCTCTGTGTAATTTCAGGCTTGCAATCCAAGGGAGCATTAATAACTATTTTGTTGCCTTCATTAATCTTTCTATATGAACGGAGATGGAGAGAGTTGGAAGTAAGAGACTGCACTGCTGAACCTCTCCAAGTGGTCCCATCCCTCCCGGTAGAAGCTAAGAGGAGATGCAATCAGGGCAGGGAACACAGGCAGGTGAATTGGGAAAAGGTGCAAGTGAAGGTTTGGGCTGATCCGTTTGATTGCAATTGACTCAGGACTATCTTTCCACGTCAGTCTTTGTTACTCTGCTTGCATTTGCTGCCTTTCCCACTCCGTTTTGTTCCCATTTCCCTTTAGTGGATGCCAACGTGTGAAGACACCATGGCAGGGTCAGTGTCAGTCAGCCACCTTTAGGATGACAGCTGCCATGTGAATCCATATCTCATCTCCTTGGAGGTTCGTGCAAGCTGAACGGCCTGCACAGAGCTGCTGAGAGCTGTGAGGTTGAGGTTCAAGGAAAGTGCAAAGGCTTCGCGGAGGGTGGCAGATGGAGAGAAAGACCTACTCATTGCTTAGGGCATTATGCTGGCAGCTTTGTGGAGCACTTCATGCTCATTGCAGCGTGGGTGCAAAATGCTACCCGAGCAAAATGGTGGCAGTTTGCACCCCCCCCTTTTTTACTCTCATTGTACCAGATTCAATGTCAAGACAAGATGAAATTGAGGTCCTCCTAAATCTCAGCAGATCACGTCTCTGAAATTGTATCTAGTATGGTGATTCTGCATTCAGCAAATATCCAGTCATGACATCAGTTATTCACACAAAACTTGTTCACTTGAGTTTTCTTAGCATCTCATGTGATGGCTATTCCAGATTTTCTCATGGGAGCCTGTTCTGCTATTGAGTTGACCATACTGATAGAAACATTTTTTGCATTGTTCCATCTAAATACCCTTTTGTTTGTTATATCCTTCTGCTCTTTGTTATATCCCATTTAGTGAGTTTCTTGTTTGAGCGTACGTGTCTGGATTGGTGAGAGACAACAGCCTAAGGTGTATATATATACCTTGGGTTTAAAGTTTCATTATGTAGGTCAAAAGCAGTTTTGAAAACAATACCTTCTGGAAGCCACTCAGAAAACTCTGTCAAATAAAGCTATAACCAAAGTGGTCTTTGTAGAAGAAGAAAAAAATCCCTTGTGCAGGGGAGAAATCACTCAAACTATACTTTGAAAGTTTTTTTACAGCAGGCGGGAGAAGTGGTTTGGTGTCTACTGAGTCAGCTTACCCTTCAGAAATGCTTCTCCAGTCCTGCCATCTACCACAGGTAGACGTGATTTAATTCCCTCAAGACCTCAGCTGTCTTTGTAAAGCAGGGAAAGCAGCACAGGAACCATTCAGGTTAAAGACTGTAGTAAGTACTCAGATATTACAGTGACATAGGCCTTACCTGAGATAGGTTAGCACCAGCTTGAAATATAGCATGGTTCCTAATAGCATCACAACAGAGGGATGTCTTATTCTTCTTTTTTAGTGTTGTATCTTTAAAAGAACCAGACACAAATCTGATCTGAAGTACAAGAGGGAAAAAGCCATATGATTCACTGTATGAGTAAATTCCACTGCAACTGGTTTCAGCCTGGAGAATGTATTCACAACTAGGCTATATAAACCCTCAAAACCGAGACAACATTGCTAGAGCAGTGTAATGGGATTGTTCTGCTGTGGCTCATGGGCACACTTTAAATATTAAAAGTTTAGTCTACAACTGGAGGCTGTTAAGTGCAAAACCATTTTAGCAACTGCATCTTACATGCAGGAATGATCGAATATTCATGGATTTTCTTTTGTTGGGAAAAGAAGGAGAGGAAAATGAAAAACCACAGGAAACCACACTGTCCTTCCACAAGTAGTTTAGTATTTTTGGAGGGCAGCTGAATCAGTCTGGCAGCTGAGTATTGGTGTAGGCGACCAGGAAATTGGCTCTCATTTTCCAACGCTGATCTGTTCTACAAACTTAGCCAAGTTATTTCACCTTACTTTTCCCTCATAGTCTTATCTGCTCAAGGATGTGAGTTGTTTGTCAGGGAAGTTATTCCACTCTGTTGTTGCAGTGGGTTAGTCTCTACCTATGAGACACTGATACCGAGCAAGGGACAAGCTATGTGGGACAAGGCCTCGTGTTTTCTCCCACGAAGGATACCCATTGTGAATATTTTGGTAGTTGATGCCAAGCTCTTTATAAAGAGCTCAAAATATTTTGGAACCCAGTGGGAAGTGCTTGCCTGACCCCAAAAGCTGGGGTCAGGAAAAGTGATAAAATTAACTGTCCCAACCCAACAGCCTTCTCAACGTGCCCTGGGCTGTCTGATCATTTACCTGCTATGGAGCAGCCATGGGAAAACATGATGTTGAGGGGGTTTTAAAGTCTCCATTTGGATGCAGGTGCTAGGGAACGGAGGCTCTGAGTTGAACCATGGCTATGTTCACATGGAGGTTGGTTGAAATCTCTCTCTCTCAACACCCTCCCTAGAGGTCAGTGGTTGTACTTGGAAGACAAGGGAATGATTCCTGATGAATAACAGCCCGCAGAAACTTTTATATTCTCTTTTTATTATTGTCAAATTATGCTGAAGAGGCTGCAGTGTGACAAAACTCAAAAGCATCATTTTCAAGAAGCTGCTAGGATGAAGACAAGGCATTTCAAAATCAATACTGAAGCTTGTATTCCGAAGAGCAAATGGGAGAGTCATTATAAGCTGCTTTGTTTCTCATCTCTAATTCCCCATATTCATAACTTAAGCCCTGTCATTTGGATTTATCCTCTGTGGCCTGCGGTGACACCAGGAAAAGTCCTCCTTTTTAGTTCCGTTGCAAAAAAATAACAACATTGCAGGGTAGGATCATATCTCCACAAAAGTTTAGGGCTTAAATGCTTTACGTTGGGCACCAGATTCTACTGTCTTCTCCCCCTTCCATTTGTTCCCCTCCTCTCTCCTCTGCTGTTATACATCAATCATCCACTTTTCTAGAGGCTAGAATACAAGCAGTGTAATCCCAGAGTGAAAGGATGCTGATAGAGCCAATCTTGCACACGATTACTGCTCTGTCCTCCTAGATGCTATTGCTGGTCTAACAACAGGCTTTTGCTGATGGCTGTGTTTCAGCTAGGCTGAAGAAAGCAGTGGGGACGGTAATCTAAAAACTCAGCTCTGCGATCGTTAGGCGATGTGTTGTATCTCCATCCACTTCTCTTTTAGGTGGCTTCCTAAATTTCTCTTTCATTTATTACTTCTCGCTTTGTATTCTCGTGACATATACAGCATTACACATGCAGTTTCCTCAAATGGCAGTATTTTTAATTGTGACCTGGAAATGAACCTCAGACCTGACTCAGCCAACCCAGCTGAACTTTTCATAACACATAAAGGATTGGTGTTGAATTAACTAATGGGCTTGGAAATGAGAAAGGCTTCCTGTATAGGCTGCTGTTGTTGCTGGAAAAAATACCCCAGGGTCAAATGCTATTCTGTTAGGTGGCCTTAGAGGAGGTGGCATTACTCACCTCCAGAAAACTCCTACAGCAGTATAAGCAGGAGAAGCTGATGCACAGCAGTTGACTTCTGACAAGCCCAGGCAGTGACAGCTTGTTCCAGCAGCACCGTCTCCCTGCTCCCATTTTTATTGAGGTGGACTTGAGAACACATGATATTCTGCTGGCAAGTTTGGGAATGAACTTTGTTGGGAACCCAGTACTTTCTCTCATCTGCTATGCCCTTATTAAACCCCACCACTACTTCTCTAACTCCCCTCTGGACTTTGAATTATGCTGCAGTGCATATGTGAGTAAGAGCTTAAAGTCTCTCCCACTTGGGTGGTCCCATTAAGAAGACCAGGTTTGCCTTTTTGGCTGCAGAGCCATTCCAAACATTGCTGCTATTTTTCTTCCTCCAGAATTTATCACCTGCCTTTTTTTTTTTTTCCCCCCCCCATGCCCAATCTGTTAATACATGTTTTAACCAGTTAACTTTGGAACTGAAATATTAACTGCACAGGAGGCAACTATTTTGAAGGTTCATATAATACATATCAGAGCTGGGAATATAAAATGCTCCCATTCTGTAGCAGATAAAATGGATAAAGTGCTGAGTGAAAATTGAGAGAGACACAACTTAAACCTTTGAAAATCACTGCCAGTTCCAACGTGCTGTATTTATTTTGACTTGGGAGGCTCAATCTGGTCCAGATGAGGTCATTTGGTGGGGAGCATGTCTGTGCAGGTTCAGGAGGGAGGGAAGCCTGTGGGATGCTTTGGCTCCAAGGTGCCGAGCCACCAGGGAGTGGCGGTGGGAGCAGGCAGGGCTGGCAGCCCATCGAAGTGTTGATCCTGACATTGGAGCATGGCATTGGGGTGGAGGTGTTGTAATGTTTAAGTTCATTTCTTTTGAGGAAGGCGGGACAGTGTGGCTTTTGTATCCTCAGCTGCTTGCTGGGTAGGGTGAGTGGAGGCAGTGCTCAGCGTGCTCCAGGAATTTGGGGATGGGGGAATATGCTTTGGCAGGGTGCCTGCAGTTAATTTTATGTGACTCCACAGGGCAGAGAGCCAATGTCATCTGCAGGGCTTTCAGCTTGCCATCTTTAACCCTTGCCCTCTCAGCACCTGATAACCTGCTCAACATTTTCTTTTCCCCTCCCTCCACTTCTGCATCTTCTCTTGCTTGTCTTGTCAACAAAATTAATAGCTTAGCCATTTGTCTCAAAGAAACTTCACTTTCCTCTCCTGGAGCTCCATCTCCACCGATTGCTGCTGCATCCTAGCAGGTGGGGAAGGCTCCTGCACCCTCCGCAAGCAGCCCCCATCCTCCCCGCTCCCCCCGCCCACCTCCCTGCCAGCAGCAGGTTTGCCAACACTTTGCACGAGGAAGCTGCCTCTATAAAAATAAACCATGCTGAAATCTGAGAGACAGAAACCACACCAACCTCACACTTTATTATTGGTAATGGCAACCTATTTCATTTCCATTTGCAAACAGTAACCCGCATATGTTCCTTACCATGCGGTCCTTATCCCTGCGCCGTTTTCTGCACAGCTTCAGGTTCTCTGTGCCTGTTGCTCGGTCTGCTTTGGGGTTTGCTTGCTTTGAGCCACAGACACCCTGGGCTGAGGGGGAGATGCCTGCTTCGCAATTAGAGTATGGAAAAAGCCTGTTAAGTCACTGACTTAATTGCCTAGCACTCACTGCCAGCACAAGGTTGCCATCTGCAATGGGCCTGATCTTTTCTCTGACTAGCTTCACTTTTTTTTCCCCTCAGCCTGTTTTTAAAGCTGATTTGCACCAGAGACAGACCCACATTTCCTTTTCTTATCCCCAGATAGCACTGCCCCATGGGCGCTGCTGGGAGCCAGCTGGCCATGGGTGCTCCTGCACCCTGAACGCTGCCTGGGCTGAGGCAATTAGGCAGACTTGCAAGTCTCTATTAGTTTTTTTTTCATGTCTCTGATCAAAAAAAAAAAAAAAAAAAAGGAAGGCGGTGGGCAGTGCAGGGGCAGAGGTATAAGCAAGAAAGCTTTTGAGCAGTAGGGTGAGTGCTGTGTTGCTGCCCATGGTGCCCCTGTGGAGGTGCCCAGGTCCTGGTCCCATCACAGGTGTTGATGGGGTCCTCAGCTGGGTCCTGGAAGGGGCTGGAACCATGAGGGACCCCACAAGGGCTGGAGGAGGGGGCACACACGCAAGGCTGAGGAGGAGCTGCCTTTATTGACTTTCACTCAATTTACTGGAGCAATTGAGTTTGTCATTGAAATGCGAGACAGGCTCAATCAGCTGTCACACTGAGACACTCCTGTCACTACTGTTGGTAGCTTCGAGTTTCTGATCCTTTCTCAGATTAGCTCTGCACCAGAACATCAAATGAAAAACTGTTTGGGGCATGGGGAAGGGAGAAAGTTGAAGTAGTTACCTAGGAATCAGTTTACAGACTTCAAACTGCTTCCAGGTTTATTCTGATGGTGCAGAGCAGCAACGCGCCTGGAGTATAATTTAGCCTCCTCTTCAGCCCCAAATTCACTCCGGAGCAGGAGGCAGGGATGAGAGAGGACTAGAGGCATCTCTGCCCATGCACCCAAATGGCATGCAAATGGCTTTCCTCCTCTGGAAGAGCTGGACTTTAACTTGATGGAATAATTTGCTTTTCTTAGCTTAGCTTTTATCCTGAAGGACTCTTCTGCCTTTGTGTTGGTGTGGAAATGAAGCCATTTCTGGGGGCATTGGGATACAAAAGGCAACACCCCCTAAAGGAAAAGAGCAAGGGGGGGTCTGGTCAGCCTATGCGAGCAGCTTTCTGGCAGTGCTGAGACCCAAGTATGCTTTTTTTGTATATCAAGGCAAGAGTTTGTGGCCTATTGAGGTCTTTCAAGACCTTTTCCTTGAATTTTGGTTGGATCTGGAACAGCCCTTCTCAAGAATGTTTCTGTCAGGAGGGATGTCAATATGAATCCCTCTATTTATGGGGAAGAATAACCCATCAGGAGACTTAAAAAACAAAACAAACAAAAAAACCCCGCCACACACAAAACCACACAAAACAAACAAAAACTTCAAGAATTTAAATCTCTTTCCTCTGTTCCAGATGAAACAGTTTTTATGGCAAGGTGAACTCACCCATTTACACAGAAACCAAGAGGGTAATGTTAATCCTATAAGAAAAATAATCTACCACCCACCAAAAATATAATAATGGTAGGAGAAGGAATCCTTTTGAGGCAAATGCACAGAGTAATTCCTGGGAATTTACTATATTCTTCTTGGGGTTGAGATGTTAAATATTTTGATATCAATATGTGAATTATAAAGATTGCTATTTTCACAAAGAAACTAAGCACAGGAAAGCCATGCTCTGCCTTGCTTTCACCAGCATAGTTGCTGTGGGGTTGTTAGCTTTGGAAGTTTTTGACCAATGCTGTCTCACAGTGGGGCAGTGTCAGTGGGGAGGATTGCTGTGCAGAGCACTAATCTTAAAATTGCATTAAAGGAAAAGTGTACGTTTTTATTTTTTTCCCATTGCGTGATTCCATTGAAATATCCAGCTTGAAATATCAAAATATATTCCAGCTTGAAATATCAAAAATTTCATCTCTTCCTCCTTCAAAATCCGCACTAGCAGCTGCAACCATATTTCACTGCAGAGCAATATGTAAGCAACTCCCTCCCCTGAACAAACTATACCTTCCTTCCTCCTTAATCGCTGAAAAAGAGGACTATATAAGTGATCTTTAATAACAAAGGTAACCCTGTTTGATTCTCCTAGTGACATAAATATGAAAGGGCATGGAAAATTATGGGAAAAGCAACAGTAAGGAGGGGAAAAAAAAAAAAGCACACTGTCTTTATGGATGTTGTGGTTTAACCTGGCCGGCAGCTAAACACCACACAGCCGTTCACTCACCCTCCCCCCTCACTCTCTGGGATGGGGGAGAGAAATGGGAAAGTGAAGCCTGTGAGTTGAGATACAGACGGATTATTAAGACAGGAAAATAATAATAACAATAATAATAATAACAATAATGATGATAATAGTATTACTACTAATAATGTGTACAAAACAAGTGATGCACAATGCAATTGCCCACCACCCACTGACCAATGCCCAGCCTGTCCCCGAGCAGTCCGGCCTCCCCACCCCGGCTAGCCACCCCTATATATTATTTAGTGTGATGTCAGATGGGATGGAATACCCCTTTGGCTAGTTTGGGTCACCTGTCCTGGGTCTGTCCCCTCCCAGCTCTTGCTGCACCCCCAGCCTGCCCGCTGGCAGGACAGAGTGAGGAGCTGAGACGTCCTTGGCTTGGTGTAAGCACCGCTCTGCAACAATTAAAACATCAGGGTGTTATCAGCACTCTTCTCATCCTAAGCCAAAACATAGCATTCTACCAGCTACTAGGAAGAAAATTAACTCTGTCCTAACTGAAACCAGGACAATAGAGCATTTCAAAGCAAATGCTGGATACATACCTTCCTTTGAACTTTTCCTTAGATTAGTGGTATAGGCAGCTGCTGTGCTTGGATTACACATTCCGAGGTAGGGTCTGCCTCGCGAGCAAGGTAGGGGTGTGCGTGCATGCATGTGTGCACATGTGTGTGTTATCCAACCTGTCAACCAAAGGTCTGCAATGCTAGTTTTAGCTCTTTCTGTGTTTTCATAGTTTCCAAGGGGGTAGTGGTTGTTTGTGGGCTTTATGTTCACTGGGTGACAGGAAACCTAAGAGCTTTTAGTGAATTCAGATATCCTCAGGATGTGAGGTGTGAATCTCCAGCCATTTGTGTTTAAAGGCTTTCATTAAAGCTGAGAAAAGAGGAAGAAAATAAACATCTTGCTGCTTTCTAGCTGCAGATGGATGAAAGGTTTGCAGCCTGTGGGCCCCTCCAGGACAGCAGAGATACCTATAAAGGGAAAAACTGGGGGAGAGATAAAAAGATAAAATTATTATTATTATTAAAGACACTTCTCAGGTTGGAATTGGTCTTTATTTTACTGAGCACCAGCTGCCCTTGCTAAGACCCTGGTGGAGCAGAGCGTGTCCCCATCCCCAAGACAGGCTTTGGTGGAGGGGAAATGACTCTAACAAAGGCACAGAAGGTGCTCTAATGACTACAGCTAAGTGCATCTACCCCAGCAGAACGGGATGTGGCCAGGGGATGCGTTCACCTCTTCCGTGCTTGACCTCCCTTGATGGGCAGCAAGATGGACTACTGACGCTGTGGGGTGTAGGGAGATGGGTGTGTAGCACTTGGGGTCCCCGCAGGAAGTGTTTGGGGTCACCACACTGAGGCTGGGGGGAGCTGGCCTTGTGCTGCCTCGTGGGGTGCAGCAGGACGCTTCAGCTCCTGGTCTGACACTTGCTTCTCGGAGCAGGTCCTTCCCTCCAGTCGCATGTTTGTGCGGTGCCTCAGTACAGATGCAGGGGTAATATAAATAAGGTTAAAAGTTGCTTTTCTTGAGGGGAGGTGAAAAGGGAGCAGAAATGGGGCTGCTACTCAGCTTCCCAGCTTTTCCTGGAGTCAAAAAGAGAGTGCAAAGGGTATTGCAGGATATGTCAGAGTATTTAGTCTTGAAGCATTGGCCATCCTGTTTTTATTTCCCTGCAGATATATTTCAAAGAAAGCATTTAGACGGAGCTGATGACCTTGTTTATAGCTGAATTGCCTGTCACTTCCCAGGACAAGTCCCTGATGCCATTGGTTGGGCTGGACTCAAAGTTCCTTGGCTGCATGTCTGCCTTTCACCACGTTCATGCCAGAGGAGGGTGGTTTTCAGTGTATCGCTAAAACCACGCTGCTCTTTATCGTTTGGGGAGGTGATTCTGACTTTTTCTTCTTCTTTTGTTTAATTCATACTGTGCCCAAGCCATTCTGATTGCACCAGCATCTACCTGCCCTTAAAAGGGACAGGAAGCTCTGAGATGAAGCTGCCTTTCCACAAACAGAAAGATCACAGAGAGAAAATGAACATGTGGGGAAGGCATCAAACGAGCTGCAACGTGAGGACGTCAGTGGAGATGAAGGCTTTGCCTTCATGTGTTGTGGAGTTCACAGGCTGTCCCAGGTCTCAGTGAAGTACTGCTAGATATGCATTTAGGTTTCCCTTTCTTTTCCAGAGCTTTCGTGTAATGAGGAGAACAGGCTTTCAGATGAATTTTCTTGGAGAGTGAATTGCCTATTTGTCTTCTGTCAGATGTTGGCAATTCATTAACAATTAATTGCCAGAGAAGTGAATCCCTAGCCCCATGGACAGGTCTGATGATTCCGGAGATGTTCAGTGGCTGAATAGCAGCCAATCAGTACTGCATTGCTTGTGCTTCAACTTCAGCCATGATGTGCTCTCTGATGCTGTGTGCATACCACCTGCTAACACATAATTCTGGGAGTTAGAGAGAAGTAAATTACCGTTTCTAAGTCTTCAGCTCCTCCAATACTCATCTCCTGTGTTTCTTCAAGACCTACTACAGTGGCATCTCAGCTTAACTAGGGCCCTTAAGTTTCTTCCTTAATAGTAATGACATAATTTATTTCATGCTTATTTTCATTTTACCTCATCTGCCCAAGATTATTAGACAGATTGTTCCCTGTTTACATCAAGTCTTTCCTGGCCCACTGAAAATCATGTGGGAGCTTTCTTAATCTCCTGCCTTGCCAGGTCACCCTGGAGCTTGTCTCTCACTCAGTTCTCTCATCTGAAAATGGGGGTGGTGTAACTTTTTCATGTCAGAAACTGGTGCCAGGAGACATGCAATCCTGGTGACAGATTATAGTTATTCTAATAATTCAGGCTGTAAAACTATTGAAAATAGTTTGCATCTACATCTGGGTATGTTTACATGTCTACATGAGTATGACTGTAAGATGTAAGACTAAAGACAAATTAATTTAGATCATTCTCTTAAATAGCAAAGTTGGTCTTGAATTTTTTAATGAGTGCTTTCTCTCCAGTTAGAATTTCCTTCTCCCAATATTGTATTTGCTGTTATGACAAGGATGCTCACAGCATAGCTTAAAGAAAGATCACATCTCATACTGGAGAGTCCCATTTACCTCTAAAGCATCATTCTCAGCTGTTCCCTATTGTACAATGCACTTTTCTTCCCCTCTCACTTCCCTTCTTCTCTTCATCTCAGGCAACAGTAGCAAACTGTCCTTCTGCATTTACCCAGTAATGAAAAAGGTGGTGGAGAACAGTTTTTGTTTGGCCTCCAGAGACTCAGTATGCAGCATTGAAAAACTTTCAGTCTTGCCATGCCAAGGTTCCCGACTTTGCTGATTCATTTCAGTTTGCTCGAGGATCAACATTTGAACCTTTACCTCCTACCTATGTTATACACTTAGCACTCAGCTGGAACCAGGAGCAGAAGGACGGCTGGTTTGCGTGAGCTGAGTTTTTCTTTGGGACCGACATAGCCAGTTCTTCTGATTTTTAAGAGTGATATGATGTGAAGTGTGCTGTGTAGCTCAGAAGGCACATGCATAGGATCTCTTTTGTACCATGCTGAAGCTAATTCAGTGTTTTTAAGGAGCTGGGCCCACAGTCTTCAAATGTTTTGACTTTAGTAGTATTAGCAATTCCAATGATAACTGTGCTGATAGTGGCTCAAGTATAGGTATGATCTTTAATCTTAAAGTGGGTGTGATTCACCACCAAAGAATCACAGAATTTCTAGGTTGGAAGAGATCTCAAGATCATCGAGTCCAACCTCTGACCTAACACTAACAGTCCCCACTAAACCATATCCCTAAGTTCTACATCTAAATGTCTTTTAAAGACTTCCAGGGATGGTGACTCCACCACCTCCCTGGGCAGCCTGTTCCAGTGTCTAACAACCGTTTCAGTAAAGAAGTTCTTCCTAACATCTAACCTAAAACTCCCCTGGCGCAACTTAAGCCCATTCCCCCTCATTCTGTCACCAGTCACGTGGGAGAACAGGCCAACCCCCACCTCACTACAGCCTCCTTTAAGGTATCTGTAAAGAGCAATAAGGTCGCCCCTGAGCCTCCTCTTCTCCAGGCTGAACAAGCCCAGCTCCTTCAGCCGCTCCTCGTAGGACTTGTTCTCCAGGCCCCTCAAAAGCTTCGTCGCCCTTCTCTGGACCCGCTCAAGCACCTCGATGTCCTTCTTGTAGCGAGGGGCCCAAAACTGAACACAGTACTCGAGGTGCGGCCTCACCAGAGCTGAGTACAGGGGGACGATCACCTCCCTAGCCCTGCTGGTCACACTGTTTCTGATACAAGCCAGGATGCCGTTGGCCTTCTTGGCCACCTGAGCACACTGCTGGCTCATATTCAGCCGACTGTCCACCATCACTCCCAGGTCCTTCTCTTCCTGGCAGCTCTCCAACCACTCATCTCCCAGCCTGTAGCTCTGCTTGGGGTTATTGCGCCCCAGGTGCAGGACCCAGCACTTGGCCTTGTTGAACTTCATGCAGTTGACCTCAGCCCATCGGTGCAGCCTATCCAGATCCTCCTGCAGAACTTTCCTACCCTCGAGCAGATCGACACATGCGCATAGCTTGGTGTCATCTGCAAACTTACTGAGGGTGCACTCAATGCCCTCGTCCAGATCATTGATGAAGATATCAAAGAGGACCAGCCCCAGCACCGAGCCCTGGGGGACGCCACTAGTGACTGGCCTCCAACTGGACTTGACTCCATTCACCACGACTCTTTGGGCCCAGCTATCCAGCCAGTTTCTAACCCAACGAAGCGTGCGCCAGTCCAAGTCAAGAGCAGCCAGTTTCCTGAGGAGAATGCTGTGGGAGATGGTGTCAAAAGCCTTGCTGAAGTCAAGGTAGACCACATCCACAGCCTTTCCCTCGTCCACCCAGCGCATCACTTTGTCATAGAAGGAGATCAGGTTCGTCAAGCAGGACCTGCCTTCCATAAACCCATGCTGACTGGACCTGATCACCTGCTTGCCCTGCAAGTGCCGCATGATGACAAGAGGATCTGCTCCATGAGCTTCCCTGGTACTGAGGTCAAACTGACAGGCCTGTAGTTCCCCGGGTCTGCCCTCCCGCCCTTCTTGTAGATGGGCATCACAATTGCTAGCCGCCAGTCAACTGGGACCTCCCCCGATAGCCAGGACTGCTGATAAATGATGGATAGGGGCTTGGCCAGCTCCTCTGCCAGTTCTCTCAGTACCCTTGGGTGGATCCCATCCGGCCCCTTCGATTTGTGCACATCCAAGTGCCGTAGCAGGTCACCAACCAGTTCTTCATGGATAGTGAGGGCCACATCCTGCTCCCCATCCCCTTCCACCAGCTCAGGGTACTGGGTATCCAGAGAACAACCGGTATTGCCGCTAAAGACTGAGGCGAAGAAGGCATTAAGCACCTCCGCCTTTTCCTCATCTCTTGTAACTAAGTTTCCCCCCACATCCAGTAAAGGATGGAAATTCTCCTTAGTCCTCCTTTTTGTGTTGATGTATTTATAAAAACGTTTTTTGTTATCTTTAACGGCAGTAGCCCGATTGAGCTCCAGATGAGCTTTGGCCTTCCTAATTTTGTCCCTGCACAGCCTCGCTACATCCTTATAGTCCTCCCTAGTGGCCTGCCCACTTTTCCAAAGATTATAAACCTTCTTTTTTCTCCTAAGCTCAAGCTGCAACTCTCTGTTGAGCCAGGCCGGTCTTCTTCCATGCTGGCTTGTCTTTGGGCACATGGGAACAGACCGCTCCTGCGCCATTAAGATTTCCCTCTTGAAGAGTGGGAAGAGCCTTCCTGGACCCCTCTGCCCTTCAGAACCGCCTCCCAAGGGACTCCACCAACTAGTGTCCTGAGCAGCCCAAAGTCAGCCCTCCGAAAGTCCAATACAGCGGTTTTACTGGTCCCATTCCTAGCCTCGCCAAAAATAGTGAACTCCACCATTTCGTGGTTGCTCTGCCCAAGACAGCTCCCGACAATCACATCCTCCACCAGTCCTTCTCTGTTTGTGAAGAGAAGGTCTAGCGGGGCGCCACCCCTGGTAGGCTCACTAACCAGCTGCGTCAGGAAGCTATCTTCCACGCTCTCCAGAAACCTCCTAGACTGCTTTCTCTGGGCTGTGTTGTGCTTCCAGGATATGTCAGGGAAGTTGAAGTCCCCCACGAGTACAAGCGCTGAATATTTTGCAACTTCTGTCAGCTGCCTGTAGAACTCCTCATCCGTCTCCTCATCCTGGTTCGGCGGTCCATAGCACCCCGACCAGGACACTAGCCTTGTTGTCCCAGCCGATCCTAACCCAAAGGGACTCGACCTTGTCATTCCCAGCCTCGAGTTCTACAGCATCGAAAGACTCTAATATAGAGAGCCACACCGCCACCCCTTCTGTGCTGCCTGTCCCTTCTGAAGAGCCTATAGCCAGGCATTGCAGCACTCCAGTCATGAGACTGGTCCCACCACGTCTCCGTGATGGCAACCAAGTCGTAGCCTGCCTGCTGCACGATGGCTTCCAGCTCCTCCTGTTTGTTACCCATGCTGCGTGCATTAGTGTAGATGCACTTCAGCTGGGCCATTACCTTATCTTCCGGCCTTGCCATTGTTCCCCCTGGCACAGCCCCAACAATCCTTGTTTCAGCCCCATCCCCTTTCTTACCTAGTTTAAAGCCCTCTCAATGAGCCCTGCCAGCTCATGGCCCAGGATCCTTTTTCCCCTAAAAGATAGGGACCCGTCTGCGGCCATCAGGCCAGGTGCTGAGTAAAGTGCCCCATGGTCGAAAAACCCAAGATTTCTGTGCTGGCACCAGCCCCTGAGCCACGTGTTTAACAGGTGGGCTTTCCGTGTCCTCTCTGTTCCCCTCCCTGCCACCGTAGGGATGGATGAAAACACCACCTGCACTCCCGCTCCATCCTCTAACCATCCCAGCCCCCTAAAGTCTCTTTTGATAAAGTCTCTTTTGAGCTGCCAACATGGAACTCACACTTCCATGTTGGCAGCTCCTTGTAAAATATGGATCCTCTTTTTAATTCAGTGTGAGGTTTATTGGCCCATTCCTCTGCCTCCTGACAGCACTCCCAAGACTGGAGGTCGAAAATGAAATGACAAAAACTTTTATGCTGATTCTTATGGTCCCACATACTCTTTTGCATTACATACAAATAGGGGGGTTACACCCTGTGACTGCTTTTTCCCATGAAATGAGACGATTTTTCATTTTTATGTTCTAAAATAGCTGTAAGAAATGAATACTAAGCTCTACAATGCTATGTGCAGTAGTAAAGACACTGGATTTTTAAAATGTTTTCATTCAGTGGCTCAAAAACTACTTAATTGGTTTAAAAATCAGGCTGAAGTTTGAACTGATGGAAAACAGAAAGGTCTTTCAGGTTGCTTGCTGGCTTCTGAAATGCTAGAAAAATCTGGAGTTGTGTTTTAAAGATTTTATCTTCAGCAGCAAGGCTGGCAAAATATCACTTGACACAGGCAGTGGGAGTGTAGGAACAATAAATTGAAAAATCGTGGGAAAATTTGAGGTTTCCCCGATCTGCTGGTGACCTCTGTAGCAGGAGGAGAGCTGGCAAGAGAAGGCAGCAGGGACAGGGGAGAAGGCAGTTGGGTTGTTTCTTCATGCTTGGAAGACGTGACTGTAGGACCGCTGTGCTATCGTGCCATTCGAGCTGCCTCTCTGTCACCATCTTTTATCAAGAGGATGTTTGCGTAGTGAGAGACAGCCTCTTCATGGAAAGTCAGCTGAGCATTTCTGCACAAACAGTCAGATGACTCGACTCTTTTTTTTTCCCTGCTCTGAAGAACCTTTTGCCCATATTTTCTTATTTTTATTTTCTTCTGAAGGCTGAGAAATGCCTCTGGAATGCATTTGCTTGCTCTTCTTTCACAGGCCAGCTCTCCTGGTGATGTATTAATTAGCTGGAGCACTGCACACTAACAAGCAACTGCAGGCTGATCTCATTAAACATTAATACTTAACTAGAAAAGCAAGAGCTGTTAGAGATACACCACTCAATGTCATCTATGTCCGAATGTAAAAGAAGTCAGAGGCTGAGCTACCGGTGTGCTCGTGTTCCCAGAGGCAGCAAGAAAGGCCAGGTAGAGCCAGTCCCTTTTACAGCGCTGGCTGGAAACACCTCAATGCAGATGGGTTTCCATGCTTCTCCGATTCCCTTCAGCATCAGTCTCAGTCCTTCCCCAGCCCCCCTCAAGGAGTTGGACCTGCAAACTCTCTTATTTCATCCTTTTTTCACGCTTTGTTTTTAGTGGCTAGGTCTGGAAACCAACACGCATCTGCTCCTTACCTGCTCTTTAACCATGAGCAGTTGGTAAGGTTGATGTTTTCAGACATTAACGTTTCAAGCCGTGTAGTTACATCCAATGGAGTCATCCAAATTAGTGGTTGTCTTGATTATTATGGGCTTTGGTGGATATTTTAGGCAAGCCCATTTGAATGGACTATTACTAGCAAAAATACCTCAACTACCTCACAAGAAAGTTTCAGAGCATTTATTTATTTGTTAACCCACTGGAGACATTGGTGATGAATGTGGATGGAGCCCTGGAAGCCCTGCTTCTACTTCTCTTCAAGTGGGTGCAGATACAGCCTGGCTTTGCATGAGCAGTTGCTGATAGCACTTCTACCCTTTAATTTGCATGGGCAAAAAGGGATTTTATATGTGCCATCTTAACTGTTCATGCAAATCAAGCATGAATTTTTGCATGAGTATTTATGCCCCGCTCTACAAAGAGGTGCCTGGCATATCGTGGGATCCCTTTCAGTTCCGTTGCAGACCAACCAGCCTTCTAATTTACTTTCTGCCTTCAGCTTCTCCCCACTATAATAACATAGTCACAGCAGCCAGTACTTTTCCTTACTCTCCAGCTGTTTGCATTATGCAATCTGATTGCAATTGAAAATTCATTAATCATTTCCTATCATGGTTAATATTTACCCCGTTTGCTACTGTGCAGCCAGGATGATGGGAAGGGCGGGTGCAGGGAAGTGAAAGATACAGTCAGAGAAGTACAAAATGTATGGGAACACCACGTCTTCAGAAACACTCTGTTTTTTTTTTCCCTTCCCCCCCCCCCCCCCCCCCCCCCCCCCCCCCCCAAGACAAATGTTTCCATGGTGCTTCCACTAGCAGTTTTCTAAGGCTTGTCTTGATTTTCCAAAGCCAAGTGCTCCTCTTTTTGGCCTTGAGGCAACCTCAGTTTACAGGAGTTTTTTTCCCATGCCTTCTCCAGACTCCTGAGCATTGCCTTTTGCTGCCTGGGGAAGTGAAAGTGAGAGGGTTACTGCTGCCCAGTTGGGATTTTGTTGGTGTTGTTGGGGATTTTTTTGGACTCCTAGCATGATGCTCCCTCAGACTGTGTTTAAAAGCCACTGGGCTTGATTTCCCCCCTAATGGCATTGAGACTGGAATTGGAGCTGCCTCTACTGCCTAGTCCTCTTCCTGTCTGGGTCTTCGGACATTATGTCACTTGCTTGGGGTGGCCTGCTGACTCCAGCCAGTGTCCCTGGGGGATGGAAACCAAGTTCCTTTCCCTGTAGCAGCAGTGCCCACATTTAAGAAGCTGCAGTGTTGAGCTGTGACTGCATTAGTTCTGTTACATTAGAACAGAAGCAAAGAGCTTAATTTAATTCACTGGCCTGTATGCTGACACCCGAAGACCACTAATTCACTGTTACGTATTCGCAGTGAGACCAGGCTCTTTAGCACTCAGATAGTCTTCTTCACAATGTATTGTTTTTTTCCAAGAGCAGAGTCTTGCAAGGCGAATGTTGTCCATTTCCTGGGAGTGGAGAAAAATATCCCCTTGCAAGGGTTACTACAGGTCAGGATGACTCACTTTTGCCAGGGTCCACACGGGATGGAAGATCTCATGTCTCTTTTTTCTTCTAAAATATATAAATTGATCCATGCTTTCATTTTCTGATTAGCAGCATCAATAAAAAAGTTGTTTCATAGTGGCATATGATTGGCCATAAAACATTTATCCACCACAAGCTCTGTTTGGAGATAATTCAAGGGCTTTGAGTCTATCAGATGCTTCATCCCACTCTGTCTCTGCAAGTGATAGGATCAAGTCCTGTAGTAGCATTTGCTGTGCTGTAACTTCCAAGAAGCAAACCTTGCCTATGTTGTTTGTGCATGAAGACCTATTAGGCTAAATTAATCCTAGGATAAATGTACAGACTTCAACAGAATGTTATCAGGGATAAATTAGGCCTACTGATTTTTAATGAGGCTCTTACCTGAATAAAGAAAATAGAGTTTCTCTCCTTTTGTGTTGTTCTTCTACTGCAACCATCACCATAAGCACCTCCTTTGCCCCTGAATTTTTAAACCTGAAAACTGTGGACTTCTAAAAGGATTAGAAAAGATACTCCTCTTTTTGGGGAAAAAAAAAAAAAATGGTCTTCCAGAAAAAAATATAGGTTTTCTCTGTTTTAAGGCTGATCTCTTTCCCCAGATAGTATCTACATCACAAGGGGTTTTCTTCATGCTAATGAATTTCTAAAGAATCATTTTGAGGAGTTTGAACTGATTTGATTTTCTGAGCTGATCTAACTGAGATAATCTGCACCTTGCAGTTTCATGCCAAGGGTTTCCAGCATCACCCCATCTTCTGAGACCTCAGGTGGGTCATGTGGAGTTATTCTGCATCCCCAGGAGACTTGTCCATGGATCAGATGGCTGGTGGCATGGCTCTTGAGGAAACAGCAGTGTGAAGTGATGATTTCTGTACTGTTCCTGGGAGGGCAGGAAACTGCTCATCCCAGGTATGGAGAAGCACAGGCAGGTATCATCACTGGAGATGGCTTTTCTCCATCATATCTGTTCTACTTGGGGTCATGGGGGTAGAAGGAAAGGCAAGCCCTTCTGGTGTGTCATTACCAAGGTGCAAGTCTCAAACAAGTCTCAAAGACCAATGCTTGTGAGTGTTTTGTCTCCATCTCTTTGTAAAGAGCAACCAGTACCTTTGGGAGATGAATTCTGGGACTTTCAGTGTGACCTGTGATGTTCAGGTAGTGCTTGATTTCAGCCTGGTTTCCACAGGGTGCTGTTCCACCAGCCACTGCCCCAGGTGAGTTTTGGGCCTGTAGAGATGAAACTGTTTCTGCAGCTCATTGATGGTGTTCAAAATCAAGCGTGACCTGCTGTGCCCCAGCACTTCAGTGTTATACATGGCTGCAGGGGGTACACGTGGCTGTCACTTCATCCATTCTGCTGTTCATGTTCAGCACCGCATGGTTAAGGAAACTTTGCCATTAAACCCCTGAGCTCTCTGAATGCACTAAAGCCTGGCTAATTTGCATCCTTTATAGTATTTGATTTTAATTTTTATATTTAGAAATTAAGAAACATCCTTTAAAACCATTAGATAGCTATTGGTTGGTAATAGGCTTTAGCTGGTTGGCTTGGCATTAATCACCGGTCTAAATGGCAATGTGTACAGACTTCTGAGTCATCGTTTTGTGCTTCTGAATGCACCTTACCATTGGAAGAAACGTTTATATTTATCCAGAAATGCTAACAGAAGCTCTCTGTGCCCTTCTAGCACATGCAGTAGAGGTCAAGGGACTGAACACAGGCAATGCTAACTCCAGGTGTAAACCTGAACATTTCTTGAAGCCTGTTTCTAGTAAAAGACTCTGTTTGTTTGTTAGCTTTAAAGTATTTTTGCTATTTTGGATTTTTACTTTGGAAAAGCAATCAATCAAATAGGAATATTCATATGGTGCATTGTGAAAGTCATTAAGCAATACGAAACACAAGACATATACTTCTTACAGGCTTGTGTCATATTTGCAATGTGATTCTTCTTTTTTCTATGCATGTTTTTCTTCCCATAAAACTCTACAAAACCCTCCACTAACTGCCAACAGCAACAGAGATAAGGAATGCTCCAATGCAGAAACATAACCTAAAAAGAGAAAGGCCAGTTTTTCCTTGCAGTGAAGCTTAAGGCCTTTAAACTCACCCCTGAACAAGAAGAATCAACATCTCCTTTAAAAATGCCGCAGTGTTATATAGCAGACCATTCAGCTATGCTAACAGCCATATATTTTCTATTCAAAACTGTTCCTCATGTATATAAACACGTGGAGGTTTTGTAGCTGTATATGTCCACATTTTTGACATGCGTAGGTAGAGCTCACATAGGAAAACCTATTCAGGAGTTGGTACCAGCTGCCCTAACGGGATACTACTGACTTTAGTTATATCAGGGACTAATTATAGATTGGACAGCAATGTTCACAGGGCTGCGTCTGACAGCCAGGACAGAATGTGCTGCTCGACAGACAGATGCTGGAATCTGCTTTTGCTCCTTTTAGGTCAGGGAGCTCTCTTGTGCTCTTTTGCCCTCCTGTTCCCTTGCAAGCATCTCCGCTAGTGGAAATCCTGCCACCGGCCTCTGTAGGCTGTGGATCCAGCCCATGAGAGACATGGGGCTGGTCTGGACACAGGTCTTCTGCCAGTGCCTGTCGACGTAGCTGCCCCCAGCTCAGTGGTGGTGTGCTGATTTATACCCAATGAGGGGCTGATTGCTGGGAGGCATATCAGTACTTCAGGTATTTTGCTGCTGGTCTTCCTCCATTGACCCCTCCTCTCCCTCAATCCTTTAAAGTTTCTTATGTGCAGTTTGAAGTTTGAGACAGGAGAAGGAAGGATGCGTTTTAGCTGCTTTCCCTCCAAGTTGCATACAAGCAAAGGAGAAAAATCAGGAGTGTGGACACCTGGAGAGATTTGCACAGGAGCCATATGCGGAGGTCATGGTGAAAAAGAGAGGACCAAAGCACAGCTGCTACCTAAAGTACCAGTGTGTATTGCTGCTCACTCCACCAGAGCCATGCTTTTGAAGACAAAATTTGCATTTCCAGCAGCGTTCTTCAGAGGTCCCTTTCCAGCCTGGACCAAGAAGAGATGGTCCACGTGCGCCTTGTTGTCTGTGTCCTCAACAGGAGGGTCTGTCCCTCTTCTCACTTTCATGGAGAAGGAGCAGTCACCTCTGAGACTTTTTCTCAGTTCTCCAGGGCTGAACAGGCATTTTCTGAAAGCCCCACACAGAATGGAGCCTGTTCTTGCTATTGTTCTGAAAGAGGATGAAGCCTTCCAAGGTAATTGGATTTGAATCTTTTTTTTTCCTTCCTCTTCCCAGCCTTGACTGCTATTTTTAAGCCAGGAGAGCACTAGTGTTGAAAGGGATGTGCAGGCTCTGCCGTGCATCTCAGTGCAGTGACATTAAGGAACTCTGAAGACTTGGCAAGCCGCGAGGATGCCGAAAGCAATGCCCAAGGTGCCCAGAAGTTCAGACAGCCTTTTATTTTCCTCCCTGGGAAGGAAAGCCCAAGGCTCTTGTATCATTGGAAGTGACAGTTTTGAAGTGAAGCAGACTTGATAGTCCAAATGCACCATATTTGTGATTCTTTGAGAGAAAGGAGAGTGTATATCCCCTTGTAGCTGTGTGCTTCTGTGGATTTCGGTCTAGTCTTTAGCAAATGTACAGAGCCAGGACCTGTGCAGTGTCCCAAATGATTTATGGATGCACAAACCATTAAGGCAGACCTTCTTCCTTTTTCAATGCTACCTTTCTCCAGAACACAAGCTATGGAACGTCATCTAGTCATATGTGCAGTGGTTAAGAGGAAACTATTTTTTTTTAATGAAAAATGTCCATTTAAAGATTTTGAGGTCATAATGATTCCTCCAGCATCACAAGGCAGGGAATGGTCCCAGTACTAGTTGTCTGTTTGCTTTCTTCTTTGTCATCTGTAATAGATTTAGAATATTTTACCTTTGCTTTCTCTCTTACTTCTCATCCTTCCACATTCACTGAGCACATAACCAAACAAACCATGGCTGTGTAGGAAAGGACTGTCCGTGTTATTCCATTTGGTGTTTTCTAGTTTCCAGCCCTTTGTCGTGGTTCCACCCCTATGGCCCCGTTACCAAAACCTTGCCAGGTAAACCCACTACATTCCACCCCTCGCCTCTGTTAAAAGCATATTTAAGATTAATCACAATATACTCTTACTTTACAATTATCACAACCTTCACAAACTTCACTTACATCAAAAAGAAAAAGAATTCACCACACCAAAATAAACATAATAACATCACAGCACCGACAAGGTGGACATTTTACACACACACCACCCCTCGTCCCTTCACCACACTAACGTCTCACAATTACTGCTTTCTTAAATTCTTCACAACTTGTACATTCATAACAATCATCCTGTCCATATTTTGCCCGTTAGTTCTATCAACTATCATCCTTATCTCAAATTCCTCGAGCCCCACGTTGGGCACCAAAAAGGACTGTTGTGGTTCCGCTCGAGTGGGCAGCCGAGCTCCACCACAGCCGCTCTCTCACTCCCCCTCCTCAAAGAGGAATGGGGAGAAAATATGCGAAAAGGGCTCAAAGGTTGAGATAAGGACGAGAAAATCATGCAGTAATTATTGTAACGGGCAAAACAGACTCAGCATAAGGAGATAGTAAGATTTATTGCCTATTACTAACAAGCTAGAGAAGTGAGAAACAAAGGAAAGAAACCAAAAGCACCTTCCCCCCCATCCACCCTCTTCCACCTCCTCCCCCCAAGCGGCGCAGGGGAACGGGGGAATGGGCGTTATGGTCAGTCTACAGCGCTTCTTCTCTGCCGCTCCTTCTCGGTCACTCTCATCCCCTGTGCTGTGGGGTCCCACCCATGGGATACAGCCCTTGATGAACTGATCCGGCGTGGGCTTCCCACAGGCAGCAGCTCTTCCAGAACTGCTCCAGATATGGGTCCGTACCACGGGGTCCATCCCTCAGGAGAAAACTGTTCCAACCTGGCTCCCCCACGGGCAGCAGCTCCTGCCAGGTCACCTGCTCCTGCGTGGTCTCTTCTCCACGGGCTACAGGTCCGGCCTGGAATCTTCTCTGTCAGGGGTCTTTCACAGGCCGCAGCCTCCATCAGTGCAGGGCCACCTGCTCCACCGTGGTCTCCTCCACAGGCTGCAGCGTGGAACCCTGCTCCACCATGGTACTCCATGGGCTGCAGGGGGACATCCTGCTTCACCATGGTCCTCACCACAGGCCGCAGGGGACATCTGCTCCGGCGCCTGGAGCACCTCTCCCCCTCCTTCTTCACTGATCTTGGTGCCTGCAAGGCTGTTCCTCACTCCCTTCACTCTCCCAGCTGCTGTGTGTCGCAGCTTTTTTTTCCCTGTCCTTTTTTTTCCCTGTCCCTGCATATTTTAAATATGCTCTCACAGAGGCACAAAACAACATCACTTATTGGCTCGGCTCGGGTCAACAATGGGGCCCTTCCCAAACATGGGGCAGCTTCTAGATCCTTCTCACAGAAACCACCCCTATGTCCCCCTGCTACCAAAACCTTGCCACGTAAACCCACTACACCCTTTCATGATGCTTTGAGCATTACAGATTAGGTATTTTTGACAACCGCTTCTCATTGCTTACAAAGAAAAATTGCATATTTCCTTCCCCTTCAGTCTTTGGACAATCATTTTTGGTTCAGAGTATGAGGAGTAACGCAGAATGAGTACATTGTCCTCTTAGATTTATAGTCCAGGAGACAGATCACAACTCTTAGCCACTCTAAAAACGAACTATACTTCAGGGCCTTGGGGGACAAATATGAAATATATATCCTAGTGTGTCTCAAATCAAACTGGGATGCAAATGCAGTGCAGACCCGAGCCAATCATTAAGCAGTGGTGTTGCACCATGCCTCAGGGAGGGCAGGATTGGGAGGGACATTGTCTCTTGGAAACTGATCCGGCACTGACAGCGGGAATTGATGGTTCCAAGTCCCAGTGCCCTGGCTGGTCCTGTTGGGGACATCTCACCTCTCTCTGCTGGCTTTTATAAGAGCAGGGAGATGTGGTGCTTCTCCAGTGGTGTTACTCTCGGTGTTATTTCAGCACCACGGAGCAGGACTGGGAGCTTGTCTGTGCAAGGCACTATGCCACCCGCCACCCTGCTGCCAGCTTGGACCTCCAGCTGAGCCTCCAAGTGTAGCTGCTTAGTAGCTTGACCTGGGAGTTTTCAGATCTGCTCAGTCAGCTGTGGTGAGGCACGCTTTGAACCACCAAATGTGGAGTTTGAGCTGTTCGGGTCAGAGGCAAAATTCAGCTTTCCTCCTCTTCCAGGAGCTGAAGGCAGGCTGTGGGAAGCCCTGTTGGAATCCTGTAGTCAGGCTGCTGGGGAGAGCGAGCCCCATGCCCCTCCATGCTGTGCCGGGGGGATCTTTCAGCACTGTGACAAGTCAGCAAGTACTCTGAGGCTTGAAAGCACCAACAGGTATCAGACATAGGGTATTGAACATCTTCACCTCCTGCTGAAATCATTTGGCTTTTGCAAACCCGAGCCCCATCAGGACCAATCCTCACATGCCCCAGCCCTGTATTTTGTGGGAGAACACCAATAACCTCTGGATTGGACCTTTTCTTACTCCTGGAAGCAGGGAAAACACAAGTTAGACATGGAATTGGAGGAAACGAGGTGAAGAGTTTGAATTTGTTACTAGATACAGAGTGATTTTTGCTTACTTTTGTCAGGTGTCCTGAGACATGAGAAAGTATTACAAAGAGTCCTTTCCTTGCAGAAGTTGTGCTTATCCTGTGATCTGTATTTCTTTACCCATCTCTCTAATGTTGCTCTTAACATTCTATTATCATTATTATCAAAGGGCTTCAAAAGAGACCAGCAGAGCTCAGCTCCTGTATTCCCTTGAATTTCAGTGAAAGGATTATATTTGGGTTTTTAGGAATTGCCAGAGAAGGTTTAAGGCAGAAAAAAAATCACAGGATTTTTTTTTCAGCCTTCTAAGTTTTTTTTTCTGTTCCCGTGGAGTGACATTTTCAGAAGTGCTCGGCATTGCTACTACAGAAGGAAGCAGCAGAGCTCCCGTGTCACCTGGCTGTGGGAGCAGGACTCTACTGAATATCCTGCTCTTTTCTTCCTCTTCCCAAACCTAACCCTTGGGCAAGATTATCTAACAGATACTTCTTAATTTGCATCAACACCCTTCACCACAGCAATGACTGGGTATAAAGCTCCTAGTTACACCCTCCACTATTCCCAGCACCACACACGAACTCTTTCTCTTTTCCTCTCCTGTATTGTTTCACCCCAGCTCCCCTGGTCCCAGGCCATGTACCCATTTGGAAAGAAAAACAGAGCAAAGAGCTGGCTAAAACCCATGCTGTAAGAAAAGGAGAAAGGAAGGGGCTTGAACAGGGGCCCCTAAGTGATGCTGATGTCACCAGGATGCTCTTGTGGTTCAGTTCTGACTGTTCTCCTTTTCTTTGTCTTCTCTTCCCACTGATCCCTTTCTCAGATAACCCCAGTGTTAAACTAGGCTGAATGGGACCAAGACGTCAGGGAATAATGTAAGATTTACAGCTATCGTGGTGTTCATCCTACTTACATGCTGCATCTCAGCCCTTCCTCGTGCCTACTCCAGGCTTTCAAAGTGCGTGCTGTAAGATGCTCTGCAAATCTTTATTGCACCTTGCTCAAAAGGACATTTCAGTGCCTTTAGGCAGCTGTGTAATAAGAAAAGCATTAGTAAAAATTATGTTCTTACTTTTTTCTTGTGGGTTGCTTTGCAGATTATGTACTGAAAAGCATTCACGGACAACGGCAAAACCTTTGCAGTTCACCAGGGCTTTCCCAGTCCTCAACACCGGACATCCTTCTGGGACATATCTAGAGCTGGAGTGAGCTGAAGTGTGCCCACTCTATGGAAATATCTGTGGCCTGATGTAATACTAATTTTGAGATGTTCCAGATGCCCCTTAATGGTTAGAGCACCCTTAATGTTCTGCAGCTGCTCTGTTTCGGAATAGCTCTTGTTGCTGAATTCCTTCATGAATAAAAGCAAGGGCACTTGTCTGATGCACAGGGAGAAACCAAATATTGCAAGTGAAAACATGAAAAGGAAGAGACTGTGAATTATGGTCCACTTTTACTTACTGTTTCAGTGTGTTTTTTTCTTTCCTATGTGTCCAGTTGCTGTCTTTTTAAAGCTATCGATGCTCGCATTCATTCAGTGCTCGGAATTAAATAACCACAGCGACCCTCCCCACCAAAGCTCTCCACAGCATTGTGTTCCCACTTGGAGATGTGTGGGCTGTGGGTACACAGACTTTGTGTCCGTTTGCCATCATTTCCACTTCCCACGTTTGACTTTCTTCAAAGAAAGCCTGGTGCCAGGATTTCTGCTGGCTGAATGAAGCAAGGGTGAAGTTCTGGCCTGATGGAAGTCGATGGCAAAGCTCCCAGAGCCGAGCAGGAGTGTGGGATGTGATTTGGAGTATGGGGAGGATGTGCACAAAGTGATCGCATAGAGCAATGTAATTGCAGCCATTTAGTGGATGCTAGAGATCAACAGGTTAGCAGCTATAAATAGCAGAGATTTCTGCTGATTCCTATTTCTGTTATTTTAACCGCTATTGGAAATCAATACCATTCCTGCCTTTCGGGATAGGTAAAAGCCCACCGCCTGCTCTCCTGGCACATAACTCGGACATTTTGTTATCTTGGAATAAATATGATCTTCCTAACCGAGCTTTTGTGTTGGCGTGCTTAATATTTTCCCCATGTCCGTGCAAAACCTTTTAACATGTTAATAGATTTGTTTGCTTGTCAAGGAAAATTTTCCCCCCTGCAATGACAGCTTCAAACTCGCGCTGCAAAAGGGCAGGGAGGCAGGAGCTCTGTGGCCAGGTGCAATACGTGGCTCCCGACAGCCAGGGCTCCAGGCTCGAGTCGGGTGCCGTGTCACTCTGATCCGTGGTGCTGGTTTAATCATGTTAATGCACTGTCTAATTATGGTAAACGCTGCATATTATTCAAATTAAAAATGTATATTGTCATTCACATAGGCTGCAGATGTTTTGATGTATTAGTGTTTTCTAAGCTGAATGCCCTCTGGTAGGCACCCCAGGGGCTGTGTATCACTCTGTTAGCTAAAATGGGAGGTGGGTGATCACAGGCAGTGGCTGTCTGACTTGGGAAGTGTTTAACTCGGCACGCTGGTGGGAGACAATTCTCGCTTTCCCCAAAATTGTCCTTGCCTGGGGGCACCTCCAGAGGTGGACGCCCAGCCCTTAGGTGGGCTTCCCCAGAAGCAATGGGCTGCTGCTGTAGCTGAAAGCAACCCAGCCCCTCTTATAGTGCTGGCAGACCTGCAATTATATATCAAGGATGCCTAATTAGACACAGAAGTTTCAGAGATGGGCCCAAGCTGGAAAGCATTTCCCTAAATCGAGATCTGCATTTCCTCTTTGTGGGGGATTGCTGGGATTGTATCCTGATATGCTGGATCAAATGACAGCATCAATAAACTAACTTGTGATTTTGTGATCTTGTCAATTATAAGAAAGGAAATGAACGCGATATATAATGATCATAGTAATACTGTCACATTGCCTCTCTGTGCTATCAGATATATAGGGTGTCTTCTCTTGTAGGAGTAGGATCATGTTCAAACAATTCCATATGACTATATACAGCTTGGATATTTCAGCACATGCAACATTTCTATACCGTAGCTGTGGGTTACAGAGGAAGCTACTGGGTGGTGTGAAATCATAATAGTACTTTACAGAGTTTAACAAGTGGACAGTCCAGGAAAGGCCAAACAGCAGACAGCATATCAGTAAACAGCTGGATTTTACTGGCAGATGGGGTTTTGTGTGTTTGGAAATGGGTGCCTTGCATGCACTTGGCTCCACAGTTATGTAATTGGGCCCATAAAATTCTATCTTTTTCATTTTATTGGGCATTATAGTTTCCTTTGAGGAGGCTTCTTTTTTTTTTTTTTTCTTCTCTTTTTTTTCCCTCTGGGATGGAAGAGTATATGTTATATATTTAGTGCGCTCTATTATCCCTTTGATTGCCTCCCCATGCTTCATTCACTATGGTTCAAGCTGGAAAATTACAGGGCAAAGGACTTCAGTGTCTTGAGATTTAATTCTTTTAGGGAACAGAAAGAGTTCCTTGAGACAAATTATACTATATTTCAACTGTCCCAGGTCATTTGTTTGTTTTTCCCCGTTTGATTTGTTTCAGCTTCTGGGAATGGTTCCCAGTCACTATTCTCTCATAGAGCTGGGCTAGGCAGGAGGAGCTGGAGAAAGGATTTCCAGACATCCTAATGAATTCTGAATTTTAGCTCAGCAATTATCCTCTTCTGGTTTTGAAATGGTTTGGAACTGAGTATTTTGTATAGGTGAAAAGGAGGAAATGGTTGGTCTCTGGGGAAATGCAGATCATAAGCATACATAGGTGGTGATACATAAAATGTCTGTAGGTGCTGGTTTGTGTACAAAGAGCTTCAGGAAGGAAGAAGAAAGCTCTCTGGTTTTACATGATCATTTGTCATAGATAATCAAGGTCAGAGCAGATAGCTCACAAGTAGCCTGTTGGCTGCTGTGTTTATATCCTGCTTCAATTTTAAAGATACTGGATGCATTGATAAATCAATTATTTGGTCATACTTTACAAATGTTTCAATGCCTAGATCACTCACTGGTAGCAGTTCTGCTAATCTGGCTGAATCCGTGCTGGATGCTTTGAAGTAATTATATCAAATATTCTTACATTAAGATGTTTTAAGAAGTGATGTGGAAAAAGGGCTCAGAAGAGAGAAGAAACTTAGGATTAAGTGGCACGAGTGGTGTACCGGGTAATGCTGTGATCTGAGACAAGAAGAAGACAAAAGCTGCTGCCCAAGCAAATAAATGAAGCTCACGCTTAAGACAGACTTTGTGTAGAGCAGAGAGAATCAAGTTGCTGGAGTTGTACCTTGAGTGCTTCTTGAGATGCGTGAAATACAGCACCACAGAAGTTATATCATAAAGGAAGGGCATCAGATCATCTGCTCCAGGCTGGGCTGTATGAGGCTGCTCCCTTTGCTGCAGTTCCCTGGGAAGGGAAAGCAATCCTGCTTGCTGTTTCATGCACCTTGCTGGAGCCCTGCTCCCCTGCATTGCATCCAGATCCCCAGCACTTTGGAAACAGCATGACTTCAGAGATATTTTTAGCCCCCTAGCTGGAAAAGGGCAGCAGAAACGCACGGGTGCTCTCCCTGATATCCTGGCAAAAGCTCTGCATGCAAAGTGCTTTGTGCTCACTGGAGGAGAAGTTCCCGCTGCTGCCATTGGAAGGGGGCTCTCACTGACCCCCCTTGCACCTCAAAATAACCTTTTATATTTGGGAAACAGGACTGCGAGATCATGGGAGCCCTTTTGCTCCCCTTCTTGACAAATAGTGACTAACCAGCCACCAAAGAGAGCCAGGGGGGCGCTGGCAGGACATCCCTCTCCATCACCATGACGTTTGGCCACTTCTGTGTTCCTCAGCCCCTTCCCAGCCCTCCTTTTCCTCCATCCTGCACCCACGGTCAGTTCATGCTGTGTGGTTGGGGTTCTCCAGAGCTGTGCTCAGCTTTCTTCTGCCTAGGGACCTCTGGCCATTATGAGGGCAGACAAGAAGCAGTGCCCATGCCGTGGGGCAGTGGGGAGCAGCTCTTTGTTCTCCAAAGACCCAGCCAAGGAGGCCAGGCTGTAAATTTCACCCATCTCCTTATAGCAAGGGTCTGGACACTCAGTCACACTTTAGTGCCTGGTGGAGTGCCGAGGTCCTGTTTGATAATGTAATACTTATTGCAATAGATTTGGCTAAGAGGTATTCATTACTGTGTAAACAGAACTTGCAGGAGGCAGGTCCCCCCTTTACCCCCACCTCTGTCTCGAGGTATCAGGTGGCTTAAGTCACCTGGGGACCAGGGGACTGAGGACACCAGCACTGCAGGAGGCACCTGGACACTGGCACAGACCCCAAAATGCCAAGTGATTTCGGTTGCCACCAAGTTTTTGAGAAGTAGGGGTGTAGGCACCGCACCTGCAGGGACAACCGTTGTGTTGCAAAAATGCCTTTGGGGGAAGAAAAAGGGAGAAGTAGGACCAAACAGGAGGTGGGAAATGGGGCAGCCACCCATGGCAGCTATGCCTGGCTTCTTGCACCAGGCTGTTCAGGGTTGTGTCCTGCTCTGGAAGGAAGCAAACCCCTTAAAATGGAGACACTGATGGGTGTGGATGGTATGACGGGTATGCACAATACCCAGGCCTGTGGGCATGAAAACTAGGGGGAAAATATTCCTGTAAAGATGAACCTGAAATGCCATTCAAACAGGAGGAACAGAGAGTGCAGGTAAATCCACATGTCCTGCTTTGGCCTTGACCCAAAGCCAAATGTTATATCCAAACCCCTCACTCTTATGGTATGGTGGTGGATAAAAAACAGAAATGCGACATTTATGGCCATAAAAACTGTTTGGTAGCACCCTATGGTGCTTGAGGAGCAGAAGGACAGCAGCCCTGGAGACAGGCAGTAGGTGGGGATGTCAGTACCACCTTGCTCTGGTTGGGTTTCTGCAGCACCCACTGGTCCCTCAGAAAGAAAGAAAGAAAGAAAAAAAAAAGCAGGAAATGAATCACTTGCAATCACTTGCATAGATGGTGAAAAAGAAAAAGAAAAAGAAAAAGAAAAAGAAAAAGAAAAAGAAAAAGAAAAAGAAAAAGAAAAAGAAAAAGAAAAAGAAAAAGAAATTCACTGCAGAGAATTAATGGGGAGAAAAGAAGTGATCAAAGAGCAGCAAGGCATATATGGGATATATGGGGAGAGGACAAACAAGTCTGGCAAAGCCAATTTGGACAGAGAGTGGGGTGATGGAGTGGAAGGAATGCACGTTACCTCCCAGTGCATCTCTGCCTCCATCTCTGATGGGGCAGACAGGACCTGCTGCAGCTGTGGGTTCCCTGTGAGTGGTGAGGGGACTCTGCAGAGCAAGAGATGGAGGGGGACAGGCACCCAGTTTTCCTCCCATCTGGAAGGGATACCACATCCAAGGCTTTGCCGTGTGTGCACGGGCAGCCCGTACCGAGAGCAACGTCTCTTGGTGCAGAAAAAGCATTGGCACAAGAACCCCTCCAGACAATTCCTCGGTCTTTGGGAATAATATATGGTGTTTATACAACCTCTTGGAGGCCTGTTCCTGGGTAGACGGTGAAAGCAATACCTCAGGACCACTGGGTTACAGGAGGCTGTAAAATTGCTCCTCCCCATATACATATATTTTTGACAATGCTTTGCTTTCACTGAGGAGTGTTTCCTCTTTTTTTTTTTTTTTATTGCTGCTGCAATCAGTCTGTCTTTTTTTCCCCCTCCCCATCCTCCCCTTTTCACTTTGACCTACTAAACTGTAAGTCTTATTTCGAGGTGACGGGGACGCATTAAAGGACTGGCTGGGACTCCAATTTAAGGGAATTGATGATCTTTGGGGCTTCCTCTCTTGTGGGTCAGGTGATAATGTTACCTTTCAGGTTAAATTCATATGTTACATGGAAAAAAACAGGAGATTTCACTGAACTCGGGGCCAGTGGGACACAGACCAGCTTTGGTCATAAACAGTCATTTAGAAGCTGGTTTGGAAGAGGACGATGCAGGGATGCATAATCTTTCATCTGTTTCTTTTTATCACATTTTTTCTTCTAACTTTTTGTGCTGTCCTTCAGGCAGACATTTTCTGTTTGCCTTCTGAGAACTTTTAGATGAAAATCAGGGTCCTAAAATAGATGTAGATATAGATATATATATGTATCGATAGATACAGAAATTGTAGATATAGATACAGATATAAATAAAGATATAGCTGTGGATATTCATATACATTTTAGTGTATCTCATACCATACATGCAACCAGAAGCCAAAGGCATGAAGTTCAAGAGGCTTGGAGTCTCATATCTTGGCACAGCGGAGCAAAGCCTACAGATGATGCCATGCTACTAATTATTAAGATTTTCTGCCTTCCATGTTTGTTATAGTTCCCTTTCTGCCTCATCATGCTCTTGTCATGTTAAACCACCTTCCAACACACTACTATCTTGACTTTCCTTTGCTTCATAGCTCTGCTGCCACATATCAATGACCAATTATGTTTTGTTCAAAAGTAAGTATCTCAAGCAACTCAATAAATGGGAAGAAATGCCTATACCTCCCACTGCCTCCTCTTTTTTCTGTTTTGCATTCTCTGTGGAATCATAAACAAATCATTGGTAATGGCCATTTATTACTCCCTGCACCCATGACAAATGAGACTGATATTATGGCTCCTTAGCCACTAGTGGTTGCAAAACGGTTTAAAACCTACTGGGTTCATTCACAGCAAAACTCAAAGTCATTTTTATGGGCATAGATTTTGATAAATACATCCTTACATCCTGTTCCCCCCTCCCCCCCCTTTTTTTTTTCCTGGGGGTGATTCCAATGATTCCAACAAGTTAAAAAATCAGAAATTTTGGCTCCTAAATACAAAGAAAGATTGTACGTATGACTGGAGCACAAGGAGAGGAAGGAGAACTGACCCCAGGGTGTTTACAGTCACTTCTCCACCTTCATTCACCAGTGGCTCAAAGAAGCCCTTACACATATACACCATTGACAGAGTGTGGTACCCAGGTTTACTCTTGGGATACCGAAATAAGAAAGCTGCATCCTCAAAGAACAGCACTTAAATTAATCACAGGGGTGATGCCCCTCACCTTTGGCACAACTGGAGGCTAATGAAGCCCTATACATTTTTGAAACCCTGCCAGCTGTCCCCACAGAGCATCCCCCAGCATGGTGGCTGCACGCTCAGGGCAGCTCCTCCTGCCCTGTGTATGTGGAGCAGAGCAATGGCAGTGGGATTTGGGTGACCGTGACAGTCCTAATGGGATGGGGTGTGTTGTGCAGGAGAGATGGCATCAGTCTGGGGCCAGAGGGCTGATCTCAAGTTGTACTTTGGGTGAATTTGCATCTGAACCTAAGTCAAGAATGAGGATTGATCTGCATGCTTGGTTAAAAAGCAGAAACCTCTCCCAGCCCTGTGCACAAGGCTCAGGCCATGTCTCTGTCATCCAAGAAAACACTGAATTGGCTGGGTTTTATTGCAGTGGTAGCCAGGCTCAGTCCCTGAAACAGTGCCTGTCTGCAGGAGAACAAGAGAACTTTGACAGATACCACGGATCGAGGATGCATCTCTCCCAGCACAAAACGTGGAGTCGCCATTCAGCAGTCACCCACTCAGGGATGAATTCTGCTCCTTGGCATGCTCTTACCTCATGTTTTGTGGTATGAAACCAACAAGTGCCATATAACAAATGAAGAGGGGAAAAAAGAGCAAGTGATTGTCAGTTGATGCTATGCTGCGTTTTGAGACAGGACATGAGCAGTTCTGCATCTTGGATATTTTCAGGAACTTAAAGATAATGTCCTCACCAAGGCTATCCTCAGGCTCCTGTGATCTTTGGGGAACTCAGAAATCAGGGGCCTACTGTTTTATCTCAAAACAATTGAGTTTGCTAGTCGTTACATGGTTGGGCTTCAGGTACCAATGAATTACTTATGAAGGTCATGTTGGATTTGTGGGACAACATTAGCACTTACCTCCAAGGGAAGCAAGCCTTCTGTCAGGAAATTTATTTGAAAAATGGTTTATTATTTTCATGGGATGTGTCATTTGTTGATGCCGGGTGTGTGCCAGACTGATGGCCTGGGTATTAGTGTTGGATATTTCACCTCTGGTAATTATCAGCTTTGCATTAGGAGACCTTGAGTATGGACACATTTGACAAGGAAATACATCTGAAATCTCCCAGTAGCACTTGATAGTTGTTTCAAATAAATAAATGAGGACTTATCTCCCCCGGACCCTGATGAGGTAGTCAGCAGCTTGCAGCAGATAGATTGCTACTTACCCAGTAACATCAAGTGTCCTCCAGGCCCAGGAGAGGGAGATCACTTACTGCAGGGCCCCTGAGAGTTTAAAGAGCTAAGAAGGAATAAATATTCAACACAAAGTTCCAAGGTAGTATTGACGTGATGGTCTTTTGCCTCGATTTAAAAATAAATAAATAAATAAATAAATAAATAAAATCCTTTTGCAAATGATTCTGTTTTGTTTTCATCTTATTAAGTTTTAAATGTAACTTCTTTTAAATGCCAGCGACTTGTTTATGTTACTTTGAGTTATCATGTCATGGAAACATCCCTTTCATTTTCAGGCAGAGCCTCAGAACTCAGTATCTTGATTAATAAAATATAAAGAGTTTATGCTATCTGTTTTTCCTGGTTTGAAAGAGCAATTTTCTGTTCCTGAGAAGACAGGTAGCATTGCTGAGAGGAGGAGATTTTTTTTTCCTCCCTGTGCTAGGGGATAAGATATGTGGACCGAAATCTCAGCCCTGCCAGAGACTTTCTGAGTGGTGTTGGCTGGATTCAAATGGCATGGCCTTACGTATCCCCAGGTCATGTCACATCTGAGACAGTCACTCCAGGTCTTTCCTAGACAGCACTCTGGAGATGGTGCTTTGGTGGCTATAGATGGAGCCTGGGACCAGCAGACATTTGGATGTCTAAGTTTGATAACATTAATCCTTGTCTTCAAAAGTTGGTTCTTCTCCAAACTCCTCTTAAATGGGGATAACAGCCCTTCCTTTTCACCCAGTCTTCTCTAACTTCATCGGGGCTTCTCCATCTCAGCATATTGTTTGGTTTGGACCTGTTCTAATCAAGGGCTTTTGCTAGCCGATCCCTTTCCCACTCCCTTCAACCCTTTGCAGACTCCCCTGCCCTTCTCTCCCCTTCCCTTTTATTTATTTAAGTTGTGAAAAGAACCAAAGGGGGTCCCCAGCATCCCACCGTCTAGGAGAGCTGCTTTCCCTACGGGGCAGCAGATGCTGTTTAACACTTAGAGTGTTAAAAGAGAAGAGGGAGCAAGAAAAAGAGGGAGAGCGAAGGCGGGGAGTTGAGGGGAGTTGAGGGGCAGAGAGCCTGAGCTGAATTGGAGGAATTTCCTCCCCCCTGTTGCCGAAGGGAGGTTTTTTGGACATCTGCCCAGACACATGCTGAGTTAAAGAAGTGGGATAAATTCTGGAAGAATGAATGGGGCAAGAGGAGGGGTCGGGACGATGGAGGGGAGTGTGGGCTATGGGGGGCCATCGCGGCCAGGCAGACAAAGAAGATCTGTGGGGGGAGACCAGAACGGCACCGTGTGTGTGTGTGTTTGTCTTTTTGCTTCTTTCTCCTGCCATACATTTCAACCACTGGCTCCTTATCGCATAGCAGCAAGACCTCTTCGTTGGGCTGCGCCAGGCAGCTTGTCATCTCCTGAATCTTCCTCTGTATTGCCTCGAAGAGGCAGGTACCTGAGTGGATGTAAGTTGTAACCAGGCGGGGTGCATCAGAGCTGGTAAACACGTTTTGAACAGCGAGGGCGAGACAATTATTTGAGCAAAACTCATCGTAGGCTCTCTCCATCTCATGTCTCCAGGCAAGGTTGTGTGACTTTCTGAAAGATTCAGTGAGACAGGCAATTTCTGAGCATGATTCAGAGTGTATATGGGCAAAATTGTGTGGTCAGCTTGAATAACCCAGACAAAAGGTCAGATAAACTGCTCTGCAACAGACCTGGGATGTACAGGTCGCTCTCTGGATGGCTTGTTCCTGCAGCTTCTCAGCCCCCATGGTTTCAGGATGTCAGTTCCTCGCCTCTTTCAGTTAGGCTCCTCATCCAATTGATCCCTAGCCCTGCTGGAATACAGATGTGGGCTAGGACTCATTCAGATTACGAGGCCACCAGCAAAACTGGGCCAGCAGCAAGCCTTGTTCAAAAGAGAGAAGCAGCAGCTGGACAGAAGAGAGAAGCAAAAGAGAGAAGCAGCAGTAGCAGTAACCCCTTCCTCACGCTCCCTTCAGCCAAAGAAGTTTGTTTCATCCTCTCAGTCTCTGCTGGCCTTAAGAGCTATGCATCTGTGAATTACTCTGAATTTGCTAAAATGCCTGCGTAGCATCTTATGCACTACAAGGTGCCTCTGTGAATGTCTTTCCCAAACCCAGTGGCTCTGGTTATGAGTTCAGCTTCTTGAAGCTTACCTGAAAGTGAATCACACCTGAAGCAGGTTCTTGCAGCCTTTCTATGGATGAACTTTCCTCCTTTCACGTTGTCGTGGTTCCGCTCGAGTGGGCAGCCGAGCTCTACCACAGCCGCTCTCTCACTCCCCTTCCTCAAAGAGGAATGGGGAGAAAATATGTGAAAAGGGCTCAAGGATTGAGATAAGGATGAGAAAATCACACAATAATTATTGTAACGGGCAAAACAGACTCAGCATAAGAAGATAGATAGTAAGATTTATTGCTCATTACTAACAAGCTAGAGAAGTGAGAAACAAAGGAAAGAAACCAAAAGCACCTCCCCCCCATCCATCCTCTTCCACCTCCTCCCCCCAAGCGGCGCAGGGGAACGGGGGAATGGGGGTTATGGTCAGTCTACAGCACTTCTTCTCTGCCGCTCCTTCTCGGTCACTCTTGTCCCCTGTGCTGTGGGGTCCCACCCACGGGATGCAGTCCTTGATGAACTGATCCGGCGTGGGCTTCCCACAGGCAGCAGCTCTTCCAGAACTGCTCCAGATATGGGTCCGTACCACGGGGTCCATCCCTCAGGAGAAAACTGCTCCAACCTGGCTCCCCCACGGGCAGCAGCTCCTGCCAGGTCACCTGCTCCTGCGTGGTCTCTTCTCCACGGGCTACAGGTCCGGCCCAGAATCTTCTCGGGCAGGGGTCTTCCACAGGCGGCAGCCTCCGTCGGTGCAGGGCCACCTGCTCCACCGTGGTCTCCTCCACGGGCTGCAGCGTGGAACCCTGCTCCACCGTGGCACTCCATGGGCTTCAGGGGGACATCCTGCTTCACTGTGGTCCTCACCACAGGCCACAGGGGACTTCTGCTCCGGTGCCTGGAGCACCTCTCCCCCTCCTTCTTCACTGACCTCGGCACCTGCAAGGCTGTTTCTCACTCCCTTCACTCTCCCGGCTGCTGTGTGGCGCAGTGTTTTTTTCCCTGTCTTAAATATGCTCTCACAGAGGCGCAAAACAACATCGCTTATTGGCTCAGCTCTGGAAAACAATGGGGCCCTTCCCAAACATGGGGCAACTTCTAGATCTTTCTCACAGAAACCACCCCTCTGGTTCCCTGCTACCAAAACCTTGCCACGTAAACCAACTACACACGTAATAGCAAGGACAGCCATTTATGCCAGTACAATACACAGATTTCTTAAATGATACGTCTTTGGTAAATGTGCTGACTGATTAACTCACTGAAAGTCCACATTATCTGGAGGCTGATTCTGGCTAGATCCAAAACTAAGGTTTGATCAGCTGTGATGGCTCCACTCAGTGTTTAATCACCTCACTCTTCATCACATTGTCTTTTGGTCCAAAAAATGCCTCAGTTGTCTACTACCAAAGCTTCCCTGCAAGTTTCAAGTTGTGTTTTTTAAAGGCAGTGGCTACTACAAGCCTGCTTAAAGGTAGACATTTTCTCCTGAGATTTTAGTGAGAAGAAGACCCAAAAGTATGTTTGGTTCATTTGTTGTAATCGTTATCATTGTCACTCACTTACAGTAACTAAAAATATTTTTTGTTGCTACAAAGCATAGTTAAATCAGTCTACTGGAAATGGAGGGTATCCTTCCTCCCACCTCAAGAAACGAATAAACAGAGGTATACCCAGAGCAGTTTAAAATATAACATTTTGATTGCATAGAACAAACACTGGTTTAATTCTTTCCTGAGTAAGTTGCTCTAACCCCTAAACTAAGCTGGAAGGAGCTAATCTTGAAAAGGAAAGGTGAACAAAGTGGGTTCAAGTCTGTAATAATCATTATTATTATTTTGCATTGGGATGCAGTGGCTTAAAAAGAACTAGCGGAAGACAATAGTTATGTTTTGACTGCATCTAGCCTCTGCTGAGGCTTGCACAGGTGTACTGATTCAGTTGTTTCATTCATCTTCAGCATAACAACCCTTGCTTGGTAACAAAAGATTCAATTAGGCGTTCAAATCAGTTCATGTTTTGCACCACTGAAATGCAGTTGAGCTTCAAAATAAAAAATCCAAACTTTAAAAACAAATTGCCAGTTATGGTGCTATTGGGAATCTTTATCAAGAGAAACACATTGGATGTGCAGATCCAGATAAGCCAGATATTGGCCAGATGTCGGTGGGTAATATTTAAGAAGGCCAAAAGTATGGCTTTTAAGTGTTGTAAACTGGAATAGCTGTAGGAAATGCTGCTTCTGTTCCCAGCAAACCGGGACAGTTATGGCCAATTGAGTCCAAGGGCTGGACTAGAAAACCTGGGAGACCTGTGAGTCAAAGGAACAGATAAAAGACTTAAGAGGATGAAGGCTGGGGCTCTGAAAAGTTCCAACTCAAACTGTTCCTCCAAGGCAAATCTGTCCTCCATTTCTCCTAGCCATCATCACAAGGGAGCTTTTAGGACCGTTAGCTTCACTTCCATAGAAGTTATGAAAATTGTTCCATCAGGTTTTGCCAGTTTTATTATTTTTGTGGGTAAAATTGTGATTCTGTGACTATGAAAATCAGGTTGGTGGGGGACAATTTGTATTAGAACACAGGGATATGCACATCAGGGTTATTAACAGAACATCCCTCCTTGGTGCTGTGTTAAAGGGACTCAGACTCTGGTTCCCCCACTACCTCACTCCCAATGAACAAGATTTTAAAATTTGGGTTTGCTTCTATTTTGAATGGACATGAGAAAAGACGTGCTCACTTGATATTGGAGCTATTGAAGTGGGAAGTTGGTAAGCACCTTGCCGTGGCTTGCCCAGCTGTGCTGTACTACCTGCTATGGATCTAGAAGAGGATTTCAGCCTCCAGGCTTTCTGGCCACGTCCCTTTTGTACAGCTCTGGCTTTATATTTTTCTCAATATTATAAATAAATATAAGTGGGAAGAATGAGGAGAGCATTCGGAAAAGGTACCTTATCTTTAAAAATTCACTTATTTTAGCCATTTGATGTCAAACTTTTAAAGCACACAGTAGTGTTTTTCACAGGTACTGCTTGGAGGGCTGGTCTATATAGACCAGCACACATTTTGCGCTAGGGCAGAACTCCCCGCTTTTATCAACATAGTATAACTACAGTAAGTCATGTAATATCTGGCTTGTGCACAGTTCTGCTAATTAGGATGCCTGTAAAGATATTTTTCCCATTCTCACATAACTGCACACTAGAAGCCTGTTTACCCTGATGTAATTCTATCCATGTAGTAAGAGCGGTGCAGCTTCTGCGTGGTGACTAATTCTAATCTACATAAGTTTAAGACAAAGACAACCGGTTAGTGTCTCGAGGCCATGTTAGCTTTCCCAGTGTGTTGTTTGTATGGTGCCAGGGTGGTCAGTGAGTCAAGCCACTAAGTACATTGTTGTGTGTGTGAAAGGGAATAGAGACCCAGATTGCATATGTCTAAGGTTTATGAATTCATCTACAGCTCTATGCAATGCCTATGTGGGAATGAGTGGCCCCTAGCACTGAAATTTGGTCACCCCATCAGAGCATTGACCAAACGTACTTCCTCTGTTGGAGGTGGAGGATACCAGTCCTCGAACAGAGGTGAGTGTTTCCAAACCAGAATGGGGCTATAATTATAAAGGAGGGCATATGATCAACTTTATTTCCACATATTCAGATTGGTTGATTTTGTTTCGCAATGTTGGTATCCAGCTCTATCTAAATAAATATGTTGGCCCCTTCCCAGAAGGGATAAAATTTTATATGCATCGCTGCTAGCTCTTTTCCCAATGATGGCTGGCTCAAGAGCTGAGCCTTGACGCCATGTTTACTAGCTTCTACTGATACTTAGCTTAGGTATTGAGCGTAAAGAGTGGGCCAGCTTCTTTAAGCAGCCAGGAGGCTGACCTGCCTGCATAGAGACTGGGGCTGACAGTGTCCTTTGTCAGCTTTGATTACAACAGTGCTGGCAAAGCCACCATTGTGTTTGGCACTTGTTGGTTTCTGGTTTGCTCAGCTGTGCTGCACACTGAAATGAAAAACATCTGGTTGACTCACACACTGTTTAGACTGGTTACACAAAAGCATGATGTTATGCAACTCAGACCTGCTATCCCATTTCTTCCTCTTCTGAAGCATTTCATATTTTGCTTTTAATCACATTGGACAGACGGCTGGACGTCTTCCAGGTGCTATTGCTCAGATGGTGAGCCTTGTGCTTGACCTGTCAGCACAGGTCAGCCTGCCACCACCTCATTGTGTTGCAAGAACGCCTTGTGTCTTTTTTTCCTTCTGTACCCATGAAGCTGAGCAGCGCTAACTCGTGCCAGGAGACCAGCTGTGGAAGATGGTGAAGTTCCTTTCTGAAACACAGTGAGCTAGTTCAGGCAGTGTGTTTAGCTCACACACTTCTTGGTCTTTTCCCATTTGACTGCAGGCTTCCCAGCAGGCGGGACATAGCTGATAACCCCTGTCCCCCAGCTTCAGAGCAGCCCGTCTTTCCCCCAACGCCTGTGTGAGATGATCCACCTGGGGGAAACATCACGGCAGAAGGAGTTCAGCACAGGATTTCTGGCTGCTTTACTCCTATCGTCTTCTTTGGTGTGCTTTTGGTAAATCGCACAAGTGTGCATCTTTGTTGGGCTGTCTTTTCAGCTCTGAAGTGAGCAGGTTTTTCTGAGCAGGGTGATTGTGAACAGCTCAACAGTGGAAAATGCCAGCGCTGGCCACTTGCTTCCCACCAGGCTCATGTATGCTGAAAATCAAGTTTAGTAGCTCAAGCTCTCTAAGTTCAGCTTTTAATTAAAATGCATAATTTAATGTTAGAGACCTCATTCTCCAAGAAGGGTACCATTATAAATGCCCACATCCAACCTGGATTGCTGAAATTGGCATATTGCCTCTATTACATTAAAGATAGCAAAACCAAACTGACTTATTATTGTAATGGTTTGCCAAGCAGACACTGTCTTCATCCCAGATATAAAAAAAAATGAAACAATGCTCATTGGATTTGACTTATTTTGTATGTAAACTGATGCAACAGCATAGCGTGACTGTAGGAAGGGCTGTTGAATGCAAGCCTACACGCTCATGTCAAATTGTGCAAGGCTGTCGCAGGGAGCCAACTGGGAACTGTGCACAATGGACTGGCCTAAACTCCTCCTCCGGATGCTCCTACAAATTATTGCCACTTCCTACATGGATTATGTGGTATCTGATCAGTATTCCTCCTCTTTTACGTATTCGTGTGTGTTTCTGTGTTTGTGTCTGTGCATGTGCATGTATAAAGAACACTTAATATATAAAAGAGAGGTTAATGAAGAAAACTAATTAGTGCTCATTATCTCAGGAGTTCATGCTGATTTTCTCTACTGCCCAGTTCATGCCCTCTTTATAAGGATCTCCTTTTATCCTGTGGTAGACTTTGCTACAATCCTGAGCTTCATCAGCTGAGATGGAGGAATGGCTCCTCTAATTTGCTTAAAGTGGTCCAGTCTTTGGAATCTGGATCGCTCTGGTTCATATCTTAATAACTTTCATGCCTTCACATGGATCATTTAAAATGTACCCCTGGATCTTCCTCCCATGGCTAGCAACTTCCATGATGTGCTTGGACAGACAGGGAAAACCTCCCAACCCAAGCCTCAAGGACTTCTTTGGTCCAGGAGAGGAGCCTGGGGTTAGCTCTGAGGTGCATGCACATACACAGGCACACACCGCTTGATTCACTATTTCTCATGTCTCCCTTTCACCTATTAGTGTCCTCTGAAGTATCAGGTTACCTTGCCAGTGGAAATATATGAGCAAGCTCTGTGATACATTGTAACTGTAATAGCAGATCATATAATTTTCCCCCGAAGGCTTGTTGCAGACTATGTCGAGTCATTTGTATTTATGACAGCTTGGGGATGATTTAGTGCAACCTCACTTTGATAAAAGCCATTTAGAGCTCATAAATATGGGTGACACACTGCCTTCTTGGCTCAGATTTTAAACGGAGAGCTGCATTTGCAATACCATTGAGCTTTTGTTGTTTGGGGGCAAGAAAGGTAAGAAGTAGAAGCAAACAGGAAATGGAAGGAGGGTGGGAAATGCCAAAAGGTGATGAAGAAATGAAGGATGCTGCCTTATTTAGAGCCTCTCCAGCATGAAATTTGCCCTCCTCTCTGCATCTCATGGTCATCTCCTTGGAGCAACCTCTGCTGGCAGGAGAGGGCTCTGTGCAGAGAAACCTCCCTGAGGCCATGAGAAGACACATGGCAGTGGAAAGGTCTATTTGCTCTACAAGGCATTTGTCTCCTCTTTTCAAGATGTGATTAAATCATACCCACATCGCAATACGTTATCAATATTGCTAGCTTGGGAAACTTCCCCAGCAACCCCTGCACCCTAGTTCCTTCCTGTGAGGGGCAATATTTTTTGGAGATGTCTTCATGGCCTTTCTCATTGATACTGGGGGAGAGGGCAACAGCTTGACAGTGACCCCAGCCAGCCTCCAGCTAAGAGCAGCACAGCATCATCCTTAAACTCTTGACCACAGTCTCCCAGCTCTGCTGTGCAGTCCTCAGACAATGTACACGCTTTCCACTTGCATCATTTTTTTGCCAGAATTCATTTATTTTGCTTTTTGCCCAGCTGGCTAGAAAGGAAGCGGGCTCCCTGTGTCGGGGGAACAGGAATTTAGCGCTTGGTTTTCACAGTAATAATAATACAAAAGACTTCCATATGCTAGCAAGTTTTCTTTTAGCTTGGGTCTTACAGTTGCATGCTGTTTTTTTACTTAATTTCAAGGAGACATTTCACGAGTATATTTATATTCTGTAACTAGTTTTCTAAGGAGGTAGACAATTTACAGTCAGCAATAAAAGATGCTTAAGCCCAGCATAGAGCTGTCAGATTTTATGTGCTAGGCTTAAATTGATTATTGATGGAAGCAAGTAGGAAGGTTGTTCTTGGAAAATTATATTTTTTTCATAATTTGTAATGCCCAAAGGAACCTGAGCATCGCAGCCCACTGAATTTCACAGGGAGATGAATGTCTTTGTTTTAACCATGAGAATTCAAAAGAAGAAGTGTTGTTCGTGTTTGTAGTCACTGGGAGAGTCAGGACGTGAGCCCAGGTGGGTGTCTGACCATCAATCCACTTCCTTCTCTTAAGCAACCAGTGTTGATCCATATGAATGGCTGGGAACTGTACTGGGGAATGTATCTAACATGTTCAAGTCTTTAATGGCATAATTATTGATTGCAGGGAGATGAGGACTGGGATACTTATTTTTGTGTTGGCAGCTATTCTGCTCATGGAATTGATGTTCAGGGGTATGGGCTACCAAATTAAACTAATCAAGCAAGGACTTAATAGCATCTGCCTGAAGCACTAATACAGATCTTTTTCAGAGTTTTACAAGTGCAAAAGCTTTTAGGTCGTGATTTAGAAGTTTGAATGTCACTTGTGAAAGTTACCTCCCAAATCTGTACAGCAAAGGCATTTTAGCATATACCTGTATGTTTGAAACACAGTTAAAAGATTTAAGCTAGTCACTTTTTAAGCACTTCATCTTTTTGGAGTGTTCTTTATAAATTATTGTGATTTTATTTTTTATTTTAAGCTATCACAACATCAGGCAAAACAAATCTTGCCTGCCTTTCAAGACATTCCCGCAGCGTGATGCCAGATACGCACAGACAAATGCTGTACACAATGATTAAATCTTACACTTCAAATAACCAGTTTACCAGTCTGCCATTATTAATGTCCTCTGAGATGGACAGTGTTTATGCATTGCACTGTTGGTTTGGTGCTCACAGCAGCAAACCCAACACTTTCTTTGTGACCCTTTCTACTGAAAACTGTTCATCTCCCAACCTGATCAGGCTTTGCACATCCTCGCAGAGGCTTCAGAGGAGCACTGCGCACAGCAGAGGACCTCTGCCACCCAGGCACGGCCATGGAGAAGGGGCTGAGCTCAGAGAAAATCTTTGAAGCCTCAGCCCCAGGTCTTCTCCATTAGCCTCAGCTGGTCCACAGCTGCACCCCTCTGCACTGCCTTTGGGGCTCCCACCCAGCGCCTAGGCAAGCGAAGCCAAAGGAATTAAAAGGCAGAGTGCTTTTCATTAAGCAAATGAAAATAAACTCACAGTCCCTGCCCCGAAGACTGTACACTGTAATCAATGGCAGCATTAATGGGGAACTTCAGTGCACTCAGAGGAACAGTAAAACATGCCTGATGGGACCTCAAAGACAAGACAGCCAGTAAATTACTTACTTGGCTTCGGTTTCGTTAGCCATTAGAGCAGGCTAATGGCACTTACCTTACCCCACTAGAGATTAGGTAGTCATCACTAACACAGTGCTCTGGATGAATATTAAAAAAAAAAAGGAGCATCCCAAAGGAGCATCCCATCCCTCCCATTCTTGTCTTCTGCTTGCAGCAGGTGAGGAGGTGGCCCAGGGCAGTGGGACGGCATCATCCCTGCCTTTCACGTGTTGCATCCAGGTCTGGTTTGGATCCCAAGCAAGCACTGTTGGAGATGGCAGCCAACATTTGGTGCTGCACAGAGAGCACTGTGATGCTCAAAGCCCGCTCCGCAGCCTGCGCCACGGGACCCATCTGCTGCTGGCACACACGGGGCATGGAGCGGGTTGGACACCGCTGCGCGGGGAGGTTAGTGCAGCACCTCTCTGCACCATGCCTGGATGGGGCTGCTGCCATTTATCTTTACATGCAGTTTTATTAAAATTAGGTCCTAGAGCAAACAGACTTTGCCATGTGTTTTTTTTTTTTTTTCATTAAACAGGCTGATTTGGTCTCTGCTGACTTGAAAAGCCAATCAACAAGCCCTCTGAATCTTTGATCCATTTTTCTGCTTAGTTGTTCTCTAAAGGCTCAATTTCCTCTCCTGTCATGCTTTAGAGAGGGGGAAAATACACAGACTAGTGTGGGAAAGGAATTTGCAGGTGGCTCCACGCTGTTTCACATGTCCCTGAATTAGAGATAATGAGGAAACAAGCGGTAGAAACAAAAACTTGACAAAGGTTGAGATAAAGTAACTGGGCTACAGTGTTAAAGATGAGCTTTGGGCAGTGGCCAATTGCCGGCTGGCTTGAGGCGTGTGTCTGAGGGTCTCTAACCAATTGTATGACAGATTCGGGCGCGTGGACAGTGTGTGGGGCTACGGGGAAAGTATATGTAGTAGTGAACAAGGGCAATAAAGGTCTCCTGTTCAAGAGCCATCAGGAGTCCATGTCTTGCATCCCTTCAGACTAGTCCCCAAGTTATAATACAATTATTTGGTGCAAGGGATTTTTTTTCCACTTGAATAAATTAGTTATTAATTAAAGCTTTTTGATGTAGTGCAAAAGGAGTTATATTTGATACCAACAGCTGTATGCTGTTTGATTTATAGTCCTTTGGGGTGTTGTTGGTTACAGCAATCCATTCCTCCCCCTTCCCCCACAAAACACACACACACACTTCAAAGACCATTAAGCTCATACTGTGTTTTCAATTAGAAGGAGAATCTTTTGTTGTTGTTGCTGTTTTCACTTTTTTATCTCTTGCTTTAAAGTTGTGGTGGGAACAGAGGAACAGCATTCCCCTACCGTGGAAGCTTCCCCAAGGGTGAAGTCCAGCAGCAGTGCAGACATTGGCAACACCGCTGGGGTAAAGGCTCTGCTGGGGACTGGTCCTAAACTTGCTTCCTTGGCTTAGCACGGTGCTTCTGGAGCAGTAGGCATTCCCAGAGGATTTCCTCCAGTCTCCAGTTGAAGCAGGTTAAGCTGCTGCTGTGAGAACTGAGCCTAATTTCCAGGTAACACATAAAGTATTTGGAAGCTGCGTGATGGGTTTGGGTTGAAGTATCACCATGATCTTCAACCTGGGCAGGACTGGAGACTCAGGCAGGAAAGAGGATGAGATAAAGGACCTTCGGTTCAATATCTAGTTGGAATTATAGAGAACACAACAGAAAATGGTCGTGGAAGAGGTGAATTATTTCTTTCTTCTAACCCTCTACAAAGAGTAGCTCAAATATGAAATGCCTTTGGTGTTCTTACTTAACTGACAGAGTTGCCTATTGCTAGTTTCCCAGAAATTCCTCATCCCACCTGCTCAGCTGTGACTGTCTCACTGGGCCAGCGAGGCTTCATGTCAGGAGGACGTGGCATCTGAAAGGCTACACAGAGGCTTCTTCTCTCCCATCCCTCACCAGCAAGGAGGAGAGTGGGCTTGGAAGAGCACTAGTGGCTTTTGGCTCCTTAACATGGTGTCACCTGCTGATTAAGGAGGAGCTTTTCTGTACATGGTGCTGTTTTCAGTCAATTCCCAGCATGGTGTGCATTAACTGTAATGGAAGTGGCTGGGGAGAAAGCGTGTTTCTTCACCTTGGTTTGCAGTTGGGTTCCTGCGCCTCAGAAGTGGCAGTGGGATTTTCAGTGCTGTGGACTAACACGTAGGGCACCTGTTACAGACGATCCAAACTCCACTGAACAAGGTAACTCAGCCAGCTTCCCATTAGGAGGAGAGAGAAAGCCCTGCTTCTCCAAAAAATCCCTATCCCAGGCAAGGCTGTCCTACTGCTGCCATTTATTTTGTTTTAATCCAATGGGTCTTAATTAATTGCCTTCTACTCCAGGATCAAGAGGAAAACCCGCTTCAGGACAAATTAATGCAATCAAAATCTGCAGGCTGTGAGGCTGCTGGCAGAGTTCCCTGTTTGTGAGCAAACAAGTGCAGGTTTACAGCTTTCAAGGATGGAAGAGGCATTCCTGAAAGATGGTAGCTGGAGGCGTGGGCTTTCAGTGAACAAGAAGAATAGGGAGGCTTCCTCCTGTTCCCTGTCTACCCCAGGCAGCCCGGCTGTCACGGTGGCCACGAATCCTTTCCCTAACTGAGGAGTCTGAGTCAGGGCTGAAGGAAGGGGCTGTATGATGGTGGAGAGCAGCCCTGCTGGAGACGGGTGGCCAGAGAGGAGCAGAGCTACCTGTGCCACATCACCAGGGAAGGGCTTATTTGCTCTCACTGCAGCAGAGATGCATCCTTCCTCTGGTATCCATGCTATCCTGCTATTTATTTATTCAGAAAAATAGCATTACTTTTCCCTTCTTGCTACCTCTGCTGTAGTGATGGGGGCCAGCAACACCTGCCACAGAACCCAGCTTTGGGAGTGCCACATTTACCATGTTTTTGAGAATCCTTTTTTTTGCTTTGCACACAGCGCTCTGTATGGTTGCACATTCATGGACTTTCCAGGTGGGTTTTAGGCCACTGAGATTGGCAGGAGTGTTGGGGGAATGCCCACCCATCTCAGTGTGATGGTAAATACCTTCCAGTTTTAGTATTATTTAGGTTGTTCCAACAACCTATTCTAGGAAGAACTTATTTATCTAAGGATAGGTTTAATGTTTTTGTTCTCAGGACTGTAGAAAATGCATTTTCTGAGTTACTGAGGGACTTTCTATTTGCTCTATATGTTTGTTTTAGTTGGTTCTGCAGAAGTACAATATTTTCAGCTTCATAAACAGAATTGATAGCAGAATACAAAGAGAGATTGTTCATGAGGAGTTTTATTTATTTTCCCTTAACATGTAGTTATTTTTCAGTTTCTGGTTATTTTCTGTTTTACCTCTTTGGGTTTAGTTGAAGAGGGGAAAATACATGGTTATCAAATAAGAAAATTAGAATTTTGCATATATGGAAGAAAATACATGTTTTCAGTTGTCTGCATGTTGCCTTCTTGCTAGAAACTAGGATGGATATCTTATGGATGTCTCCATTTGCCTTACTTCTGCATTACTAATTGAGGACTTTGAACCAAGACTGTCTTGACTTTAGCTAGCAGAAAGAAGTAGGCATTCAAGAGCAGGAATAACATCTCTGCCAAGCACTCAGACAAGCTATGCTGAGCTTGCCCTTGCGTGACACTCTGGTGGTGCTTCATACATATAGCAAGGTGCTATATTCTTCTGAGCTAGCTGAAGAGGTGATACTATTAGACTGCTGATACCAACCAGCCTAAAATATTGGCTGCTGAATTATTCAGACATTTGGAGAGCAAGGAGAGAATAAAAAAGTATGTTAGCCGTGCACGTTTCTGCAGATATATGGACCCATCCAAAGTTATGGGTGAAAACCAGAAAACCAGAGTGAGGGGAGTGAAGGAAAAGCGAGAAGGGAGAGTACAAATGTGGGCACCGAAGAGGGCAAACCAGCAGCACACAGTGACAGGGAGGTGAAAGAGGGAGCCAGAGAGGAGCGACTCGGGGCCATGTCTGAGTGTCAGAGTTAATGTACAGGGATGGGGAGGAAGAAGGAACATGGTGAGAACTGAGCCAAACTGTGCGCAAAGCCATGAGATGAATTTACTTGGGGAGAAACAGAAAGGGTTGGTGTTATTTGTCCTTCTCCTGAATAAACTGCAGGAGCAGTTAGTAGGGTGTGTATGGCAGGGCAGTGGCAGTGACTCTCATGTGTGGGTTATTTAAACTTTCCCAGTTTGGGAGACCACCTTGTTTTCTTGCCTATGAAGACTAGTGTTTTTACGTTCCCAATGTTTTCCATTATTAAAGGTTCTCATGGCTTATTTTTATTTTTTTTTTAAACAAAGCTGTAATTTCTCCATTATTTGAAAAAGAGCCTTTGAATTTTGGCAGGGACAAAAGCTCTGCAGCTGTAGACATGCCTTTCCCTTCTCCCATGAAACTCCCCTCCGTTCTGGCTGAGTTATGAGCTGTTCAAGATTCCCATTCCCCATTTCTCACTTATGTTTCTCAGGAAAATGCTGGCTCCCAAATCTGGAGCTTGAATGAGAATAAAATAATCAGGCAGCAACTTTCGTTAAAGCAGATGTAAAGGGGTTGAGTGTTATAAACAGACCCGTGGAAGTGGCTTTCAGTTCTGGAGCAGACGAGGAGGTAGACAGCAAAAGAGTTTTAGCTTTATAGGCTTTCCTAATTAACATCTGCAGCTGAGGAAATAACCTAAGACATTTTCCACAAGTATTCATTAGCTGCTGGATTTTTATAACCTTGATTGGACTTTGTACACTTTCTCCCACCATCCTGTCATGTTTGCTCTTGACAAATATTCCAGCAAACATGTTTTTGGGCCGGAGTGTTTGTGGAGGCTGTGAATTCTGTAGAATATTCCTGAATATTCCTTTTAATATTCCCACTGGAAACCTGCTTCTAGGGATTGTAATGTCCCTCTGTTCAGGAGACAAACATCGCCACTGTGTCAAACAGACATGTAACAGCTTATGAACTGGGAAGAGATCAAGAAGAGTATTTAGACAGGAATTTCAAATACGTATTTTTAGGCAAATAGCAATCTGCTAATAGTTCACAAATCAACACTCTGAATATGTCAAATGCCTGTCTCTTCTGCAGTGCCCCATTTCTTGGATTTAAGTTCACCAGCAAATTTTGAAAGCAAAACCAAATAGTTTATTTGTTATTCTCCTCAGTTTCTCTCAGTGAAGAAAATATTTATTTATTTATTCTTAAATCTGTTCTGCTTAGAATAGCTTCCATAACATTGTTTCTTATTGACTCATCTCTAAATAAGAGACTCTTGCTCTTGACTCCTGCTTAGATGAATGATTTCTAAGGCTTTTCTTTTTGTGACAGTGTTGAATTGGTTGATGTTTGTATTAAGCTTTCCTAAGTGCACTATTAAATGGGAAAAACTTCAACAATAAACAGGCTGACTGGCTCAGTGATAAATTGAAGAGAGGGGGAAATGTGTATTTTTAGACAGAAGAATCATCATGGAAATTGTCTAATTGCCACGCAGTTGGAGAAGGGCTATGTGGAAATATTCTTCAAATAGGTACCAGACATTAGCTGTTCTTAAATCAATGAGACTGTGCTTTGGAAAAAAGAATCAATAACAACAGCAAAAACTTGTCTGGTCAATGCCTATCTTGTCCTAAGGCTTGCCTAGGATCTAAGCATTCCTTGTAGTTTTAGAAGCAAAACCTTTAGGTTTTATTTAAAGGGCTCTTAAGTTCCCTTTGTCATTGTGACTCACGAGCAGGATTGAACATTTTACCATTCCTCTACACAAGAAAAAGATAAGGACAATTACAAAGGCAAATAAAAGTAAAGCAACCCTCATGGACCTTTTTGTTGTTTTGTCCAGGATTGGTGATATTATTAAAAAATGAGTCAAGACAAGCGCATTCCCAATTTTCCCTCCTTTTCAGAGGGAAATCATATTTTTGTAGAGGATCTTATTTGTGAGTGGTTATTTCGAGTGAAAATGGATGGCATCTCTGTTCTGTTTCTATCAGTGAGCAAGCAGGACTGAAGTCCTCTGCATGGGGACAAGACAAGCTCAACCCTCTGTGCTTCCAGCCTGCCACAAAGCAGCGCACACCAGCAGACCCAAGAGATAATTACCAGCTTCACAAATTGCCAGACACGTCCCCAAGGACGTGTGTATTTGAGCTGTGTATTTGAGCTGCAAGCACAGGGAAGTGTTGGGTTCGGGGTCCAGAGCCTGTTCCCAGCTCTGCCACTGCCCGGCTCCAACCCACAGCAAAGCTGTACCTCTTCCCTGATCTGCACGAGGGAGATAGCAGTATCGGTCTCACAGGGGGTGCTAAGAAGCTTAGTTCATTAGCGTTTACAAAGTGTTTCTAGATCCTCAGATGGAAGGTTCTATAAACAGGCAAAGTATTACTAATTGCCAGATTACACTAACTACTAAAGGGAAAACAAGGATGGCTGGAAGGAAGGAAGACATGAAATTTGTGATGAGATGCATCAGTTTAGTGTCTTTAAGTTAAACAGTTTAGCGGTCTGACTTCCCATTGCCATTATCTTAAAAATCTCCAGTCGTTTCTATTGGTGCAATATTTGACCTCCAGTTTACTTTGGGAAAAATCAAGGCACATCTGAGTCTGAGAATCAGGCCTCCTATGCTAAAGAATAAATCATAGGCCTAATTTGGGTGACCTTTCCTGAATTTACAACATGAGGTTGCACTGATGTAAATGGAATGAATTCGGTGATTGTGTTCAGCGTTTACAGCAAAATGCATCAGAAAAACAATTTTGCACATCTTTACAGCTAAGAAGCAAACCATGATACTAATGTACTAATGTTCAGAGCATTTCAGAGCATATGGGTAGGGTTTTTTTGTTTACGTGGTTTGGTTTCATGTTTTTTGTCCTCTTATTGCAGCTCTGGCAGGGAACAACAGAGACCGGCTTATTCAGTCCTTTCCCCTTTCTGAGTTCCCTGCAGTACCACAGTAGTGTCATGGTTGGGTTCCCAGTTAACTTTTTGTTGGCATTTTGGGAGGCATCAGGAATCAAAATAAGTTGTGTAACTTCTGTTGTTTATATTTATATATATTTTGTTATTTGTATGCATTTTTCTGTAAAGCCTGATCCCATAGGACCAAGATCTGTGATAGGTTCCTTTAGAAATTAAGGACACAGAAAGGGAGACCCTTAGTACTCTTCACTCTTTAAAATACACCACCTTTTATTTTTTCACAGTGTTAAAAAAAGTAAATAAATATTAGTGGGTAGCCATTTCCCAGTCATCCTCCAAAGGGTGAAATCCACAGCTGGTATAAATTGGCATAGCTCTGTTCTAATCAGGGCAATGCTATTATTTCGCTCCAGCTGAGGCTCCAGCCCTAGAATGCCAGCAAGGGAAGTGAGTTTTGCACAGGATGGGTTTTCAGTCTGGGTGAAAGCTTTGCTGTGTAACTTAGCTATGTGTCTAGGCTCAGTGCTGTGGGAAACTGTCTATTTGACATCTGCGGCATATGCAGCAAATGCTTTGGCAGTTAGAGTTAATGCCTTTTGAATTTGCAGGTTGTTTACTTTCATCTTGAACGTGGATTTGCTTTCAGCCTCAATGGGAAATCTAACATAAGAAGTAATAGGACCAGCCATCTGTCCAAAATGGTATGAGAATTCCTGTTTTTGAAACCCAATAACGGAGATCAGGGACAAGTTCACCATGTGTGTAATCTCTAGCAAATTATTGGTATGCTCCTTAGATTGTAGTGGTTTAACCCAGCCGGTAGCTAAATACCACACAGCCGTTCGCTCACCCTCCCCCCTCCCTCTCTTCGGTGGGGGAGAGAAACGGGAAAGTAAAGCCTGTGGGTTGAGATAAAGACAGTTTATTAGGACAGGAAAATAATAATAACAATAATAATAATGACAATAATAATAATAATAGTACTACTACTAATAATGTGTACAAAACAAGTGATGCACAATGCAATTGCTCACCACCCTCTGACCAATGCCCAGCCTAACCCCGAGCAGTCCGGCCCCCTCCCCCGGCTAGCCACCCCTATATATTGTTTAGCATGATGTCAGATGGTATGGAATACCCCTTTGGCTAGTTTGGGTCAGCTGTCCTGGGTCTGTCCCCTCCCAGCTCTTGCTGCACCCCCAGCCTGCCCGTTGGCAGGACAGAGCAAGAAGCTGAGACGTCCTTGGCTTGGTGTAAGCACTGCTCTGCAACAATTAAAACATCAGCATGTTATCAGCACTCTTCTCATCCTAATCCAAAACATAGCATTCTACCAGCTACTAGGAAGAAAATTAACTCTGTTCTAACTGAAACCAAGACATCTATCCACCCCTTATTCCATACCATTTATGTCATGCTCAGGTTACACTCTTTCCCATACATTCTAATTAATCACCATTTTCATCTAGGGTATATAGTAGTCATGGTAGTGATGACATACAGTACTGTATAGTAATTAACATGATACAATTCAACTCACAGGCTATTCTCACCCAGTATTAAATCCCCTTGAGGCACACACCGGACCTCTCCGGTATTTTGTATTACCCACCAAGTGTATCCAGGTCCCTGAGCAAAAGCAATCCCACTAATGGGTTTGCCTTTTCCTGAGGCAGGAGTAGCCCAGACTGTTTTACCCAGCATATTTCTTACGTGTACTACAGGAACTTTATCCCCTTCTACAGTATGTAACAGGTTTGATTGGGCAGGTCCAGCTTGGTTGGCAGATCCCCTAGTATTGACTAACCAGGTAGTCATTGCCAAATGCGTATCCCCATTTTTGAATGTCCCAGCGCCTATTGTTTTCAGTGTAGTCTTTAACAGTCCATTGTATCGTTCAACTTTCCCGGACGCTGGTGCATGATAGGGGATGTGATACACCCACTCAATACCATGCTCTTTGGCCCAAGTGTCTATAAGGTTGTTTCGGAAATGAGTCCCATTGTCTGACTCTATTCTTTCTGGGGTGCCATGTCGCCATAGGACTTGCTTTTCAAGGCCCAGGATAGTGTTCCGGGCGGTGGCATGAGGCACAGGATATGTTTCCAGCCATCCGGTGATTGCTTCCACCATTGTAAGTACATGGCGCTTGCCATTGCGAGTTTGAGGGAGTGTGATGTAATCAATCTGCCAGGCCTCTCCATATTTATATTTCAGCCATCGTCCTCCATACCAAAGAGGCTTTGACCGTTTGGCTTGCTTGATTGCAGCACATGTTTCACAGTCATGAATAACCTTTGCTATGGAATCCATGGTCAGGTCCACCCCTCGATCACGAGCCCATCTGTATGTTGCGTCTCTACCTTGATGGCCTGAGGTGTCATGGGCCCATCGGGCTATAAATAATTCACCTTTATGCTGCCAATCCAGGTCCACCTGAGCTACTTCAACCTTAGCAGCCTGATCCACCTGCTGGTTGTTTTGATGTTCTTCAGTAGCCCGATTCTTGGGCACATGAGCATCTACGTGGCGTACCTTTACAGCCAGGTTCTCTACCCGAGCAGCAATATCTTGCCACAATGCAGCAGCCCTGATGGGTTTGCCCCTGCGCTGCCAGTTGCTTTGCTTCCATTGCTGTAACCACCACCACAGGGCATTTGCTACCATCTATGAATCAGTGTAGAGATAGAGAACTGGCCACTTTTCTCGTTCAGCAATATCTAAAGCCAGCTGAATGGCCTTCACTTCTGCAAACTGACTCGATCCACCTTCTCCTTCAGCAGCTTCTGCAACTCGTCGTGTAGGACTCCATACAGCAGCCTTCCATCTAAGATGCTTCCCCACAATACGACAGGACCCATCAGTGAACAGGGCATATTTCTTCTCATTCTCCGGTAACTGGTTGTACAGTGGGGCTTCTTCAGCACGACCCACCTCCTCCTCTGGTGATATCCCAAAGTATTTGCCTTCTGGCCAGTCCATAATCACTTCCAAGATTCCTGGGCGACTGGGGTTTCCTATTCGAGCCCGCTGAGTAATCAGTGCAACCCACTTGCTCCATGTAGCATCAGTTGCATGATGTGTAGAGGAGACCCTTCCTTTGAACATCCAGCCTAGTACTGGCAGTCGGGGTGCCAGGAGGAGCTGCGCTTCAGTACCGACCACCTCCGAAGCAGATCGTACTCCTTCATATGCTGCCAATATCTCCTTTTCAGTTGGAGTATAGCGGGCCTCAGATCCTCTGTATCCCTGACTCCAAAACCCCAGGGGCCGACCTCGAGTTTCCCCAGGTTCTTTCTGCCAGAGGCTCCAGGTGGGGCTGTTCTCCCCGGCTGCAGTGTAGAGCACATTCTTTACATCTGGTCCTGTTCGAACTGGCCCAAGGGCTACTGCATGAACTATTTCCTGCTTGATTTTTTCAAAGGCTTGTCATTGCTCAGGGCCCCATTCAAACTCATTCTTCTTATGGGTTACTTGGTAGAGCGGATTTACAATCAGACTGTAATTTGGGATGTGCATTCTCCAAAACCCCACAATGCCTAGGAAAGTTTGTGTTTCTTTTTTGCTAGTTGGTGGAGACATAGCTGTTATTTTGTTGATCACATCCATTGGGATTTGACAACGTCCATCTTGCCATTTTATTCCTAAAAACTGGATCTCTCGTGCAGGTCCTTTGACTTTATTTTGTTTTATGGCAAAACCGGCTTTCAGAAGGATTTGGACTATTTTCTTCCCTTTCTCGAAAACTTCCTCTGCTGTGTCACCCCACACAATAATGTCATCGATGTACTGCAGGTGTTCAGGAGCTTCCCCCTGCTCCAGCGCAGACTGGATCAGTCCATGGCAAATGGTAGGGCTGTGTTTCCACCCCTGGGGCAGCCGATTCCAAGTATATTGAATGCCCCTCCAAGTGAAAGCAAACTGTGGCCTGCACTCTGCTGCTAGAGGGATGGAGAAAAATGCATTAGCGATATCAATTGTGGCATACCACTTGGCTGCCTTTGATTCAAGTTCGTACTGAAGTTCCAGCATGTCCGGCACTGCAGCACTCAGTGGTGGCGTGACTTCGTTCAGGCCACAATAGTCCACTGTTAGTCTCCACTCGCCATTAGACTTTCGCACTGGCCATATGGGACTATTGAAAGGTGAATGGGTCTTGCTGATCACTCCTTGGCTCTCCAATTGACGAATTAGCTTATGGATGGGAATCAGGGAGTCTCGGTTGGTGCGATATTGCCGCCGGTGCACAGTTGTGGTAGCGATTGTGTCGTGGTTCCGCTCGAGTGGGCAGTCGAGCTCCACCACAGCCGCTCTCTCACTCCCCCTCCTCAAAGAGGAATGGGGACAAAATATGTGAAAAGGGCTCAATGGTTGAGATAAGGATGAGAAAATCACGCAATAGTTATTGTCACGGGCAAAACAGACATCATAAGAAGACAGTAAGATTTATTGCTCATTACTAACAAGCTAGAGAAGTGAGAAACAAAGGAAAGAAACCAAAAGCACCTTCCCCCCCATCCACCCTCTTCCACCTCCTCCCCCCATGCGGCGCAGGAGAACGGGGGAATGGGGGTTATGATCAGTCTACAGCGCTTCTTCTCTGCCGCTCCTTCTCGGTCACTCTCGTCCCCTGTGCTGTGGGGTCCCACCCACGGGATACAGTCCTTGATGAACTGATCCGGCGTGGGCTTCCCACAGGCAGCAGCTCTTCCAGAACTGCTCCAGATATGGGTCCGTACCACGGGGTCCATCCCTCAGGAGAAAACTGCTCCAACCTGGCTCCCCCACGGGCAGCAGCTCCTGCCAGGTCACCTGCTCCTGTGTAGTCTCCTCTCCACGGGCTACAGGTCCAGCTTGGAATCTTCTCGGGCAGGGGTCTTCCACAGGCGGCAGCCTCCGTCGGTGCAGGGCCACCTGCTCCACCGTGGTCTCCTCCACGGGCTGCAGCGTGGAACCCTGCTCCACCGTGGTACTCCATGGGCTGCAGGGGGACATCCTGCTTCACCATGGTCCTCACCACAGGCCGCAGGGGACTTCTGCTCCGGCGCCTGGAGCACCTCTCCCCCTCCTTCTTCACTGACCTCGGTGCCTGCAAGGCCTTTCCTCACTCTCCCAGCTGCTGTGTGTCGCAGCTTTTTTTTCCCTGTCTTAAATATGCTCTCACAGAGGCGCAAAACAACATCGCTTATTGGCTCAGCTCTGGAAAACAATGGGGCCCTTCCCAAACATGGGGCAACTTCTAGATCCTTCTCACAGAAACCACCCCTATGTCCCCCTGCTTCCAAAACCTTGCCACGTAAACCCACTACAGATTGGCACTTGCTGTTCTTCGACCCACAGCAACCCCACAACAAAGGGGTCCTCTGAGAGACCAGGCATGGTAGACAATTGCTTAATGCCCTCTGTCTCTAAGGCAGCTATACCAAAAGTCCACCGGAACCGTTTTGGGTCCTTGAAATATCCTCTTCTAAGACAGTCTATGCCAAGGATACATGGAGCATCCGGGCCAGTCAAATACGGTGCTTTTTCCATTCGTTCCCAGTCAGACTCACTTCAGCCTCCTATGAGCTGGCATATGATGATGGTGCACTCCATACAAACTTCCGCCACATGGGTCGTGTACACCTGACTTCATCTGGATCTGTGGATTTTTGTCTGAGGTCTGGGTCCTCATAAATCACCTCCCGTATGGCTAATTCCCTCAGGTACTGGATTCCCTTCTCCATAGTGGTCCACTTGCCTGGTAGACATACAAGTTCTTCCTTGAAGGGATACCTTTCCCTCACAGCTGAGAGGAGATGCCTCCAATGGCTATGAGATTGTGCTCCATCTGCAATTGCTTTGTCAGTGCCTGCGTCTCTAGCAAGGGATCCCAGCCGCCTGGCTTCCCTGACGTCTAATTCCACACAATTGGCTCTGGCGTCCCAGCACCGAAGCAGCCAGGTGACAAGCTGCTCACCTATACAACGACCAAAATCTTTTCGCAGATCTCGTAGCTCACACTGGTATAGGTTTCAGGTAGTTACTGTTGATTTTTCAGCATCCTCATCTTCCTCCTCCTGAATCCCTGATGGCCCAGCATCGTCGTCTCTATACCTAGATTTGGCAGAAGACTCTCTGCGTTCTAAACGACCTGAATCCCTGTACCATTTTTTCACCTTCTCTACAGGGGCAACTTGCACTGCTACAGCTTGTTTCTCTGACCCAGCTACAGGGTCTGCCACAGAGGTTGTAATACCCTCTGCAGGGTCAACTTGCACTGCTACAGCTCGTTTCTCTGACCCAGCCACTGGAACTGGAGCAGCTGCAGGAACTGGAGCTGGAGCGGCTGCAGGAGCTTGAGCGGCTGCAGGAACTGGAGCAGCTGCAGAGTGCATCATAGGGGTCACAGTGGCCGTTGGATCTGTCACAGGGCTTGGAGTGGCCGCAGGGTCTGTCACTAAGTTGATAGCAGTATCAATGGCAGCTCGATAGGCATGAGCCAGGCCCCAGCATGTCACAATGATCTGTGTCACTTTGGAACTGCCAGAGTCACGACACCCTTTTTCAAGCATTCTGCCAGTTTTTTAGGATTTTGCAGTTGTTCAGGGGTGAATTTCCAAAACACTGGAGGTGCCAACTGCTCTAGATGCCTGCTCATATCCTCCCATATTCCCTGCCACTCACAACTATCTTGCCTCCAGGCAAATCTCTGGATGATATTCCTAAGTAGTTGTTTAACTTTAATCAAAGCTGAAGTACAGTCAGGAGGCATAACAACAAGACCATGCTGGTCTGAGTATCCCAAGGATATTCAATATCTTGGAGAGCTATTGTAACAAGCTCGGATGATAAGAGGGTGGTGAAGGAGAAAGGGAGAGTGATCAAGGAGGATAAGGGGGTGGTGAAGGAGAAAGGGAGAGTGATCGAGTAAGAAAAAATATCTTCCCCTTTCCCCTCCACAGACTGACTCCCTGATGAAAAAAGGCGATAGGTATAATTGCTAATAGTTTCCGAGATACAGTTTCCAAAGTATAGAGTCGATGATGTTGCTGAGTACAAATACCAAATTAGAGCCATGACCAGAAATTTCATCGTCTCATAAGCCACTGTTACAACACACAGTACCATAATGATCTGAAACCAGGGCCCGGAGAGGATAAACAACATGACAGAGAGCACATATGGAAAATAATGTGCTATAATACTGAATTCGGAAAACAGCAGATTTAAGCAATCAGCATTATGACAAGTAACTATTAAACAGGTCTAATACTTATACCAATTTTAGTTTAACAAACTCTGGTCAGACCTGTCATTATCTCAACCCTTTGAGCCCCACGTTGGGCGCCAAAAGGACTGTTGTGGTTTAACCCAGCCGGCAGCTAAACACCACACAGCCGTTCGCTCACCCTCCCCCCTCCCTCTCTTCGGTGGGGGAGAGAAACGGGAAAGTGAAGCCCGTGGGTTAAGATAAAGACAGATTATTAAGACAGGAAAATAATAATAACAATAATGATAATAACAATAATGATGATAATAGTACTACTACTAATAATGTGTACAAAACAAGTGATGCACAATGCAATTGCTCACCACCCACTGACCGATGCCCAGCCTAACCCTGAGCAGTCCGGCCTCCTTTTCCCTCGGCTAGCCACCCCTATATATTGTTTAGCATGACGTCAGATGGTATGGAATACCCCCTTTGGCTAGTTTGGGTCAGCTGTCCTGGGTCTGTCCCCTCCCAGCTCTTGCTGCACCCCCAGCCTGCCCGTTGGCAGGACAGAGCAAGAAGCTGAGACGTCCTTGGCTTGGTGTAAGCACTGCTCTGCAACAATTAAAACATCAGCATGTTATCAGCACTCTTCTCATCCTAATCCAAAACATAGCATTCTACCAGCTACTAGGAAGAAAATTAACTTTGTTCTAACTGAAACCAGGACAAGCCTCAATGGGAAATCTAACATAAGATGTAATAGGATCAGCCATCTGTCCAAAATGACATGAGAATTCCTGTTTTTGAAACCCAATAATGGAGATCAGGGATAAGTTCACCATGTGTGTAATCTCTAGCAAATTATTGGTATGCTCCTTAGATTTCCAACTTGGGACCCAATCCCTCGGGAACAGAGTGAGGAAGGGCAGGTTTAGGAGATCAGACCTGTAAAAGGAACATGGTCAGCATACCTTTCCAGAGGTCGCTTCTACAAACAAGCACTGTTACAGCCCTTTCTTCCTCTCCTCTGATTTATAGCTCATTTTGGTGCATAAACTGTGCACCTACAGAGTGGTCTGCTCAGTTGTTGCTGAAGCCTGAGGTCTCATGGGAGCAGTAAACAGCACAAGTGAATGGGAACCCCGATCCCTCACCAACATTTCCGTGCAAGGAAATATCAGTCTCTGTGTTAGTAACAGGCAGAGAAAAGGGTAATGACTAGACAGATTGGGTCTCTTTTTCAAAAAAGCTTAGGGCCAGATTTCTCAACTCTTGAGAGGGTACAGATTTTTTTACTTTCTTTTCTTTAAGCCAAAAGTTAAACCCATCCCTTCCTCCCACCAGTTAAACTAAGAAGCGAAAGAGGAGCCAACTTTTGACAAAAAATGATCAACATTCTTCCACTCTTATCAGGACTTGATGAACGGATTTTGCAAAAAGATCAACACGCAGCATATAACAGAGCTGCTCCCGATCCACATGAACGGGGACTTGGGCCTCCCCTGTCTCTCTTGGTCGCCCACAAGAAGTGCCAAAACTTCAGTGAGGAGATACTCAGATGGTATGCACTGTGCTGAATGGAAGGCCAAGCCTCTGCTTTGGAAGGCTGCGTGGTATAAACTGTTGGTCACATCTCCTCTGACTTTGTCCATCATTTCTGCTGATTTGGATTGTTATACGGCTTTCATCCCAACAGCACCATCCCTGGGCTATTTTACCTCAATTACATCCTGATTTAAGAAAACTGGAGAGCACCGTATCATGTTCAAACTGTTTTATTTCTTCCTTCTCTGTCAAATTATGACCACTGCAGATCTGATGAGTTTTGAGATTGGGTGGGGAAATAAGACTCTCTTCAAAGTTCTTATTTTGTTTATTGATTCAATAGTATTTACAGACAGTATTTACACACAAGGCTAACAGGCACATTTGAATTGGGAGTGCTGTAATCCTGAACATTATCTGTGGCCAGAATAGCCAGTTTACAGATAAGTAAGTACTCTGCTTCAGGGAAACTAAGGCTTGTAGTTCTCTTAGGGAAGCCAGCTTGTTTTATTGCCAGCTTTCAGGCAGTCTTCTCTTAAAGTTTTCCATGGAATCACAGGATCATTTTTCCTTATTTCCCTCATTTGTGTGCAGTCATGAGAACCAGGATGGCCTGAAATTAAATAAGTTCAACCAAAGTCAAAGACTTTGCAGTTTTTGTTTTTGCTTGAAACCAGAAGCAGAAGAGCCAAAACACTGCATAAAAGAAGGAAAAAAAAAAAAGCTGTTTTAATTGTATTTTTGGCATCAGCGACTGCTCTGAGAGATACTAGAAAGCATTCAAGAAAGGTCTGTTCTTATGACATTTCTAGTCCTGCTCTGAAGACTGAGGGTTTTAGATAAGCATCTTCATGTGGGGATCCTTATTCAAAACAAACCACCAAACCTTTTGTAGTTCACCCACTGCTAATATGGATTCCCCCCCCCCCCCCCCCGTGCATGTCTCCCTGTGTGCTTGCACACACACAAAAGTTCTTCAAGGCAGCATCCTAAAAGTGGATGCTTTTCCTTGCCTGTAACATTTTCATTGCCTCTCCAGCAAGATCTTCACCTTGGCAGGAGAAAGAAAAAGAAAAAAGCAATTGTTGTGGTTTAACCCAGCCAGCAGCTAAGCACCATACAGCCGTTCGCTCACCCTCCCCCCTCCCTCTCTGGGATGGGGGAGAGAAACGGGAAAATGAAGCCTGTGGGTTGAGATAAAGACAGTTTATTAGGACAGAAAAGAAGGGAAAATAATAATAATAATGATAATAGTACTACTAATAATAATGTGTACAAAACAAGTGATGCACAATGCAATTGCTTACAACCCGCTGACCGACGCCCAGCCTAACCCCGAGCTGTCCCCACCCTGGCTAGCCACCCCTATATATTGTTTAGCATGACGTCAGATGGTATGGAATACCTCTTTGGCCAGTTTGGGTCACCTGTCCTGGGTCTGTCCCCTCCCAGCTCTTGCTGCACCCCCAGTCTGCCTGCTGGCAGGACAGAGCAAGAAGCTTTAAAGTCCTTGGCTTGGTGTAAGCACTGCTCTGCAACGATTAAAACATCAGTGTGATATCAACATTATTCTCATCCTAAATCCCAAACACAGCACCCTACCAGCTACTAGGAAGAAAATTATGCTATTCAGCTATGTTAGCTGAAACCAGGACAGTAATGAAGTGCCCCATGATATCCGAAGGATTTCCTGTCCCCAGCCTAACAGCACACATCAGTGTTGCTTTCTCCCCCTTCTCCTTTGTCTCATCTCTGCATTTTTTCTCTCTTTCTCAGCCTGGAAAAAAACAACATCCCCCTCTCCCTGGTAGCGTGGGTGACAGAGGCAGAGAAATCAGCACAGTGTCAGCAAGAGTTTAGCCCCGCAGCTGGGACCTGAACTTTCTGCAGCAGAGCACAGCGCTGGGTCACTGCACTAAAGCAAGCCAGATTGATTCAAAGTGCTTGCTTACTCTGGGAAGGAAAACATCAGAAGCCAGTTAATAAAAATGCTTAGACACCGTCTACTGTGAGCTTACAGCAGCAATGGCCCCCAGTTTATCCTGGAAAAGATCACCGTGGAGTGTACGTTTACTGTCTTAACCCCCAAAGTGACACAGTATTTGGATGCTATCTGTGCACAGAGTGTGTAACGTAGGTCAGTGTAGATTTTAGAGCTGTTGAAACCAGAGATGGAGTGTGTGGACTCGACATGCTGCATGCCATGTGAAGTTTTCAGCTCTGAAGACCCGAATTATCATGTCTGCCAATAGTTAATGTGCCTAGAAAGAGGATGCTAAAATATTCTTTCCCACTTCGGTTTGCAGATGAGAACTTGTTAGTCTGTAATATGTTTTATTTATAGTGCCTTTCCACTCAAAAGGATCAGAAAGTGCCTCTGTCTGGGAGTCCCTTCAACGAGCTACAGATACCTCCAGGCAGGGATGCTTCTCTGTGGTGGCCTCTGACTGAGGTTCCAGGGTCTCCTTCACCATGGAGGCACATGAGGGACTTATCTGCCTTGCCAGACACCATCACTGGATCCTCAGGGACGGAGGGAAGGGCAGACATCCACCCTAAGCCCAAGGAAAATCATCCGGTGAGTTTGCTGGTAGAGGACTTAGATTGATGATAGCTCTGTTTGGAAGCAGATGTTGGGATGAGCTATTGCCAGTGCTGGGCGATATCTTTGTGCAAAGACCTCAGACAGCGAAGCCACAGTTCAGAAGAAGGCATTTGGTGGCCTTATCTGGGCAGCGCTCCATCCAACCCAGCAAGCACCAGCCATGCTGGAGAAAGCTCCAATGACCCTGCGCAGGTGGCCCAGTGGTGGAGATGCTCCTAAGGGCATAGGGATGGGCTCTAAGTGTGCACCCATACGTATCCCTTAATGAGTGCAGCACAGCGATGCTGTGCCTGCTTAGGTGCCTTATAGGTGCACTTATAGGTGCCTACTTATTTTACATCCCCTCCAGTGCCTGCCCATCAGCTGCTCTATACGCAGCTGGCAGCGGCCAAACTCTCAGCTCCTCCATGTGGCTCCTGGCAGAGACAGGGTGCCACCAGCCCTCTACTTTCCTGCTGCATTAAATGTGCAGGCCAGGGAAGCAAAAGTCAGACCAACTGACGGGTTTACAATTCCAGGCTGCGATTTCTGCTTCATCCACTGCCAGGTGAGATTTTGCCAAGATACATATTAGGCAGCTGCTCAGGACACTGCTGTTTTGTCTGCATGCATGCTGTCTGTCTCTGTCTCCGCGCCCCTGCTTTCGAGATGGTTCCTTTCCTGTTCCCCCGGGTGGCCAGAGCGTGGTCAGGGAGAAGCAGCCAGGCGCCTTTATGCATGTCCCAAAGGACTCAGTGCTGCGGGGAGTGAAGGCATCAGGGCTGGAATGCAGCTTGTGCCCGTCTGTCAAAGAGCTCTCCTCCTGCCCCAGCTTCCAAGGAGCTATTTCTGATGTGTCTCAGTGGACAAGGGAGCCCAGCCAGGCTCATCAGAAGCCCCCCAACACCACTGACTGCTCACGGGGCTGTACTCTGAATCACAGAATCTTCTAGGTCAGAAGAGACCTCCAAGATCACCTAGTCTGACCTCTGACCTAACACTAACAAGTCCTTCACTAAACCATATCACTAAGCTCTACATCTAAACGTCTTTTAAAGACCTCCAGGGATGGTGACTCAACCACTTCCCTGGGCAGCCTATTCCAATGCGTAACAACCCTTTTGGTAAAGAAGTTTTTCCTAATATCCAACCTAAACCTCCCCTGGTGCAACTTGAGCCCATTTCCCCTCATCCTATCACTGGGCACGTGGGAGACTCTGCTCCGGATCTCCAGCCTGGCTTACAGCTTGATGTGCTCATGGCACTGCTTTTGCTGTGCTGAAATCCTCAGTGCATCTTCTCCCCTCCCTGCAGCATCAGTAATATCATTGCTGTGATTTTCTTCCTAAATCTCTTGTTCCTCCAGGCACCAGATGAGGTGCCCTTTACACCACGTTATCCCTATCATGTGTTTCGAACTCTGGTTTAACTGGAGTTACGTTGCTGGCTAAAAGTTGGCTCTCTTGGGACCTTTCCCATGGGGAAAACACATTTTGCTCCCCCAGCCAAACCTCCCCCATGGAGAGGGACTGGCACTTTCTCATCCTGGCATATGTGAGGGTTTCTCTGCCTGCTTTCAGGGCATCTCTCCCTCCCTCTTTCTTCCTTGGAGAAGAGCATACATATGTTGTTTGTACATATGGGGTTTTCTCCCCCCTCCCTCTTGGTCCATTGAGTGTTGCATCATGTTTCACTCCTGTTGCTGCTCCTTCCACATGTGCTGCTTTGGATTTGTGGGTGGGAGCAGGAGGGAGCCCCTCTGGTGGGCACGCTAAGAAGGAAAAAGAATTAAAAAAAAAAGAAAAATAAAAAAGGAGGGGGGGAAGATAAATATTTGGGAGGAGGGGGGTTAAGAGCAGAGAAAAACAAATTGAAACTGGTGCTAGGCTGGAACCAGCAGCTGTCTACCAGCATAGCAGGCTGGGAAGAAGTTAGTGGAAGAGTTCTGTGACATGTTTGGGTTGCTTAAAAAAATACACCCTCCCTCCCTTCCCTTTCTATGCTGCCTCTGTTTCTCACCCGCCCCGCAAGCACAAGGAGGGATTCAGCTGCCAAAGGCGGGCTTGAAGAAAATTTGTATTTAAAGCGATGTTGAGGGAGGCAGACAGAGAATGTCCACTGATGCGAATGTAGGTGTGCACGTGAGTGCCCGGGATCCCGCCAGCTCTCAGGCACCCAGGGGGGCTGGGGGTGCACAGGGAAGCTGCTGTTGAAGCTGTGAAGAGATGCCAGGGCATTGGCAAGCATGGCGCGATTATTAATATTTTTTTTCCAATGGAAGGGGTGGGAGGGCTGGGGTGGAGGAGAAAGGAGGGGGGGGTGGAAGGTTGCAACACTTGGCTGGAAAAAATTAGAGTACAAAGAAGAGATCGATGAAAAGGAGTGGCGGGAAAGGGGAAGGAGGCTACGAACTGGCTGCTGTGGGAATAGCTTTTGGTTTGCTGAGTGGGGATGGTTGGGAGAGGGCTGGGGACGCGAGGTGATGCCGGATGGGGCTGGGGAGGCAGGCGGCGGCAGAGCAGAGCGCTTTGTTTTTGTCCTTTCTCTCCTCCTCCCTCCGCTGGGTGCTCGGAGGAGAAAAGACAAAAAGCTGAACCAGTGCCAAGAAGGAGCTGCAGCAACTTGAAACTGGCGCTCTGTGCTGCACTAATATTTCCAAGCAGGGCTGATTTCGAGAGAGGCAAAACATGCCAGGAATGAGAATGGCTGTGGCACGGGGCTGCCAGCAAGCTTCAGGAGCCTTCTCTTTCCTCCTTTGCCTTTTAAACGCGACTCTCTTCCTTCCCTGTCCACCCTCAGCAGGATTTAAGGATCCTTGTCCTTGGCTTTGCACAGGTCCAGGTACAGCAGGGGGATGGCAGGGAGCTGGGCAGTCCCCAGCACCCCCAGAAGCACTGCCCTGGGCACAGCATGGCAAGCACTGGGCAGAAATGCTGGGTTTTCCCCCCATTTCCAGCCTGGGTGTGTGCTTTATCAAGCTCTCGAGTATAGGATTATAAGTGGGTAACCGAGAAGGAGGAATGAATCCCCTCCTGCCCACCTCTCCTGCAATCCCTATGTAGAGGGTTATTTTAATTTTCATGTATTTTTCCTAGCAAGGAAGAGAAGACTTGATTCCCTGGGAGTTTTCTGATTGTTTTCCCGTTGCCACTCCTTCCCCTCCTCCTCACTGTCCTCCTCCTCTAGCAGTACCCATAAGGCTGCTCTCGCTGTTCTGTATCATGCTGCAAGGTTACTTGTAGGACATGCAAAGCTATGCAAGGTTCAGCATTGCCTGCATCGCTGCTCCCCGGTGCTTCTCATTTGCCAAGGGACGAGGCAGCTTCCAGGCTTCCTGATGTAGGCACCTGGCTCTGCTGGGCCCCTGCTTCATGCCATTGAGGGGTTTCTGGTGCCAAAACCCCTTCCTGCAAGTCTGCTTGGGCAGAAAAAAAAACACAGTAATAATCATATGGGGCTGAAACTTTGACAGCAATTTGTAAGGTTGGTTGATTCACAGGGGTTGGGCTGGAGTTTTGCTGTGACTTTTGTCTGAAAGAAAATGTTTTGCCCTGTGGCTCCCCTCTTCCCTTCATTCACAAGCTAGGGAAAGGTACATGCAAATAGCATTTTTAGGGAGGGACTTTTTTTTTTTTTAATATTTTTAAACCATTTTAAAATTGTTACCAGCACGAGCATTCTTGTAGAAGCCCAGTATTTGAAACCGAACGCAAAGATCTGTCTCCCCACCACACATTTCTTTCTGGCTCGTGCTGGGATTTGGTTGGTTTTGCAGAAATCAGAGACTGGGAAAAAAGAAACCCCTGCCTTCAGGTTTGAAAACAGGTCCAGATCCTGCAGATGCTGTTTTACCAGCAGCTGCATCACTGACACATCCAGAAGGTCAGGTTCAAGGAGGGTTTTCCAAAGCATGGGCAGAGGCTCATTAGTTTGCCACATCTCAGGAGCCTGGGGGTGGTTAGCTTGGCCCAGTTCATGGTCCCAGGTATGGGATGATCCCCGTGACCTCTCCCTCACCTGAAAATCCTGCCCTAATACATATCCAAACCACTTCAAATCTCACATTTGTTTTTGGACATGTAGGCTTGGTTTTGGAGCACCTGATTCTGCTCAGATAACGCCTTTTGGAAACAGTGTGATAAATGGAGGGGAACTCAGTGTGACTTAAAGTTGTTATCCAGCCCGCTCTCCTCATCCTCCTCTTCTCCAGGCTCAGTCCCAAACTGACACTGCTAGGATGGGCACTCATTTCTGGGACAACACTCGCCAGCGTTGTGGGGAGCAGGACATCTGCACTGATGGGTCTCTCTTCATTCTTCCTCCCAGCTGTGCTTTGACCTTGTCTGACATAGTTGCTGCAGCCTGGTCTTGAGCAAAGGCGATGCCATTGCCTCTTCATGCTCTTTGCTCTTTGGCACAAGTGAGGGGTTTGCAGTGCTTGGCCAGGAAACATTGGACTGGGTGAAAAAAAAACATGGGAAAAGTCAGCATACCTTCAATCAGATCCCACCTGGTCTTAGTGAATAAAGTACACACATGAAAGTATGTGTTTGGGTATGCGGACATGGGCTTGCTGTTTGCTTTTCAGTTGCATGTTCAGACTCAATGAGATGAGCCTTGTAGTTAAGCTACCATCCTCACCAAGGGTACATACCATGCAGATCTTGCCTGAATTTCCCTTGCTGATCGTTCTGGCTGGTGCTGCTCCCCTTTCTCTGGTCACAGCCCCCTCTTCTTAACCTGAGATCCCTCACCATGGGATGCCAACCTGCAAAAGCAAATGGCACCATTGAGGATTAAAGCCCACATCAAATTGAGCAAAGGAGACCCTGGCAGCATTCCTAAGCCTCATGCACCTGCAGAAAGTATGGCTCACACTTCTAGATGTGCAACAGCTTGTATTTCCTACCTAGTTACATCTCTTAATACTCCACTTAACAAATAACAATTACCTAACGGATTTATTGACAGGATCTCAAATGTATGGACAAAACATTAATGTAGACCATGTGCACAAAGTAACATTGTATTGTGTGTTATTCGGGAAGGTAAACTGAGGACAGCAAATGAAGAGACCTTCCTAAAGCTTTATATTTCAGAGCACAGATCTCTTCTATTTCTTCAGTGTCTTGACAGTGCTCTGGAGTAAGGGAACTTTTGTAAGGGAGCTTGTCCATCTTGGTGCAGAAATGTTTCTCCTACCAAATGGTCCAGGTAAACCATCTGGCCATAGCCTCCCACTGAGTGTTGAAATGCAGTGACAATGCAGTTGAATGTCTTTGTCTTTATTCCTCCCTGTATCAGAGGTGTCTCTGGAGGTATTTCCCTGAAACATGATATCTCATGAATCTCCAGTTGCTTACTTCAAACCTCTTTTCCTTATAACACTTTATACTGAAACATTGCTTGCTTGGAGTTGTTATGAGATGCCTTGCATCTGGAAGGGTTAATCCAAAGGACTCTTCCAAGGCTGTCTTGCACCCCTTCTCCCTACACCTTCCCTACTCCCAGTGTTATTTTTTTTGGACCGGTAGCCTCGCATTTCCGTAATCTAAACGTGCAAATGCTTTGCAGTCACGGTCCAGTAGCTGGGTTAATCTCAGACACCTGGAGTGGCAGATGGCTGATTTGTTTCTGATTCCAGTTACAGAGAATTGTGCCACCTATTATCTTTGTACAGGCTGCCGCTTAAAAGGATGACTTGGGCAAAATCAGTGAAAAGCAAAGCAAATGCTCTCAGATCTGCATTACCACAGGTGAAAATGTGAAATATTTTACCTTCATGTGAAGAGCTTTAGAGGTAGACAAATGGGAGAGGAGGCACGAGGGGAAGAAGGGAAGATATAATTTTTGTACCAGAAGTGTGGAAGCACAGGGGCACAGGGCAGAGTGGGTTTTCCACAGTCATGATGTTGACTCACAACCACTTATCCTGTTTTAAATGGTTTTGCAATGTGGTAATCATTGGCTTTGGCTCCCTGCTTTAACTCCGTGTTTCCCTGGGCTACCCAGAGGAGAAATCTGCCTGTCTGCATGGGTTAAGGAGAAGCCTGGGGGACCTACCAGAACCGAGCAGGGATGAGGCAGCCGGGGGTGAACCCTAGCACCATGTGCTCAGGGGGTGGTCGGCACACAGAAAGATGTACTGAATTGGAGAAGAGCAAAATTTTGGATACTTTTGACTATTTTCCACACAGTCATGCGCACAATTGTTATAAATGAAGTCTCAACTCAATCTGAATTTAGTAATATTTATAAAAGAAATATTTATAAAAGGTATAAAAGGCAAGTAAACAGCACTGGGTGTGTGGGGAATCTATGCTCCAACATGCACACATGAACATCAAACATTCTAAATATAAAGAACATTGCTTTACATACTAAACCCAAGTATGCCTATACATACGTACGATCAGAAAAGGTAACAAACAATCCTTTAAGTTCCATGACTTAACAGTCTCCATTTTCCATTACTTATAAAAGGTATAAAAGCTATAAAAGGTATAAAAGGCAAGTAAACAGTGCTGGGTGTGCGGGGAGTCTATGCTCCACCAACATGCACACACGAACATTAAACATTCTAAATATACAGAACATTGCTTTACATACTAAACCCAAGTATGCCTATACATACGTATGATCAGGAAAGGTAACAAACAATCCTTTAAGTTCCATGACTTAACAGTCTCCATTTTCCATTCCTTTTCTTGATTACACACCCAGACTGACTACCCATTCAAAACTGCAGCAGTTCAGGTCACCGGATGCAAGGAGTGTCTGAGCCTGTTGCTGCCATCAGCAGGAGGCAAAGAAAGAAACTGCATGCGTGAGGTGTGAGCAGGTGGATAACCTGGTCTGCATGCTGGCGGAACTCAAGGAGGAGGTGGAGAGGTTGAGGGATATCAGGGAGTGCGAGCGGGAGATAGACTGGTGGAGCA